>NC_056739.1:1611320812-1611468312 GCF_019279795.1 Protopterus annectens | reverse complement strand
GATTACATCATTGCCTTTTGTGTAGGAATGTCCAGAACAGCAGGAACAGACAACAGAAGACAAAATTTCCTCTATCGACACACTCAGATGACCATGTGATAACTGTATAAATCTGCCCTCTCTCACAGTTGGCTCATAGCTACATCATATTCAGAACATTACCAAAACCAAATACAATCAGAGTGCATGACCATACAGTCAATACAACCAATAAACCCAAAGAAAAGACTCACATAGTGTCCATGAGATTGATAATTATTCCAACTATCCAGAGGGTTACCAAGCATAGCTCTCAACTGTCCAGATTTTTGCAGAATGTCTAGATTTTTTTACTCATATTTTTGCTCCATTTTGCATAATAATGTTTGGAGATGGTTGGAGTTTGAAAATGGTTGAATCTGGTTTTCCAAATTACCATTTTCGATATTTTGTTTTTCTGGACATGTGGATGTTCGACATGTAAAGAGAAGGTATACTATATATATATATATATATATATATTTCATTTGACTGAAATTCATGTGACTGAGACCAAAAACACTGAAAGTTCAAAAGACTGAAAACTCCATTTGACTGAAACTCATAACACTGACACATTAAAATAAAAGGTATATGCCCTTTTCCCCACTGTAGTGCGATTCAGTCAAATGAAATTTAAGTCGTGAAATAGACCCATCTCCACACATATATTATATATATATATATATATATATATATATATATATATATATATATATATAGATAGATATATATATATATAGATAGATATATATATATTTATATATATATATATATATATATATATATATTTACAGGGGTCTACTTCTATATTTCGAAGTTTCAAAACTTTAACTTTCTTTTGTTCAAGACCATAAGATCGATGTTTTGAAACTTTGAACCATTTAAATGGAGATCGCCGTACAGCACAGAATGGTATATTTACTGTTTTCCTCACTGTAGTGTGATATTAGAGTTGGCATATTTAATTAGCAGGGCTAGGGGGGTGCAGGGGGATTTGCCCCCTGCAAAAATGTAAAATAAATATATATATTTTTGTTTTTATTTTTTTATTTACACTTTGAAGTTTCAAAACTTCAATATTATGGTCACAAATGAGAAATTCAAAGTTTTGAAACTTCGAAATTTAGAAGTAGACCAATCTATAGATATGGGTCCATATCAGCTGATCGCATTTCAGAAGTTCAGGAAGTAATCCTGAAGAGACCAGATGACTGAGTGTTTGAAAACACAAAGATTTTGAATAGAGTTTATAGTACAGTGAGGACTGGGAAATTTACTCTCTTCCTCACTGTAGTGTGATCTCAGAGTTGGTATATATAATTTGCAGGGGGCATGCTGGATGCAGGGGCGTTGGCCACCTGCAAAAGTGTAAATAAAGGTTTTTTTTTGGTCATCTGGTCTCTTCAGGATTTCTGTTGGAGTTTCTGCCTGATAGGGATATATATATATATATATATATATATATATATATATATATATATATATATATATATATATATATATATATATATATATATATATCTATATATCTCCCTATCTGTGTGTGTGTGTGTGTGTGTATATATATGTATATATTTATATATTTCTCCACACACACATTTTATATATATATATATATATATATATATATATATATATATATATATATATATATATCCCTATCTGTGTGTGTGTGTGTGTGTATATATGTATATATTTATATATTTCTCCACACACACATTTTATATATATATATATATATATATATATATATATATATATATATATATATATATATATATATATAAGGGATACATAGAGCAATAGCACTGACCAGCAAGACTGATAGAGGAGAAAACTAGGGCAGACTATGTAGATCTCACATTCAGTTAGATTTCCATTTCTCCTTCACACTATTCAAAAGCTCACTGTCAGGAATTTTTTTCTCACTGCACTAATTCTGGTTTGCAAGAAGATTTACAATCAACTTCCACATTTTTTAACATCACAAGGCAGAAAATCTCTTCAAAAACTGTAAAAAGCATGAAGAAAAAGCACATTTTTTGTTATTTTCAGTCTTCTTGTCTTTTGGCTTATCCCGGTTAGGGGTTGCCACAGCAGATCACTGATCCGCAGATTTAATGGCAGTGGTGTTTTTAAGGTGTCGAGTTGCCAGCCTGGTGACCAAACTTCAAAGAAGGCACACACCCACCTACCTGCATGTCTTTTTAAAGATTACTCAACCACAGGGAGGACATGCAGACTCCGCACAGAAGGCACACCAGTCAACAGTCGAACCAGAGAGCCCCTTACTATTTTCAGTAACTGCCAATAACTCTTCTTAGATTTTTCAGCATACCGTCTATGAACCATCACCATTAGTACTATTACACTAATTTCATGCACCTGGAGTCTAAAACACAATTTATAAAAATGACTGTGAAACAACATTATGTAATTGTTCAACAACACAGAACAGCTTGATAGAAGGGTCCCTAAAATGACTTGCTGAAAATATCTTATTAAAATGTCATATAATTAAAACATTACAACTCTGCACAACAGTTGTTTCATTAAAATGGGCAATGTCCTTTTTAAATGCCCAAAACTCTTCCAAAAAGCCAAAACCTAACATTTTGAACTCAGGTTTTCAACATATCATCAGAGGGCCACAGCCACCTGAATCATTATACTGAATTTATACATCTCTGGTGCAAAATGGAGTTTAAGAGATGATAAAAATAGTGATTTAAGAGAACAACTGTAAAACGACATAAACAAAAGGGATTGCATAATGACACCCAGCAGCTTGACAGAAGGGTTCAGTTTAAGAGCTGATGCAAAGAGTGATTGAAGAGAACAACTGTAAAATGACATAAACAAAAAGGACTGCACAGTTACACATGGCAGCTTGACAGAAGGGTTCATACTTATTATAGTCACACCAAAATTTCATATAGTCAGAAAGTTACATCTCTCAACAAGTCAGTTAAAATGGGCAGAACTATTTTGCATTAAAAGGCATCATAAACATCATTATACTTAAGACTACTAAATGTAAAATTCAAAGTAAAAAAAAAACTGTTACAGGTGCCCATTTTGTAAGGAAGTACTCATGGGTATGCATGGTACAAATATTACCACACACCCAAAAATAGTCACAGGGATTACTATACTATATTTGGACTTGTGCCTCACAAGCAATGACTCTTGGTTATCTGGTAAGATCTGTACCATCTATACCCCTTTCATCTTTTTCCACACAACCACACACACACAATAACTATTTTAGGATGAAAGCATAAAAGTATGACTTTGCTGAGAAAGGAATGGACACTGAGAATCAACAGAATAAACTGCCAGTGAACGTCCAGCAACCTTTGAGTTTAAATTGGGGAGAATATATAGGCACTAGCAAAGAGAAGGAAACATTACAGAAAAGTTTAGGTTTGCAGAGACAGCCAAAGAGAGTTAAGGACTACATTATTGCACTATAGCTAAACCATAATATTTACATAATGTTCAATGTATGATGAATGCTGTTGAAACAGAAAGTTTCGGACATCTTTTTTTCCCTTCAGAAAAGGAGCTGGAATGCTATGAATGAAAACATAAGGAAAACCAGTGTATGAAGTTCTTCCAAGGAATACCTAAGCAATACCCAGGAGTTGTGATAGGTATGAGAACTTTTGCACAGGTGTTCGCCACTGAGCTGTGGTAACTGTCACAGTGACTAATGTTACAGAAGGTAGTGTTACCTGCTGTGAATTCTAACCTGAATGTGCTTCTGTAATTTAAACTGCAGTATGTTTTTGGAAAAGGAAACAGAGCACTAGGGCATTAAAAAGGACATTTCATAGAACTGATCTTCCTTTTATGTGCGTGTTAGATAAGATGTGGTTGCAAGCTAAATTTTTGTATTGCTGCACTGATACTTCTGAAATGAGTTCCTCGTAGCATGCAGTGATCTCTCCACAAACAGAGCCTTGTTTTTTCTTTGTACCGACAGCTTCAAGATAAAGTTTCCTCTGCACCTGTCTGCACACTGTCTGAGCATATGGATGAACCCAGGAACTCAGACTCGCCAACAGGCTTTCATTGTACCTGGTTACAGACCACCTGTCTTCATGAGGTTTGACTAGCCAGTGAATTATGGACGTCTGTTTTGTGCTACCTGTTTTATGTTTTGTCTGCAGAAATCTTAAGTTTTGGAATTTAATCCTGTCTCTTTGTTTTGCCTGCAGAAATCTAAGTATGATACAGAATTTAATCTTGACTTTCGACTACCAACCATCATTAAAAACAATTTACAGATATTGTTCAGGAATCTGGTGCCCACCATATCAATGCATCAGTAGCAGTGAATCTACATCACCTTTTCTTTATATACATATGAATAATTGTATTTGTTTACCATTTCATTGTGTGCTGGTTGACCTGGGAATTGCTGGACAGCAGAGCAATTTGTATATAGAAGTGATACTTAAGGATTTTGTCTCATTCATTAACTTGGTTAGAAAAGATTCAACAAAGATGTTTATAAAAAAATATAAAAAAAAGAACAAAACACAGTATGATCAAGCAGATTGTGTAAATTAAAAAATGAGGTCTGTGTATTAACATGTACTCTTCCCTAATATGTGAGTTGCAATACTGCAATGCTAAGCTACCTCGTGCACCATGTTGTCTTATCACCACCATGGTCACATTCCTGCACTGAGCAATGGAAGCATAGGATGCACACGCCTGTGCAGACACACGCATGCACACACACACACACACACACACACACACACACACACACACACACACACACACACACACACACACACACCCCGCTGGGAAACTGAAAACCAAGAAGATATAGAATGATTTAGTTGACAGAAAATCATTTAGAAGGCACTTGGTACAGATAATCAAAACAAAAACATATTATACCTTGTAAATATACAGCCAACCAAGCAGGAGCATTTGTTACTTTTTGCTAGGCTGGCAAACAGCACCATAATGTAAAGATGTTTACTGAGTGATTTAACCACTGACTGCAGAGGGAGGAATTGCAGGCATAGCACTTCTGTAAACTACAGATGCTGCAAGTATCAATGCATAAGGGTTTTATTACAGTAGTACGCAAGCAGTCAGCTGATGTTGTAAAAATGTGTCATTCGCTATTGGTCAAACAGCAATTCATCAATTGGTATTTGTCATAGTAAATCATTCAACAGTGCTGGCAATGATAGACTTTTTTTTTGCTTTTTAACCTTTATCTTTTCTTTACTATCCATATCCTCTCTCCTCAATTTCTTACCTCACTCCTCCCACTCCCTACTGTTCCTTCCTTCCTCTTACTCCCTTTTTAATCCCTACCTTCTATTATCACATGGCAGTCACTACATTTCTCCTACTAACTTGAATTGCTTGTCTAGTTAACTAGCTACCTCCATCTTCCTGGTTATATAACCACTATACTAATTATCTGCACCAAACATAGCTCATAAAACAATATACTTTTGTGCACTGCTGACAATCTTATTGTATTTACCCTTACCTTGTAATTACCCGATCAAACTATTTTTACTTTGTGAAAGTGTAATATGCGATGTTGTACTATTAACAGACACCAACAATGAAGGTTCAAGGAACTCAACACTAGAAGAAAGACAGCACCAAAAACTGTTCCCAGAACAAACCACGATCCACGAATATGTCACAAAGAACTTCTTTTATTGAAATACAAAACGAAGGTTGAGCGCTTTCATCTACCCAATGTAGATTTCATCAGAACACTGAATATATCAAACCTTGTCTCTTAAATACTTTAAAATTCCCGCCTAAAACACCACCTGACCAATTAGACTACCATTAAGTTTTAAAGACATAAGAACATAGATTTGGTAAAACCCATATAAACAGCCTTCTAAATATTATCAGTATTAATAATGGTTAAAAAATGCCTAAAACAGCATCAAAATTCAATCATATAATAAAAGTTCTCTATCGGTGGAATATGAACCATACCCCAATTCTAATAATACATACTAGATGAATGTTTCATATAAAATATGACAAATGCATGGAGTGCATAAAAGGAACAATATCAAATGTAAGATATAATCCTACAGTAAATACTAATTACATAACAAATACAATATATAGTTATGACCTGCCTAAATATATTGTGCATTACCAAAGTATATAAATGCCTATATTTAACAATGAAAAATTATTTTGTATACATATTTGATTGAGTGTATATGTATATATGTCTATATGTCTCTCTCTGACAAAACTACAACATTGTTAATTTCTTATAAGGGGCTTAGTAGGAATATTTTCATTGATACCTGGTGGAATTGCTGCATTTAGCTTAAACTGCCATTTGATCTCTTTTTCCCCCAAAATTGCCTTGATGTTACCCCCCCTGGGGTTGTTCCTAACTACTTCAAGAATGGCAAATTTGAAGGTGTTACAACCAGCACTACCAGCTAAATGTCTGTATAGTGCATTATTAATATCCTTCTTTTTTATGCAATACAAATGATCGTAAATTCTATTACGTAATTTCCTGTCCGTTTTTCCAACATAAAAACTTGGGCAGGACATGCACTTTCCTATATAGACAACATGTTGGGTCTGGCAATTTCCCTTACAAAGATAAATCCTACTTCTAATAATATTCTCTAAACTAATACACTCCACTTGTAAAATGGAAGGGCACTGGTTGCAGTGTCCGCATTGCTTAGTCCCTATGTCCACATCTATGGGTGTTCCCGGAATTATCTCTGTGATTAGACCTAATGTCAATCATTTTTTTGAAATTCATCCCTGTTTTATATACATATGTTGGTTTCTCACCCACTCTATCACAAATTCCTTCATCACTAGTAAGAATATTCCAATTACTATCTACAATCTTTCTCACTTCCCCTACGTGAAGTCCAAATTGTATTATATATGACCTGTGATATCCTGATGTACTACATTCATTTGCACTGGTTGACAATAAACACTTGCCCAAGATAGGTATATATTTATTACCCCATTCTCGTATAACATATTCGGTGACGTCTTTGATCATGGCCTCAGGATAACCTCTCTGTCTAAATAGTTTGCCAATAAAGGCCATCTCAAGAATCATATCTTTCTTTCTGGAGGTCATCCTAGCAGCCCTTATGCATTGCCCCTTTAAAATACTTCTTTTCTGCGTATAGGGATGATTACTGGAAAACTCTAAATAGGCATTGCAAAAAGTGTCTTTCCTATAGATCTTAGACTGAAAAGTGTGTCCATCGCTGAATATGTAAGTTTCAAGATAATTTATTCCTGTCTTACTGATGTTATAAGTAAATTGCAAGTAGGAAGTACTACCATTGATGTAATCGATGAAATTCATCAATTTCTCCTCATCCCCCTTCCAAAGGATGAATAAGTCATCCAGGTACCTGACATAACAACATATGTACTCCTTCCAGGGTGATTCCAATACAAATTCCTCCTCCCAATCCAATAGGACGAGATTGGCATATATGGGGCATTTCCCCATAGCTACACCCGCTATTTGTTTGTAATACTCCCCTTCAAAGAATATGAAGTTATTATCTAGCACAATACTGATGAATTCTGTTAGTATATCGATCTTGTCCCACTGTAATTGACTGTATTTATTCAGACTGTTAATAAATCGAGTCACCCCATCCGCTTTAGGTATGCACGAAAACAAATCCTTTACATCTATGGCACTTTCTATGGTAATGGAACCGTTGGCAATCACATGCGTCAGTTTAATCTTTCTACTGCATCTGGTGAGGTTTTGGAGGATGTGTATGTTTTGTCAGGGGCTAACCCTAAATGTATGCAACCCACACGCACCTATTCTTCCCAAGTGGGTTCAAACTTGGTAAATATGAAAGAAACTGCCACATCCAACAGGCCAAAGACGTCGGAACCTATGGATGGTATGAATAATAAATTTACTTTCAATTTAGATAATTTTTAAAACTGCCTTATGATTTCCGGTCCGTGGATAATCATAAGAAACATAGTACTGTACAAGAACAAGACATCACTTTAAAGGACATGATTTTTAGCTTCAGAAAGAAGCTTAACTAGATAAAAGCCTTGCAGATGGATAATTTATATTTACACAAATGTGTGGACTGTGGCATTGTCCCTATGGGTCTACGTTTTTTTAAACAGCCCATTGGGATAGAACTAAATGAGACCAATATATTGACTTGTAATAAAATGTTTGACGGTTTTGGTAGGCAATTTATGGAGTTCATAATATCCTGCAATGACAACAAGTTGAGTACATTATTAAAAGATGTAGAAGAACTCAATGTTGCTATAACCAATGATTTATTGTACCCACAGTGGGAGAAATTGCATGCCAAGCAATTTCACTATGTAGAAAGTAGTAGTAAAAAAATGTTTGATAGAAAATGCAAAAAAATTCTAAGGGATACAAGACAATATGAAAATGAAACTGCCTACAATTGGAACAAATGTTAACCCTGATAGACGTGATAGGGGCAATGATGTGGACTACATGTCCAATGATCTTGATAGAGAGGAATGCCATGGGGAAGATTTTTTAGAGGAAGAAAAAAAGTGGAAGGGCAACTACAAATGGCAAGAAAACAGATGGAGACAAGGGGATCGAAGAACAAGGAATCCCCACAGGGGTTACTAGTACAGGAAGGTGAACCTACTGGTATTAGGGTCACTGATTGGGTGGTATATAGTGTAGGAGACTTCAAAATATATAATTACACACAATACCCCATAAACATTGAACACTTTGATACATTTTGAAGGTATGAAATATATTCCTAGAAGGAAGTTTGATCTGGTTGATACTTTAGTCGAGTTCAAGTTATTCTTGAGAAAGATAAATTTGGGTATATTTTTTCAAAATTCATCTGATAAGCATTCAAAAATGGACTGTTTAAAGAAGAAAAGTAATTTCACTCCACCCATGCACAATACCCTATCAACCTTTGAAAAGGTGGTCAGTAAGAAAATATATGAACTATATGGTAATTTACAAAAATCAGGTGATTCTTCCTGGCGGAATGTAGCAGTCGAAAAATTATTAGATTCTATATATTCTCAAAATATTAGGATTATGACTGCAGACAAGGGGGGGTGGAGTAGTATTGTATGATATGGATAATTATATTGCCAAAATATTTGACACTTTGAATAATTCTGAACAATATGAAGTAACTTCTATCAATCAGATAAATATTGCCCATAGAAGAATTGACCTGTATCTAGAAGAATTTCTATTGGATGATCGAATCACGTTTGAACTATACAATTTTTTAAAAGTAGAGTACCCCATAATGGCAACTATAGTAGGAATTCCCAAAATACACAAAAACATTAGGGATCCTCCTTTTAGACCCATTATCTCAGGAAGTCGTAGCAAGGCCTTTCCATTTGGTAAGGTCATTGATCAATGGTTAAAGCATATCTACAAGTTGATACCACACATTATTAAGGACTCCTGGGAATTTTTAGGGAAGTTCAAACAAGACATATGGGACCCCAATTTATTATTTGTTACCATAGATGTAAAGGATTTGTTTTCGTGCATACCTAAAGCGGATGGGGTGACTCGATTTATTAACAGTCTGAATAAATACAGTCAATTACAGTGGGACAAGATCGATATACTAACAGAATTCATCAATATTGTGCTAGATACTAACTTCATATTCTTTGAAGGGGAGTATTACAAACAAATAGTGGGTGTAGCTATGGGGCCGCAGCTGCCCCATATATGCCAATCTCGTCCTATTGGATTGGGAGGAGTAATTTGTATTGGAATCACCCTGGAAGGAGTACATATGTTGTTATGTCAGGTACCTGGATGACTTATTCATCCTTTGGAAGGGGGATGAGGAGAAATTGATGAATTTCATCGATTACATCAATGGTAGTACTTCCTACTTGCAATTTACTTATAACATCAGTAAGACAGGAATAAATTATCTTGACACTTACATATTCAGCGATGGACACACTTTTCAGTCTAAGATCTATAGGAAAGACACTTTTTCAATGCCTATTTAGAGTTTTCCAGTAATCATCCCTATACACAGAAAAGAAGTATTTTAAAGGGGCAATGCATAAGGGCTGCTAGGATGACCTCCAGAAAGGAAGATATGATTCTTGAGATGGCCTTTATTGGCAAACTATTTAGACAGAGAGGTTATCCTGAGGCCATGATCAAGGACATCACCGAATATGTTATACGAGAATGGGGTAATAAATATATACCTATCTTGGGCAAGTGTTTATTGTCAACCAGTGCAAATGAATGTAGTACATCAGGATATCACAGGTCATATATAATACAATTTGGACATCACGTAGGGGAAGTGAGAAAGATTGTAGATAGTAATTGGAATATTCTTACTAGTGATGAAGGAAATTGTGATGAGTGGGTGAGAAACCAACATATGTATATAAAACAGGGATGAATTTCAAAAAAATGATTGACATTAGGTCTAATCACAGAGATAATTCCGGGAACACCCATAGGACAGGGACTAAGCAATGCGGACACTGCAACCAGTGCCCTTCCATTTTACAAGTGGAGTGTATTAGTTTAGAGAATATTATTAGAAGTAGGATTTATCTTTGTAAGGGAATTTGCCAGACCCAACATGTTGTCTATATAGGAAAGTGCATGTCCTGTCCAAGTTTTTATGTTGGAAAAATGGACAGGAAATTACGTAATAGAATTTACAATCATTTGTATTGCATAAAAAAGAAGGATATGAATAATGCACTATACAGACATTTAGCTGGTAGTGCTGGTTGTAACACCTTCAAATTTGCCATTCTTGAAGTAGTTAGGAACAACCCCAGGGGGGGTAACATCAAGGCAATTTTGGGGGAAAAAGAGATCAAATGGCAGTTTAAGCTAAATGCAGCAATTCCACCAGGTATCAATGAAAATATTCCTACTAAGCCCCTTATAAGAAATTAACAATGTTGTAGTTTTGTCAGAGAGAGACATATAGATATACATATACACTCAATCAAATATGTATATAAAATAATTTTTCATTGTTAAATATAGGCATTTATATACTTTGGTAATGCACAATATATTTAGGCAGGTCATAACTATATATTGTATTTGTTATGTAATTAGTATTTACTGTAGGATTATATCTTACATTTGATATTGTTCCTTTTATGCACTCCATGCATTTGTCATATTTTATATGAAACATTCATCTAGTATGTATTATTAGAGTTGGGGTATGGTTCATATTCCACCGATAGAGAACTTTTATTATATGACTGAATTTTTATGCTGTTTTAGGCATTTTTTAACCATTATTAATACTGATAATATTTAGAAGGCTGTTTATATGGGTTTTACCAAATCTATGTTCTTATGTCTTTAAAACTTAATGGTAGTTTAATTGGTCAGGTGGTGTTTTAGGCGGGAATTTTAAAGTATTTAAGAGACAAGGTTTGATATATTCAGTGTTCTGATGAAATCTACATTGGGTAGATGAAAGCCCTCAACCTTCGTTTTGTATTTCAATAAAAGAAGTTCTTTGTGACATATTCGTGGATCGTGGTTTGTTCTGGGAACAGTTTTTGGTACTATTAACAGACACTTAATTTGCCATATTGTACTGTTTTCATATAATTTTCATAATTGTATTATGGAGCTTTTCACCCCGTGCCTCTGCTGTAAAAGGGCAATTGCTCAGTCGGACTATCCCAGTCAACAAATGTCAAATAAATATCATCATCATCATCATCATCTTTCGGCTGTTCCCATTAGGGGTCGCCACAGCGGATCATCTGTTTCCGTTTCTTCCTGTCCTCTGCATCTTGCTCTGTCACACCAACCACCTGCATGTCTTCTCTCACCACATCCATAAACCTCATCTTAGGCCTTCCTCTTTTCCTGTTACCTGGTAGGTTCATCCTTAGCATCTTTTTCCCAATATACTTAGCATCCCTCCTCAGCACATGTCCAAACCAATGTAATCTTGCCTCTCTGACTTTGTCTCCAAATCTTCCAACCTGGGCTGACCCTCTAATATACTTAATCCTAATCCTGTCCACCCTTGTCACACTCAGTGCAAATCTTAACATCTTTAACTCTGCCACATGCAGCTCTAACTCCTGCCTTTTTGTCAATGCCACTGTCTCCAACCCATATAACATAGCTGGTCTCACTACCCTCTTGGAGACCTTCCCTTTCACTCTTACTGGTACTCGTCTGTCACAAACCACTCCTGACACTCTTCTCCACCCACTCCACCCTACCTGTACTCTCTTCTTCACGTCTCTTTCACACTCACCATTATCTGAACTACTGATCCCAAGTATTTAAACTCATCCACCTTCACCACCTCTACTCCCTGCATCCTCACCATTCCTCTATCCTCCCTCTCATTCACACACATACATTCATTCTTAGTCCTGCTGACCTTCATTCCTCTTCTCTCTAGAGCATATCTCCATCTCTCCAGGGTCTCCTCCACCTGTTCCCTACTCTACAGATCACAATGTCATCTGCAAACATCATAGTCAACGGGGACGCCTGTCTGATCTCGTCTGTCAACCTGTCCATCATAAGAAAGGGCTCAGAGCTGATCCTTGATGTATTCCCACCTCCACCTTAAACGCATTATTTAAAATGTCAAATAAATAAATAAAAATTATTGTTTGCCCATGGAGTTGGTATATATAAGTTATGAAGGTACAGGTGCATAAAAGAACACTTACTTTGTGCAGATGAAGCTACAATTATTAGAGTTCATCTTGTTGTAGCTAACTTTTTTATACTATGGCAATGGTTAATGCGAGCCTTGGAATAGTGAGACGTAATAAGCAAAAATGCAGACTTAGATATACCAAGTCTGAGACTGCTGTCTACTAGAGTATTCCCCTTTCTCCGCGGTATGGCAATCTCAAAGTTGGTAATACACACACACACACACACACACACACACATATATATATATATATATATATATATATATATATATATATATATATATATATATATATAGGTCCTCTTCACATGACTGAAAGCTCAAAATGCTGAAATTCACAATCCCGAATATTCAAAATAATGAAAACTCATTTGACTTAATTTCAGAATACGGAAAGCTTAGAATGCTGAATTGGAAAATACAAAATGGCAGTGTGTATAGTACTTTAAGGAAAGTAAAGGGTATATGCCCTTTTTCCCACTGTAGTGTGATCCCAGAGTTATATGGTTTGGGAGGTGTGGGGGGAATAGCCCCCCACCTAGTTTGGTTTTATATCATCCGGTGTCTATTAATAAGGTAAGTAGTTTTTAATTCTGGAAAGCATTAGTCGTTGATGTTGTAAGTGTGCATTTTTTCTTTTATAGTTTTTATTTGGTGAGACGAATTGTTGATGATATTTGCGCAGTTTATTTGGTATTGTGAACCTAGGCTCTATGAATGCTAACGTTATTTGTGATGAAATGCTTGATGCTCATGGATCTGTGCATTTTTTCTTATGTTAAGTAATTCACAGGTGAAGGCAAACACGTCATGTCTATGGCTTAACATTTTGTACTTTTGAGTTTCATACTTCATATCCTTAAAAATGCATGCTAACACAAATCTTGTTACTCTAACAAATTTCTAAGTTTATAGGTGCAATATTTAAAATCTGTCCCTATTTTTGGGCCATTGTCCCCCCATTATTTTTGCCTTTTTCCAGATTTCTTGTGCTAAGAGGTTTTGACAGCTTTGTTGTAAGAATGCAGAAACATTTTTTAAAGAAACAGCTAAATACTTTTGAGTACATGAAATGTGCTCCTCTCTGATGATAATTATGGTTATGGATTCAGCACAATATTACTTTAGACATCAGTTAGTTGGAAGTCCCTCTCATGAGTGCCTTCTGGTGCTATAGAAACATTCATGTTTTGCATTGCACTAGGTGGTAAGAACAGCTTGTAAAGTAATGATTCTAGAATCTTCACTTTGCAACCTGTCCTTGACAATATTGTAAAAGCAGACATTCAACTGAAAAAAATATATATTTTAGTTGTAAAAACTGCAGCGCTTGCTTGCTGTGTAAGCACCCTCGTATGTACACTCCTGTTGCATAAACTGAACACAGAGTTTTTAGGTAATCACTTACACAGAAGTTATACTTCACACTGTAAAAGGGCTATGTCATGCAGAAGCATTGCTTCACATATTAGTTGGGAAGGGTTTTAAAAAAGAGTGAAACAGAAAATAATTAAATTATATTTTTGGTACTGTGCCTCTGCTGTTAGCGTAAGAAAAATCAATAGTCTGAGAGAGACAAACAGTTGTGCCATTATGTCACATCAACTGCTGTAAACTAGCCGATCAGAATCCTTTTCTGGGTAGAAATTCATGTGCATGTAAGCCCCCCCCCCTTTTTGTGGTAATTTTGGCTTTTGGGTTATCCAGCAGGCTTTCAACATAGTAATTAACTGCTAACTGTTTTTGGTTTGAGCTCATCAAGATTAGAACAGAATAACTCTGAATAGTTCATAAAGTACTAGGAATAAAAAATAAAATGTATTTGACAAACAGCTATAATTCAACAAAACAATTCAGGTTCATGGTCAAAGGCACATTTCAGAAAAAAAATGATAATCTATTGTTTTGCCAGCTAGTTTTCCTTGGAGTGAGTTTGCTGCATGTAACACAAAGCCACAGTGATCAATACGAGTGAGAGAACACTGAAAGTACATTAGCCTGCAGGGAGGTAGATGAGCACAACTGAGGATACAATAATTTGTTTACAGATATACTTCATAAAATGAGGCACATTGTCATATTGCTGCAAATACTGAGAACCGTCTGTTACTTGCAAAGTATGGAGTGATATCAGTGGAATCCTTACATTAGTTAATACAAATTTGACACTGATACATGACCTCCACCTAGAATAACTATAGAGATAAAAAGTTTATTAGATTTTGTGAAACATGACATTTTTCGTATTTGCAGCAATATCTTGGTAAGCAGGCATGCCAAAAGTTCTAGTCGAAGTTTCATTTTTCAAACTATCTAGATGGACAAAAGCCACCACATGTAGTAGATGTCCAGCTATTACAGCTACTGCAATATTGCCACCTGTTTGCAGAAATATTATATAAATGCTCATATATTCTGTGGTTACTGTCTTTTTTGAATCCAACATTAGACTGTCAGCACTAAAAGCATTGCAAATATATGCATGTTATGGATAGGAGATTGACACTCAGAATGTCATCCCTAAAAGACTGCCAGCATTCTGTCCTGTTGGCTAGACTCAGTGGAGGGCAAGAAAGTGGACATTATATTTTTTTTTTACTTTCTCCCTCTTCTCCAAGTTTGTGTGGTCTCAGTGTTATCTATTGTTTGGGGGTAGGGGCTTGCCCCCATATCTGGGGTGCAGGAAAGCTTGACCCTTGCAGAACAAATATTTTTTGTGTTTAGTGACATTTGCAGTGTTTATAGTTGATTAGCAACCTCTGAGGTTTTTAGATGTTTTGAGGCTGAATTTTTTCATACCAGTGAAATGAGATATGATTATTCATTGTGGGTCTGTGCATGACAAATATTTTTTTGTGTTTATTCTTTTTGCATGGCTCTTAATAGTTCATGGGATATGCATATTTGTTTCAGGTAAGGTTTATAAATATACTTTCTGAAAGAAACATCTTAGGATGCACCATTCTTTCCATGGAAGACATTTACACCCAGAATTCTTGAATTTCTCTGCAATGAATGAGATATGCTAATCTCTTTGTGAAGAAAATGCAGAGTCTGCTTCCAGTGGCTGGCCAGGGACTGCAACACATGAATTCCACTCAGATTTCCAGTGTTTTGATGCCTATTTCATAAATGACCGTGCCATTCCAAGAATGAAGTCCTGCAATACGACTTTGATTTTTCTTTTTCTTGCACTACTGATGTCATAGTCCATTGGGTTACAGAACTGGGACCATAAAATGAGGGCTAAAGCATAAAAAGTCACTTTCTTTGTACCTCATTGTTTCACAAAGCATATTTAGTAGATCCAATCACTTAACAAAATTAGAAAGAATATGTACTGCGGTGCTGGTGCTGCGGTAGCGTTGTCGCCTCACAGTTAGATGTTGCCCATTCGATTCTCAGTTAGAGCGTCTTCTGTGTGGCAACATGCATGAACAGGTGTTCCTTCGTTGAAGGTTGTGCATTACGCCTGGCAAGCCAGCATGTAAAACTCTACTGCCAATCATTAGCGGACCAGAGTTTTGCTGTGGCGACCCCTAACCGGGAAAAGCCGAAAGACACAAACATACTATTCAAAATGAAAAGCTTTACTAACTTTTCTAGAATTGTTTGTATATAATTGACTTGATGGCACAGGGTGACATGGAGCCCTGATTGAGAACCAGATGACACAGGATTTGTTAGAAGTCAAGATGCTGAAAGAGCTGCTCAGAGAAGTCAAGAACAAGTGGTCACCATTGGAAAACTCATCCTGGGGGAAGGAAGGATGCTTGGCCTGCTAAGTTACAGATGTCCAGTGAAGCTTGGCCATCATAGCAAGTTTCTGAGCCAACAACTGGGTTGGCTGTGGATGTGCCTATCAAGCACTATATGTACTGTGGATGGAGGCTGGCATGTGCAGAAATGAGCATTCCTCTGATGCCTGTAGTGTAAATCACATAAGGAAGTACCTATAGGGAGGAGTAATAGGGTCTAGCTTACAAATGCTTACCCTTTTGGATGTCTTTATTATTAATTGTTAATAAAATTACAGGAACAAGATCTTTATCCAATCAGAAAACAGAGTGTACACCAATATTTGACTTCACCGCATGTATGACTTTTAAAATGGTAAATGTCATAAAGAAAGCATTGGCGTATTTTGAGAGCAAATGGACAATTGGTGGAACTTATTCCTGGTTTTCCACAGTTTTCTTACAGAAATGGTAAAAATATCATAGATAAAACAGTGAATAGTGATTATAATAATTATAAGAATGAAATGGCGTTGAAGCATATCTCTCACCTGTCCAGATATTCACCTCAGAGTTTTGGTCTGTTCCTCATAAAATTTGTGGCTTTCTGGCATATCACTGAGCTAACATAAATCCTATCATTCTAGCAACTTTATAAGTTTATATGAGAAATATTTAAAATCTGTCCCTGGTTTTGGGTATTTGTCCCCCATTATTTTAGGTTTTGTCCAAATTTTTTGGGTTGTGAGGTTCAGAGGTATTAGCTGAAGGGGAATATTCAATGTAACATTTGCGAAACTTGTAAAATTGTAAATACATGAAATCTGGAGAAAGGTGGTGGTTTAAATTGGGATTGTTTTTTATATATAAATCAGTGGCTTAGTTATTATTCTAGTGGGGTAATATATGTAATAAAAGGTTCATGTCCAAAAATTTACATTTTGGATTATATTAGTGATGTTATATATGGAAGGAACTCCAGTCCTGTGGCAAGACATTTTGTGTTAAATGGTCATACACTTTCAGATTTCAGTTTAACGATATTGCAGCATCCACTATATTTAAGGAAATTATTTTGAAATATCAGTTATATAGCCCAGAGGCTAAATATCAATATTAATTGGCAGATGTTTCTTTAAGTAATTTATTTACTCAGTGATTCAATTAACTGTTTTTATTGGGATGTTATATAAGTAAGATTATTGTTGATGTGAGTGTCTCCTGGAAGGATGTGAATTAGAGGCACCAGGAACTTTTAACAATTAATAATAAAGACTTCCAGGACTTTCAACAATTAATAATAGACATCCAAAGGGATAAATGTTTTCTTATATAATTTGCCTTTTTGTCTTGGTTTCTTATATAATTTGTTTTTTTGTCTGTGGCTCATAGTTTGTCTAGCATACAAATTCCCTTTCTCACTGTAAGTGAGCTGCTATGTCGTTTAGGACTCACCCATAAATACAGTTGGCCTCATTTGTTTGGGTAAGCCTTTTCCTCAGAGTGTTGAGAAAAAGGCATCACTGGGAATTTGCGGTAAAGAGAATTCTGAGGGTGGCAATGAGACATGGGGACTGAATTCATTTGATTGAAAACTAGATGACAGCCTCACTGAGTGATTAGAGATGGACTGATGGTTAAAATGCACAGAAGGGAAAAGCATATACAAAATGTCGTATGCACATTTTCCTCTTTAATACAATTCATTTTCAACAAATTAATAACATGCACCATTAGCAGTATATGACTTTGGAGTTATGGTTGCAAATGATGAGGCTACAGAATTTATAATGTTAAATTATTTAGGTAGCTAGCTTTGTGGTACAGATTGATAAAGCCATGACTATGACCAAGATGTCCTGAGACTGACTACCAGTCAAGGAACTGGAGGGTGAGTAACCAGTTCACCCATCCTGGGAAAAGGATGGTGATCCATTCCACTGCACTGTTGTCATCCACTGGAGGATGTGGTCAGCATGCAGCAGTGTTGACTGGAGTGTTGATTGGAGATGTGTGCTTTGATCCTTTCAAGCCATTCATTTTCACCTTTCGGAGAATTTGCAGGAGTGTGCACACATCGGTGGTGCAATTGTACACATGAAACTCTTAGGTAGCGTTAGGTCTATAGAAAATACCTGCCCTCATGGTTGTCTGTGTGCTTAGAATGTTAGGGCTGCCTTTGCACTTCCTCAGCCTAGGAACAGTAAGGGTAGGTTCTTACACATGGATAGCCCTGATCTGGCAGGATAAAACCAGACCCTTAGGCCACTGGAGTGAGTGAGTGGCTCTGAAGACAAAGGAGAAAAATATGAGGCTTATGGGACCAAATCACCTTAATGGTTGCCTGAATGACAGCCACCAGTCGAAATGCCCATGAAGCAGACACCCCGCCATTTGAGGTAGAGTTGTTGTAAGGCTAACTTCCTCTAGAAAGATGATCCCCCATAGTGATACAAGATGTAAATGACTTAAATAACTCAGAGGAACAAATCTGTAAATGACTGATAATGCATTAGGATTATAGGTCCATAGGTGTTTACTAGGCTAATGACCACGAGGGCCTTTTTAAGCCTAGTGAGAGTAAGAGACAAAAATCACACAGAACAACAGTATTACATTGGTGAAAAAGGAGCAAAATCTGGGGACTGAAAACATGAGTAGATGAATTCTTTCACATTTTGCTTCAGGTGCAGGACAGGTGGCATCTTGGCTTCACTACTAATAGAATGGAATGTGACCAAGCTCTGTATGCTGTTTATTTCACTGACTACTGTACTTTGTAATTTAAACAGTGAAAGAGCATGTAGGAGGGTGGCAGAGTGCACAGCGCTGCAAAGACACAGTAGTGGCATGCATTGTGTATTGCCCATTAAGATCCTCTCTGATTCCTTGACACTACATCCCTCAAACCACAATTACCAGCAAAAACTGCATGATGTGTACAGGTAAAGTACATGATCCCTCCAAGTACATATATTTAGCAACTGTGCAATTGTCAGGCAAATGCATCACAAGGTGAAACACACACAAAAAGTTCTTGCCAAAGTCAAAACTCCCACCTCCCACCACCACACTTCTCTTATTCTATAACTCTTACAGCATTTGAGCAGCAGCATTTCACTTATGTATAGAGTAGCAAAAGCATATGAGCAGCTACTGCCTTGAGCAGTGACATTCTATCAATTGAGATATGTGCAATCTCATATTAAACCACAGACTATAAACCTATGCAGTGTTTTTGTAAATGCAGGCTTTTGACATGCAGGCAGTATGGCTTAACATTAACTAGTCTTCCTATGCATGTGTCAGGAACACTGCCTTAACAAGTGTAATGTGCACAAAAATACAGCACATTGGGTTTGCATCATGACATGATAGTACAACTTCAAGCTTTGGTTGTATGTATATTGTCTAATCATAGGTTCATAGGTAGGTACTAGGCTATCGGCACAAGGGCCTACCTAAGCCTAGTCAACAAGGTTCCCTGGCTTACGCCACCCAAGAAAGTTATTTTCCTGCACCACTGTCGAGCAGAGACACAGAAGTGATCCCTGGGGTGTATTTCCTATTTCCCATCCACTCATCAAGATTTTTCTTGAAGAGTGCTAATGAAGAACTTTGCTTGACATAGATGGGTAGCCTGTTCCAGAGTATGGGAAGTCTCTGGGACAGGAATCTATCCCTCCAGCATGTCCTATTTATTGTGGTGAAAAGGTTTAGGTCCCTTGAGCGTGTAGTTTGGAGGGATTGGGATTTCTTTAGGTGTATCATGTCTAACAGCTCTGGGTTTGACATAGCTTTATACATTAGGCAGAGATCACCTCAGAGTAGGTGATATGCTATGGAGTAAAGCTGGAGTTTTTTGAGACGGTGAGTGTAGGGCATTTGTTTGAGGCCAGTAATCCTCTTTGTGAGGTACTTCTGTGGCCTTTCCAGCTGCTGCAGATGTCTTGTGAGGTACATTCCAAAAGGGGCATTGTACTCTATAATGGGTCTAATGAGTGTCGAGTAGAGGGGAACAATGACCTCTTTTTTCCTATATGAGAACCCTTTTATGATAGGTGTGCCACGTAGAAGGACTTTCTGACTACTGTGGTGATGTGACTATCAAAGGAGAGACTACTGTCCACCTGGGTCCCAAGGCCTCTTCTCACACATTCGGTGTTAAGTAGATTGCTGCCTATGTGGTATTTCATGGCTACAGAGATTTTACCAAAGGGGATGACACTGCACTTTTTGCCATTGAGCTTGAGGCCATAGCTCTGACACAAGGTATCTGTCTCAGCAAGGCCCTTCTGTAGGATGTCCACATCATTTGGGGACTTGACTATGGCTCCTAGTTTGCAGTCATCTGCGAACTTCATTAGCCAGAGGCCTTCTGTGTTAGCCTATACTTCAGAGAAGTAGATACCAAACAGGAGAGGTCCCAGGACTGAAACCTGCGGTACCCACTTGTCACTGGTTTGAGGTATATTATGCAGCTCTTTAGTGTAGAGGTTTCCCTGCCTCACTAAATGCCACCAAGACTTAATACAGAATGTACCCATAAAAATGTAAATAATACTTACCTGCTGACTGAAGGCAGTTGAGACTGATCCATGGAAATGGCTTGCATTTGGATGAAACTGAATTGAGATCCAAATTTCAGAATTCATCATCTCTGCTAATACTGCAGTGGCAGTAGTTACCTGTAACTTTGGGATCACAGACACAGAGGCCCGGGCTGGTTCAGCAAAGTCTCTGTATTCACATTATTTTACTGCTGGAAGTATGGTGCTCTTCAGCCTGTACAAGTGGACTGGCTCAGCATTGTCTAGACAAACTCCATGCCTACTGTTGTTCACTCATTAATGTTTCTCTGAATTGTGTCTGTCTTATCACCTTTTCCTGAGTTCCATGAAGTGTCACATAGTATAAAGAAGGCTTGGCTAGCACCCAGCAGTTCAGAAACAGTTGTAGTGGATTCTTCTGGTTTAAACCATGTCTTATGGTTCAGGATCTGTGAATCTATGTGTACCGTGTTCTGATTTTCGACCAACATGCGTCCACTGTAGTAAGGAAGGCCTTCTATATTGTGCAACTGATAAATAAGGGGATTGTTTTTGGGTCCAGGGATGTGAGTGTTCTCCTCTACTCTTGTTTCCTTAGACTAACCATTAAGTATAATGTCCCATTTGACAAATATTTAGCTAGGCATGTGCAACAACTGGAATTCCCACAGATACATATACAGTATGTCCTGTCAATGTACTCAGTCTCTTACAGACTGCTAGGAGGTGACTATGTTTGGCATAGAGGGCATCTTCTGACTCAGTGATAATGGACCATCAGTAAGTTAAATGGAATCAGAAATACTCATCCCAGAGACAATAAACATTTGCTGTATCATAAATATGATGGCCTGGAAGGACAGGTTAATCTCGCAGACCAGTTCTGGAACAAACTCCCAATCTATGTAAAAACAAAGTTCACCCCTGTCCCGCATTCAAGCATAACTTGGATCAATGAGTGTGAAATAGGAAATTTACCCCAGGACTTTCACTATATTAGACAGAGGCAGCTTGTAAATGTTTTATGCCATACATGGGTCCCATCCTAAGTATCCATAGTGGGATCTTACAAATTTTCACCAGGTAATACGTAAACAGATCTGGGGTTAGGAAAAGTTGTGCTAAACACCAAATTAGGCAGGATAAGCAAATTTTAAACACCAAACCCCCATAGTGCCTTTTTTAGGCAAGGCTCAAATTCTAAACCTACCACCCTAGAAAACAAAAATGGGAAGAAATTGAGGGTAATGCTGCTCAATGCCAGAAGTCTAAATCTCAAAATGCACGCACTCGAGGCCCTTCTCAGTATGGAGAACATCGATGTCTGTGCTGTAACTGAAACCTGGTTCAAGGCTCCTGAGAGCACCCCGGCACTATTAGGTTTTACCTCATATCATGCGTTCCGGCCCCAAAACCCGGACCACTCCACAAAGGAGGGTGTATCCATATTCATAAAGGATACTCACACCTCCAGGTTGGTGGGAACGCATGAAGCATCGGAAACCATCCAGGTGCAACTAACAATAGGCAAAACTGTTCTACAAATTGTAGCATGCTACAGGCCACCCTCTCAAACTCAGGAACCCCACACAGCCTTCCTGAAGACACTGGAGGGTATAAATGTATCTCCAAACACCATCATATTGGGTGACTTCAACTACCCGAATATAGACTGGGAACATTACTCAAGCCCTAACTTTCTAGCCCAACGGTTCCTGGAGTTCATAAATTCAAATGCCATGGAACAGCTAGTCACTGTTCCCACGAGAGGAGAAAATATACTAGATCTCATTGTCACAAACATGGGGACAAAATGCTCCACACCGGAAGTATATCCCTCATTGGTGAGATCTGATCATAAACTAATCTCACTGGAAATCCACATCCCGCCCCACCCCAAACAAAAAGACCATAGTGAAGAACTTCTAAAGCAAACTTCACACTACTCAAGACTGGTGTGGTATCCTTCAAGGCCCCTGAGTCAGAGGAAACCACAACCCAACCTGCGGAAGCCCTTACAAATGCCTTCTATGAACACCTCCAGGACTGCATGGATCAGGCAATCCCAAATAAAACCAAGACTCTTTCCACAAAGGGCAAACGCCCAGTCTGGTGGACCCCAGCCATTAACAAACTTTACAATAAGAGGAGAAAGCTATTACATGATAGAACAAAATCCATAAAAGGGAAGTCACCCCTGATCATTATTAGTAAAAATTACGAGCACTCATAAAATCAACTAAGGCCAATTTTGAGAGAAAAATTGCCATGGATTCAAAGGACAATCATAAGGCCTTTTTCAGCTATGTTAGGAACCTGGGTGGAAACTCACAGATATGCTCAGAATTAGTCCAAAATGATACAAAAATCACTGAACCCACAGACATTGCCAACATACTGGCAGACAGGTTCAGTGCAAACTTCACCCCTCTCCCCTAAAGGAGAGATAACTATCCCAGCCGAGTGTAGCCTCCCGACATCTCAAATGCGCAGGTGAAAGCTGCTCTCTAAAGCTAAAAACACAGCATCAATGGGACCGGATGGTGTCCCCGGCTGTGTGCTACACGAGCTAAATGAGGAATTAAACCCGCACATAAGGCAGCTGTTTAATCTCAGCCTTACCACAGGATACGCGCCCAAGGCAGTATGGCTTAACATTAACTAGTCTTCCTATGCATGTGTCAGGAACACTGCTTAACAAGTGTAATGTGCACAAAAAGACAGCACATTGGGTTTGCATCATGACATGATAGTAAAATTTCAAGCTTTGGTTGTATGTATATTGTCTAATCATAGGTAGGTACTAGGCTATCGGCCCAAGGGCCTACCTAAGCCTAGTCAACAAGGTTCCCTGGCTTACGCCACCCAAGAAAGTTATTTTCCTGCACCACTGTCGAGCAGAGACACAGAAGTGATCCCCGGGGTGTATTTCCTATTTCCCATCCACTCATCAAGATTTTTCTTGAAGAGTGCTAATGAAGAACTTTGCTTGACATAGATGGGTAGCCTGTTCCAGAGTATGGGAAGTCTCTGGGACAGGAATCTATCCCTCCAGCATGTCCTATTTATTGTGGTGAAAAGGTTTAGGCCCCTTGAGCATGTAGTTTGGAGGGATTGGGATTTCTTTAGATGTATCATGTCTAACAGCTCTGGGTTTGACATAGCTTTATACGTTAGGCAGAGATCACCTCAGAGTAGGTGATATGCTACGGAGTAAAGCTGGAGTTTTTTGAGACGGTGAGTGTAGGGCATTTGTTTGAGGCCAGTAATCCTCTTTGTGAGGTACTTCTGTGGCCTTTCCAGCTGCTGCAGATGTCTTGTGAGGTACATTCCAAAAGGGGCATTGTACTCTATAATGGGTCTAATGAGTGTCGAGTAGTTTTTTCCTATATGAGAACCCTTTTATGATAGGTGTGCCACATAGAAGGACTTCCTGACTACTGTGGTGATGTGACTATCAAAGGAGAGACTACTGTCCACCTGGGTCCCAAGGCCTCTTCTCACACATTCGGTGTTAAATAGATTGCTGCCTATGTGGTATTTCATGGCTACAGAGTTTTTACCAAAGGGGATGACACTGCACTTTTTGCCATTGAGCTTGAGGCCATAGCTCTGACACAAGGTATCTGTCTCAGCAAGGCCCTTCTGTAGGATGTCCACATCATTTGGGGACTTGACTATGGCTCCTAGTTTGCAGTCATCTGCGAACTTCATTAGCCAGAGGCCTTCTGTATTAGCCTATACTTCAGAGAAGTAGATACCAAACAGGAGAGGTCCCAGGACTGAAACCTGCGGTACCCACTTGTCACTGGTTTGAGGTATATTATGCAGCTCTTTAGTGTAGAGGTTTCCCTGCCTCACTAAATGCCACCAAGACTTAATACAGAATATACCCATAAAAATGTAAATAATGCTTACCTGCTGACTGAAGGCAGTTGAGACTGATCCATGGAAATGGCTTGCATTTGGATGAAACTGAATTGAGATCCAAATTTCAGAATGCATCATCTCTGCTAATACTGCAGTGGCAGTAGTTACCTGTAACTTTGGGATCACAGACACAGAGGCCCGGGCTGGTTCAGCAAAGTCTCTGTATTCACATTATCTTACTGCTGGAAGTATGGTGCTCTTCAGCCTGTACAAGTGGACTGGCTCAGCATTGTCTTGACAAACTCCATGCCTACTGTTGTTCACTCATTAATGTTTCTCTGAATTGTGTCTGTCTTATCACCTTTTCCTGAGTTCCATGAAGTGTCACATAGTATAAAGAAGGCTTGGCTAGCACCCAGCAGTTCAGAAACAGTTGTAGTGGATTCTTCTGGTTTAAACCATGTCTTATGGTTCAGGATCTGTGAATCTATGTGTACCGTGATCTGATTTTCGACCAACATGCGTCCACTGTAGTAAGGAATGCCTTCTATATTGTGCAACTGATAAATAAGGGGATTGTTTTTGGGTCCAGGGATGTGAGTGTTCTCCTCTACTCTTGTTTCCTTAGACTAACCATTAAGTATAATGTCCCATTTGACAAATATTTAGCTAGGCATGTGCAACAACTGGAATTCCCACAGATACATATACAGCATGTCCTGTCAATGTACTCAGTCTCTTACAGACTGCTAGGAGGTGACTATGTTTGGCATAGAGGGCATCTTCTGACTCAGTGATAATGGACCATCAGTAAGTTAAATGGAATCAGAAATACTCATCCCAGAGACAATAAACAATTTGCTGTATCATAAATATGATGGCCTGGAAGGACAGGTTAATCTCGCAGACCAGTTCTGGAACAAACTCCCAATCTATGTAAAAACAAAGTTCACCCCTGTCCGCATTCAAGCATAACTTGGATCAATGAGTGGGAAATAGGAAATTTACCCCAGGACTTTCACTATATTAGACAGAGGCAGCTTGTAAATGTTTTATGCCATACATGGGCCCCATCCTAAGTATCCATAGCGGGATCTTACAAATTTTCACCAGGTAATACGTAAACAGATCTGGGGTTAGGAAAAGTTGTGCTAAACACCAAATTAGGCAGGATAAGCAAATTTTAAACACCAAATGGGTTAATTGCCTAGGCTTAAAATGTCACATAAGAGCAGATATCCTAGCACTATCCTATGATCCTGTTATCTAATGAAACTCCTGTGACTTGTGTCTGCCTCATCACCTGCTTACAGCTATGCACAAGGTAACTGAAGACACTATTACAGCTATGCACAATGTAACTGAAGACACTATTACAGCTGTGCACAATGTAACTGATGACACTGTACTGCTGTATTGTTGTGCCCTTTTAGGATGTGCTGCCCATATTTGTTGTTGATGTGACTGCACCATTGCTGTGGTCTGGAAGAAGCAGCAGTTTTATGCACTGTATGGTAAGCTGATATGCTGTTTTTCCAGTCTGTACCTGCGTAAGTTTTTTTTAGTACATTTGTTTAAGGGGTTGTGCATATCTGTGACTGTCTATGGCAGTTCATGCAGCACCATTTGTAAGCAATGCCAGAACCTTATGTGCTACACATATATAATACAGACAGGTGCTTTTGTCTTTTGGGGACATTTCTGTGAGGGATTATGCATATCTGTCACTGCCTTTATAAGTCTAAGGGCAGTGTGAATATTATAATTGTAGCACTGCTGATTTCAGGACCTCTTTGCAGTGCATTGCCAATGCAGTGCCATTAATTTATCTGTTAGAACTCACTGATTGCACTGTGCAACAGTCGCTGGTAATGCTGCAGTGTATCTGCGCTGTTATTCATGATGCTTTGCACATTTCCATATATACTGTACATATGTGAGAGCTTGCTGTTGGGTAACATATCACTTCTGCAGTCCTGATATGCTGTAATCTATGAAATGCTTTTTACATTAGCCTTGAGCAGCATATACAGTGTCTATGAATCCCACCCACAGCCAGCTGTCTGCAAATTATTTGGGCACACTAATGGGCCATTACCTGTTCTAATACCCCCTCAACTTTAAGTATGCTACTTTAAGGGTGGTATACATTTTAATGCAGAAAAGAAAAACATTTTACATCCAAATTAAGTGGTGTGTGTGTGTGTGTGTGTGTGTGTGTGTGTGTGTGTGTGTGTGTGTGTGTGTGTGTGTGTGTGTGTGTGTGTAACATTAATTATAACATAATGGGACTTGTAAAGTTTGTTAAAAATGCACTATTGACACTTTCTAAGGCTACCTATATATTTTTTTAAAACAGATAACAGATTCCATAATGGAGTTGGGGGGTGATGGGATATACAAAGATAATTAACACAGGGAGGAGAAGAAAAAAAATAAAATACAAGAAAACTTGAGAAAATGTGAGTGCAGGCAAGATTCAGGTCTGCTTTATTCTCTGATATGTTTTAATAGTATTTTACTTTATCTGTACTGAATATCTTACTTTCAGTAGGATTGTATTATCTATGTAATTTATAGCTGCGAGTGGAGAAATACAGGGACATCACATACTGAACTCAGGGACAGACATTGATGTAGTATCTCTGAGTGAAAACAGGTTTACTGTCTCACAGTTCACATAAATAGACTCAACCACTAGACAATCATCATGTTCCAGTTCCTGTTATGCATTGAGTTTTCTTCTGCAGTTGCAGAAAAAAAGCCTCATTAACAGTAAGATGGAATCTTCTTTTTCTGCTGTGTCAGCATGTCACATTGACATTAAGCCAGTTCTTTCTGCAACATGCGTCACTGGCACAGTTGTAGATGGCTTGCTAATCGTACATACATAGTCAAGCTCCTGAAATACAGTAGCTAATGGGAAAACTTCCTACAGAAGTGAAGAACATTTGATATGATGTGACATCCTATCTTGAGAAAAACGGTAAACTGGTACTGCATATGAACATCAACTACTGGTACAGATTTAGCCTTGCCTGAAATGTAATTTTTTTCAGATTGTATGATTTGAGATGTGTACTTCACCTTTACAGATAACTTATGTTTCTTGTTTACTGAGCACAGGGTATAGGGATTGTACTTTTTAGCATTTCTTGTGCATCTGTTCTACCTCTCCAAACTTTGCCAGACCTTTGCATAAGTAGAAACACAGATTCTTAAACTGTCTGGATGTTTTGTTCTTGGAATCACTGTTAAAGTAGCATTCTAGGCTAAATACTGTCGGACTCTAACTTCACAGTAAGGCATTGCAGTTTGTCATCAAGCAGGAAAGCTGAATAATTAAATAAATATCAACGAGAAAAGTCTTGGAAGTGACAGAATAAAATGTGTCATTCAGAATAACCTTGTGCTTCAAATTAGTGCAAGTCTTCTATATTTGGAATATTAACACACCTAGGTACTGCTTGAGAGTCTCCGTAGTTTATCTCATTTGGAAAACAGGCAAAACATTACCCAGAAAGGGCATGTAGCACTATACAAAGTGACATGACTTAACTGCACTTAACTGATGATTGAGGCAAATGCTGCCATATTATCCCCACCCTACAGTAATACAACTTCAGCACTGGAAATCCCCAAATCCCTGTGGGGCTACTCATGATACCTTAATTAAAAGCTTTCTGCTATGACAAGTTGAGAACAGCTGTTGCAAAAGCCCAAGGAACACATCTCACATCCCCTTGGAAGAGGATGTGTGTTTTTGAGAGACATAGTTCAGGCAGATCAAAGTACTCACAGAATACTTCTGGTGTTATACCCATGGGGATGGGCAGAGCTATACACCATTTATAGGAAAGTAAGACTCATTTAATTTGCTTATGAAAATGACATTAGTCACGTATTTCCATCTGTTTGCTTATACATTTGTAGGAACATAGTGCTCACATTATGGAGCAGCAAGTGGAGAAAAGGAAAAATGCTTGACGGCAGCACTGTATCCAACCATACTATGACCAGAAAAGCATTTTTTCAAGTCTGGTCTTTGGGTTTAGTTGAATAGCATCCTTGGTGTATCTGTGCAACTTTAGGCAACAATATAGTGGCCATTCATGCACTTGCATTACAAGTCAGTACAGGGGATATGAAACTCATAAAAGGAATTTAAGTATGCACTTAGAAATATTACTTTCTGGATCCTAGGCAAATAAATAAGTAAGATGACACTTCACTGGGAGAGCAGAAGAAAGAGGGCATCTATTTTGATGTTCCTGCTAATTCAATTAATGACCAAATTATAGCACTTTTCTGAGAGTGCTATCTCTGCTTCCCAGTACTGATCGTTGTTTCATGTCAAAGCTAATTACAAGTGCTTATTATGTTAGAAACTAATTGAGCACAACTAAATTGGATATGGAGGGCTGCTTTTTTACCATAGCAGTATGATATTGTTACCATTTTTTCCTAAAAAAAATTCATTAAGCACACTTAAATATGTTGTTAAACAACTGTCAAGCCTTCACATTAATTTGAAGGAGGCTTAACCATCCCAGTGATTTTTACTAATAGTACTTTTAAGGTTGTACCTAGAAATTTCAGATCAGTACACACAGCTTATTGCGTTTAACTCACCCCCACCCCCAACATATGTTTCATTTGAGATATATGGTACATCTAGTTCAAAGACAAGCACACAATACTATGGAAAAACAGCCTACTTCAAAGCCCACTTTATATATAAATATATATATATATATATATATATATATATATATATATATATATATATATTTCCAAACTTTTAACCTTCTTGTTGCAAGTCCTTCATTTATCAGTTCTCTGCTAATTACTGGAGGGGTACAGGTATGTGTCTTAGTTAATGAATTTGTACACTGCTCATGCAGACTGCTCAACAATAATATAATACGATAATATAATACTTTAAGGTGAAGCACAGAGTGTTCTTTAGCTGTGCAAAACAGTTGTATGGCTACTTGCAGCCATGCCATTACTAGTAATGTGACCTTCAAAAGGGTTCTGGTTTAACAATGGCATTCTCTCATTGGCCAACATACACTGACATGCCTTCATGTCTAGTGATGGTGCTGTCTCATTAAGTAACTTTAAGAATGCTTCAAGTTTAATGACAGTACATTATTTGGTCAGTTTCCTATTGTAATTCTGGGACTTGTGACTGTGAGCCCTGAAATTACAAAAGCATAACTGCAAAAATACAGGACAACAGTGAATGCCTAACATCACTGCTCTCCTTTTAAGTTGTTTTTTTGCGGGGGGGGGGGACTCCCTACAACCTCCAATATCGGTGTGCAAGCCCCTCACACCCTTAGAAGTAAGGTACACCAACTCCAAGACTGTCATAAGTGGGACAAATGGCAGTCTTAGTATATTTAAGTCCACTTTTTCTCTCATTCAGTCTCACTACATCGGGATGTCCATTAACAAGTATCAGGATATCAGGTTGTTCGTAAAATCTTTGATCAATTCACTCTGAACTTCAGGTTTAGAGTGATTCTATCAATGGTCTGCTGATCCCAGTGTGTATCAGGGTTAGTGACTGTATTCTCATTTTAGTCTACTTACCCTGACAGGACTTTAGGCTTAGTGTCTACTTTCTCAGTCGCTCACTGGGAAATTCCAACTTTTGTGATAGTTCTCTCTCATCAGCACACTGGACATTAGAAAGTTTCAGGCTTAGTGACAGTAGTCTGCCAGTGAGTCACTTACCCCAGGGACATTCCAGATTTAGTGATAGTGTGATAGTGTGGTCTTATTCTTTTCTCAGCCCTTAATCCCACCTTGCAAACATAGGTTCTCTCAAATGTTTTCTTATTGCTACTGACCTGGCAACCTTTTTATACTGATATGGATAGTCCGTGGTGGTGGTGCTGTCCGGTTCGACTCTCAGCTAGAGCATCTTCTGCATGGAACCATATGTGAATGGGCATACCTTCGTTGAAGGTTGTGCGTTAGGGCTAGCAACTCAGCACATAAAAATCAACTACCAATCATTAGCGGACCGGAGTTCCGCTGTGGCGACCCTTAACCGGGAAAAGCCGAAAGATGCATATGCTGCTTGTAGTTTATCTATTCCTCTGCCTTCCCGTTCTATACATTGTCATTGACTATACCAGACTTATTTTCTATTCCTACTCTTGTACATTTTATGGAGTCGTTCTAGCCACGATGTCATACTGTAATGAGCATCTTTAATGATACTAGACATAAAGGAGGAAGTGTCTTGTATAACGATTTGACAGGAGGAGAAGAGGATTAAACAGAGCTTACTGATTAAGTTTGGACTGTTATGAATTTTTTTCAGAAATTGTATGAACTGCTAGTCAGCACTTTTTCACATTCCTGTAGCACAGCTCTACCAAATGTATGCACGTGTCATGCCTTTCAGCTCCAGAATCTCACCAGCATTTAATTAGTTGGAGATCTGTTAATCTGAACTGCAACATTTTTTTCTTGCGAATCTTTTATCTTTTTAGGTTGTTAAATGTTGTGTGAATTCTGTGCTTCCCAATAAAGGTAATGTATACTTGCTGTTTGTTTATTTTGATACTGTACATAGGTTCATAGATTCATAGGTAGATATTAGGCTATCTGCCCTAGGGCATTTATAAGCCTAGCCAGAGTGTATTTGGCTTCCGCCTCCCTATTAGATTAGCCTACTGTGCCTCTGTAAAGTAGGTCACAGAAGGTACCTTTTAAGATTAGTTTACTGTGCCTCTCTCTAGCAGGGACACAGAAGAGATCCCAGGGGTGAATTTGCGATTTCCCATCCACTCATCTAGATTTCGCTTGAAGAGGGTCAGCGAGGGGCTATGTCTAACATGAATTGGGATTCTATTCCAGAGTGAGGAGAACCTCTGAGAAATTAATCTGTCCCTCAAGCATGTCCTATTTATTTTTGTGCTGAGGTTTAGGTCCCTGGAGCGTGTAGCTCTAAGGGACTTGGATTTTTTGAGGTGGAGCATGTCCATTAATTCTGGGTTTAAAATGGCTTTGTACGTCAGGCATAGATCGCCTCTGAGTAGGCAGTAAGCAACTGAGTAGAGCTGGAGTTTCTTTAGTCGAGCTGCATAGGACATCTGTTTGTAGCCCATGATCCTCTTGGTGCGGTTCTTTTGGGGTCTCTCCAGTTGCTGCAGGTGTCGGGTAAGGTACATCTCAAAAGGGGCATTGTATTCAATTATGGGCCTGATGAGTGACGAGTAGAGGGGCACAATGACCTCTCTTGATCTAGATGCAAACCCTTTCATGATAAGGTTGGCTATATAGAAGGTCTTTCTAACCACTTTGGCAACGTGACTATCAAAGGAGAGATTACTATCTACATTGGTCCCCAAATCTCTAATTACTTCTTCCGTACTTAATGGATTACCACCTATGTGGTAATTTGTGGGCACCTTGTTTTTCCCAAAGGGGATGACTATGCACTTTTTAGCATTTAGCTTGAGGCCGTGGCTCTGGCACCAAGCATCCGTCTCTGTGAGACCCTTTTGGAGGATGATTCTGTCAGCTGGAGATTCAATTATGGCCCCCAGTTTGCAGTCATCTGCGAACTTTGTCAGCCATAATTCCCCCCGTGTTAGCCTGAACCTCAGAGAAGTATATACCGAACAAGAGAGGTCCCAGAACTGAGCCCTGTGGGTCACCACTTGTAACTGGTTTGGATTCGGACATGGCACCTGCAATTCTGACCATGTGGGTTCTATCTCTGAGCCAGTTTGCAATCCATCTTGTGATATAGGGGTTGATATTTAAGCTGGTAAGCTTATTTATGATGCCCGAGTGGAGTATTGTGTCGAAGGCTTTTGTGAGGTCCAGGTAGGCTGTGTGGACTACCTTGCCCTCATCTATGGCTTTGGTAACTGTTTCAAAGAAATCAACTAGGTTTAAGAGGCAAGATCTGCCCTTAACAAAGCCGAATTGGGTAGGGTCCAGTGTCTGGAGGCTCCCAATGTCTTTGTTTATGAGTTCCATGATAATATGCTCCACAGCTTTACAGACCAGACTAGTCAGGCTTATGGGGCGATAGTTTCCGGGGTCCGTTGTGGCACCACCTTTGTGGAGTGGGACCACTGTAGCTGTAAGCCATTTTTTGGGTACATATCCTGTAGTAAGGCTAAGTCTGAACAGTGACAATGTGAGGGTTCAGTTCTTCTTGGAGCTCGTGTAAGACACAGCCTGGGACACCGTCCGGTCCCATAGATGCTGTGTTTTTTGCTTTGGAGAGGGCAGCTTTCACCTGTGCATCTGTGATGTCAGGAAGGTTACATTCAGTTGGGATAGGCATTTGCTCCTTTGGGGGGGAAGGGGGGGAGAAGTTTGCACTCAATCTGTCTGCCAGGATGTTGGCTATGTCTGTAGGTTTGGTATATTTTGCACCGTTATGCAACAATTCAGAGCATATGTGGGAGTTTCCGCCCATGTTCCTGACATAACTAAAGAAGGCCTTATGATTATCTTTAGTGTCTAGGGCAATTTTTCTTTTGAAATTGGCCTTTGATGATTTTATGAGGGATCAAAGTTTCTTGCTAATACTGATCAGAGATGCCTTCCCTTTTTGGGATTTTGCTTTGCCATGTAGTAGCTTCCTCCTTCTGTTGTATAGTTTATTTATGGCCAGGGTCCACCAGACCGGTCTCCTGTTTTGGAGGAGTGAGTCTTGGTTTTATTTGGGATAGCACGATCCATGCATTCCTGCAGGTGCTCATAGAATGCTTTTGTAAAGGATTCTGTGGATTGGGCTGTATTATCCTCTTGCCCAGGGGCTTTGAAGGATTTCACCTCAGTCTTGAGAAGTGCAAAGTTGGCTTTTGAGAAATTCTTTACAGTGATTTCCTTGGCTGGGGGTGGGGACGGGATATGGATGTCCAGGGAAATTTGTTTATGGTCTGATCTTACCAATGAGGGGTTTACCTCAGGTGTGGAACATAGAGTCCCCATGTTGGTGATGACCAGGTCCAATATGTTGTTCCCTCTTGTGGGAGTGGTGACCAGTTGTTCCTTTGCGTTAGAGTTTATAAATTCAAGGAACCGTTGGGTGAGGGTGTTTGGGCTTGAGTAGTTTTCCCAGTCAATGTTTGGGTAGTTGAAATCACCCAATAACATAGTGTTTGGAGAGACCTTCATATTCTCCAGTGTTTTCAGAAATGCCAAGTGGGGTTCCTGTAATAGGGAGGGTGTTCTGTAGCAGCCTACAAACTGAAAGGCAGTTTTGCCCGCTGTTAGTTGCACATGGATGGTTTCCGATGCTTCGTGCAGTGCCACTAACCTGGAGGTGTAGGTATCTTTGATGAATATAGATACTCTCCCTCCTTTTGTGCTTTGGTCCGAGTTTTGGGGCCGAAGCGCATGGTATGAGTTATAACCTGGTAGTGCTGGGGTGCTCTCAGGAGCCTTGAACCAGGTTTCTGTTACTGCACAGACATCGATTTTCTCCATACTGAGGAGAGCCTCGAGTGCGTGCATCTTGAGGTTTAGACTTCTGGCATTGAGTAGCATTACTTTTAGTTTTTTTATCATTGGGTTGTCTATGGAGGTGGGTTTGTCCTTTGAGCCTTGCCTAAAAAAAGGCACTATGGGGTGGCAAGAGCCTTGGCCAGTATACGAAAGCCTAAGGGTGACAGGTGCAAGCCATCCCTAGTGAAGCAACGTGGCTTGTCGAGCATGTCATCCCAGGCTGACAGACACTGGATCCCCTTTGAATGACACCAATACTTTAGCCAGTTGTTGAAACTAATCATTTTGTCTTTATACTGTGGCATCATTCTTGGTGAGGGCAAAATGCTACTCAAGGTCAGGGTCATACCAGCCTGGGTTACATGGTCAGAGAGCTCCTCTATGTCTCTTTTCATGAAGTCCAGGGAGGTACGTCTCAGGTCATTCACACCAGCATGGACAATGACAGAGTCATACTTGTACTTGCTTTGGAGTGACCTGAGTGTTTGCGTTATGTGGCGGATCCTGGCACCCGACAGGCAGCTTACAGTGACCTTCTCCTTGTTCAGTCTGGTGAGCGGGACGTCAGTGTGACGGACAATAGAGTCCCCTATAACAAGTGTATTTGGTGTGTTGTTTGGCCTTAAGGGCTGTGACTGTGAGGCACACTGATTTTGTGAGATATGTGATTCGTAGGTATTGTTGAGGGGTGGCTGTTGCTTAGATATCTGCTTAGGAGGTCTTTGCTGTTTAGGCAGATTTTTATCTAGAGCCTCCGATTATATTTTTGTGTGTTTATGTGTTGGGTATGCAGATGCAAAGGTCTGTGTGAGACTGGATTTGTGGTGTGGGTGGTTACCTTTTCCTCCTGACTGACTGTGCCAGTCTTGGGTTGAGAGAGCTCTGCCACCAGTTTGGCTGTGTAACTGAATCTCTCACATGTTTTAGAGTTTGTTGGAAGGAGGAGAGGGTTGTCTGTGTACATAAGCCAATTGTAACATTGCCTCAAAATTCCCAGATTCACCAGCTGGACTGGAGAGTAACCTTGAAACTGACCCTTGGACATACCAGCTTAGTATAAGGAACTGTTTTTTTACTGATCAGATTAGGGAAGGGAACTGACTTGATCAGGAAGGACCAATCGGGAGCCTAATACTTATGAGAAGTCAAGGAGGGTGTAGTGCTTTAGTTAGTGTTTCCTTATAACAGCTGAGCAAGTGCAGGGCTTTAGAAAGAGAATAGAGTGATTACTTTGAGAGTTTGAACAGTTCTAAGGGAAAAAGTGAAGAGCAGACTTTGTGGAGCCTGGAATAGTTTAAACCTGTTTAGGCAGCGCTGCCCGACGCTGCTCAGTGTGCAAAACCGTGCAAAAAAAGAGCTCTAGGGTTTTAAGAGAGAGAGAGATCAAGGAGTTTAGAATTGACCCAAAATGGCCAATAAAGCTACAGCTTCTAGGTAGTAACCACTCCTCCAGGGACAGACAGGCTGTTCAGTGTTAACCACTCCCACTGGTGAACACAGAGACTTACCTTTAGCCCAAGCAAGCACTGGCCTTCTAGAAACTTCCAAACAGTTCAGAACAGCAAATCTGTAACTGAACTTTCTTAATTTTCAGAAAGTGGGAAAAAAGCACGATTTTTTTTTCTTTTTGTTGTAGTTTAAAGGTAACAGAGATACACAAGCAGCAAAATAACACAACAGTGCAATAAATGACCCCACACTTGAGTGCTAGGCCAAAATCGGGTAAAATGCACTTTTTAGAGAAAAAACGATTTTAAATTAAGTGCAACACAGGAAATGCAGTAAACAGGCTCTAGATGTGTTCCAAGTACTGTTACTGTTACAGATATAAACTTTAGCAAGCTGGAAAATGCCAAAAAGTAGGTGGCAAAGCAGTAAAACTTAACAAAAAACCAGAAGAAAATACTTAAAATCACAAAAGTGGCTCCTTTTCTTCTCTCAGCATTTTCTCCCCTTGGTAGGTGCTTCAGCAACAACTAGCAAGCCTGAAAAGATGCCAAAACCACGAGGCAGACATGTTTTAAGAGAGACAGATCAAGGAGTTTAGAATTGACCCAAAATGGCCAATAAAACTACAGCTTCTAGGTAGTAACCACTCCTCCAGGGACAGGCAGGCTGTTCAGTGTTAACCACTCCCACTGGTGAACACAGAGACTTCCCTTTAGCCCAAGCAAGCACTGACCTTCTAGAAACTTCCAAACAGTTCAGAACAGCAAATCTGTAACTGAACTTTCTTAATTTTCAGAAAGTGGGAAAAAAGCAAAATTTATTTTGTTTTTTTTTTCTTTCTGCATTTACATGTTCTTTCTCAGGAAACGTTTACAAAAATGTTGGTATTTCTTCATGTGTGGTCTAATCACCATCCATAGCAGTAGTAGTGCATATGATAATTGTTAATTTACAGTATCCTGGATTACACTGGGAACACACCCCATGATTCTTAATCACTTTATCTCTTCTCTACTTGGATACTCCTTCATGAGTCAGAAAGGTAATAGAGTTATGGTATTTATCTCTGCTGCATACAGCTTCATACTTTTTTGCTTTTGCCTTTTATAAGCCATACTCTGCACCATCACTTTCAGATTCCAGTAACCCTCATTTATATTTCCTTTCCATCAGGGTTTTGATAAATATCTGAGCAAATTTATTATTATTCCTAGTCCAATTTTATTAATTATGGTGCAAGTAAGATAAAAGGGTTGGTCGTTTGGCAGACCCATGTATCACTTGCGAGCGAACTTACTGATATGAAATGCTCATCTTTCAAGACTACTTAATTTTTTTTCCCATCACACCTAAATAGGGAGCTTTTTTATGTTTACAGCCCTCCTTTTTAGATCTCTTAGGAAACACAGAGTCAAAATAATGTCCTGCAGAGAACTTTAAGGGACTGCCTTCTGCTTGACATTTGATGTCCTAATCCTAAACTGTAAATGAGCTTTTTTTTTGTTCAGAAAATTTTCCCCTTATGGTTTATTTCTGCTTCTATATTTGCTTTACTCGAAAAAATTTATATTCTTTATCTGTCTCCCTCAGCTACTGAAGTGCACTCTTTGACATTCTAGTAGGACGAAGATGCTTACCTCATCAAGTTACAAGCTGTTACTCTGTACATACAGTCAGGAGTGGCCTTAGGTCAACTGGTTCCCTAGGCTAAAGGGCACCATGGCACACCCACCACATCACCCAGTGCCCCCATCCTGGTCTATCTACAACAAATAAATACTGGAAAAGTACCCCTACTAAAGCGGCGCCCTAGGCAGCCACCTAGTTGGCCTATGCCTAAGGCCGGCTATGCATACAGTAACAAGTGGCTGTGATTGAAATGAAGATTACAACCAATGTTAGAAGGAAATCGCATCTTGTCACAAGCAGGAGCATGCTCACAGTTGAAAGTGCATGGAGTGAATTTCTAATGTTAAACTGGAGGCAAGATACCAGTAATAAATACAAGCGCAACTGGAAATTCAGTCTAAAAAGCAACACAGAAACAACAGCAGGAGCTTCAAAGATGTAAACAGCATGAATAGTGCCATCTTATCCACTTCTGCAGTCAGCCAGCAGTAAAATCATGCATCTCAACGTCTTAGTGCAAGAAATATGGATGAAGTCTAATATAATGGGGGACAAAGGCTCAGAAAATAGGTACATGTTTTACATGTTGCTATTATAAACTTAGAAATTTGCTAGGAGTTGTGTTTGCATGCATTTTCTGAATGATATGAAGTCTGAAACTGAAATATAGGTCATTATTTAGTGACTCCAATCCTCAGAAATTTGCCAGAAAACCAAAAATTGTATGATCAACAGACTAAAAATAGGAGGCAAAAATCTGGATATTCCATGAAAGTCTGGACAGTTGAGAGGTATGATTAACATGCTGTAGTAACAATAACATGTTGTGGCAATAGTGTGGCAGAATACTTGAACATGTTTTCTGCACTAAAAGGGTGAATGGCTTTTTTGGACTTCCAAGATGGATGCACATTGAGTAACAGCTTAATTCTAGCTCTCCCAGTGTGAAAAAAGAAACTTAGCAAAGAAAGCAGTGGACTTAAACTTCTGGGTAGATTTCATTAACTAGCTTTTACGTACACTGCCAGGATGCCAGGAAAAAAAAGAAATACGGGGGACCTGAAGGAAAATCAGCTACAAAAAGTGATGAAGAAACAGTGACTGGGAAAAATACTACAGCTGTTCAGTAAAAAGCAATATATGCTCCAGACATGACTTCCAGTAACCTAAAGGAAAGTATAGAGCAACTGCACAGAGACCTGATTAAAATGAATGAAACACTGATGGAGTATATCAACTCAAACAATAAAATGCAGGGGAAAAAAAGGTAAAAGCTTTAAACAAATATTCAGATAACATGATAAAACTGCAAAACACAGAGGTCAAATGAAGAAAAGGTGAGCTGAATATGAGACTGCACAAGAAGAGATGTTTAAAAAAATAATAGAATTAGAGGACAGACCATGTAGGGAAAACTGTAGTTTTCTGCTGTATCAGAAAATCTGGAAGGAACAGACTGTATTGATTTTATGAAAGCACACATAAGCAACTGGACTGGTATTCCACAACAAGAATTGTTAATTGAAAGGGTGCATGATGTACATGCTCCAAAGCTGGCTATGACAAAGCAACCTAGACCTTTAATAGTAAAGATGCAATCTTACCAACAGAAGGAGTTGACTCTGATAAAACTGTGGCAGAAGGACAAACTACTAAAAGTGGGAGACAGAAGAGTGTTTGTGGAGAATGACCACTCATTGTACACCAGACAGAAGAGGAGTAAATGTATTCCACTATTCAAGGAATGTTGAGAAGCAGGTATGAGATTCAAACTGCTGTACCCAGCTATCTTCAAAATATTTTTGTTTGGAGGGACAAGATCATTTTTTGATGAAGTACATGCTAAGGAAGAAATATAAATGTTTGTCCAAGAAAAAGTCAGCTGTGAAACAGAAGGAGAGTCTGTTTTTTGTTCTTCTGGTAATAAAGACCACAGAGAGATTATGCCAGTGAAATCTTTTCCAATGTTTCAACAGAAAATACTTGAGAAAAGATAAAAAGCACAAGAGTCGACTAGAGGAATCAAGAGTACATTGGAAATAAAGCAGAGATGCAATTTGGGAGATGGAGATGACCAGGAATAAAACCAATAACTTGAAAATTGACAAATGTGTGATTACAAAGCAATAATTACGTTTCTGAAACATGACAGAACAAGAAAATCTTGAAATATTGGCTTTTCTTGGCCTTTGTTAAGCTTGTAGGGGACTCTAAAACATATACCCTACTTCATGTCATTAATGTTCAGAGAATCAAGCCAGTAACTTGGAAATTGACTATGTGGGACTACAAAGCAATAATTATTTGTAAACTATGACAGAATAAGAAAATCTGGAAATACTGGACTTTCTGAACATTGTTAAACTTGTAGGGAACTCTAAAGCATATCCCCTACTTCAGAAATTAATGTTTGTAAAAATACATGGGAGGAGGAAAGAGGAGGGAAAATGTTAACTGTAATAAAACAAAATCTTTTCTTAATGGTAGTATTTTAATAGTGCATGTTTTTCTTTGCAGGCTATAAAGTGAAGTTTTCTCAGATATTTTAAAGTGTAATGGGGATACGTTCTTCTATCTTTTTCCTTGTTCAGTTTTAAGAAATGTAGGCACTGCAATGTATATAAAAAAAGAAAAGAAAAGAAAAATCTTAAAAAAACACGACAAAAGAAAAATGAATGTCTTTTTTCCTTATTCATGCATAGAGTAGCGACTGGGTAAAGGCCCTTTACTTACTCTAGTAACAAGTTTTAAAAGAAAACAAGTAAATAAAAAAGAATATTGAATATAATATTTTAAGGCTTTTTTTAGTAAACAAATGTATGCTTTGATGTTTTGTGTCTGGTTCTCCTGCCTCTAGGAGACAATCTGATAAAGAGAAATGGCTGGAGAAAATGTTTTCTGAAAGTATTCAAGTGTTTTCCAGCTGTGAAAGCTATAAAGATAAGACAAAGCCAGATAGCACTTAGTAGAAGCACATGTTGTACCAGGCATCTTAGCATGGATAACCTTTCTTTTAGGTTATCTTAAGTTTGTGTGTGGCTGTCAGTTTTATTTATTTATTTACTAATTTATTGACATTTAATTACCGGGATAGTCCACTGGGCCATAATAGCACATTTTCATTGGAGGCCTGGGGAGAAAATCTCCAAGTACATGTAACAATCTTGAAAAATTAAAATAAATTGTACAGGCAAGTTAACTTCCAGAGGTTCAATATACATGCATACATACATATGTACATACAAAATTTGCACAACTGAATAATAAATAGCTTGGGAAATTAGCATGATGCATTTTGTGGCTGGATATAAACAATTGCTTGGAAGAAGAAGTATAGATAACAAGTAAATTGTCTCTCCAAATGATAGATAAAATATGATAATAAATAAAATGGTAACTAAATTATACATGTAACAATCTTGAACAATTAAAATAAATTGTACATAGGATAATAGGATTATAGGAAGTTGCTAGGCTAATGGTCCTAGGGCCCATACAAGCCTACCCAAGTTCTACCCTTATTTCCATGATCAGCACCTAATGCCCCTGTCCAAGAGAGACATAGGTAGAACCCCTGGGGTGAATTTATGGTTACCCATCCAATCGTCCAGATTACATTTGAAGAAGGCCAATGAAGTGGTATGTTTAATAAAAAGTGGGAGTCTGTTCCAAAGGTGTGGTAAACTCTAGACAAACCTATCCCTCCAGCAGGTTCAATTAATGTCACATACTAGTTTAAGGTCCTTAGAGTGAGTAACCCATGTACCATTTGACATGTGGACATGCAGCATTTCCAATAAGGCAGGGTCAGAGATTGCCTTATATGCAAGGTAGAGATTGCCTCTGACTAGTTTGTATGAAACAAAATAAAGTGACAGTGATTTCAGATGATCCACATAGGACAGATGCTTTAGATCTTAAATTTTCCTTGTCAGGAATTTTTGTGGTCTCTCCAATTGCTGCAGGTGCTTGGAAAGGAACATGCCAAAAGGGGCATTGTACTCAATTATTGGCCTGATGAGGGAAGAGTATAGGGAGGTTATAACTTTTTTTCCTAGAGGCAATGCCCATACTTGTGAGGTGAATGCCCTTGTTACCACTGTGGAGACATGGTGATCAAAGGTAAGGTTGCTGTCAATCTTTGTGCCCAGGTCTCTCACCACTGAGTGCACATTTAGGCTGTTACTATTGATGTGATAGGTAGCAGGAACATTGCTCTTACTGAAAGGGATGATAGTACATTTTTTGCATTGAGTTTAAGGCCATGACTTTGGCACCAATTATTTGTTTGTGTAAGACCCTCTTGTGGGATGTTGACATCATTTGGCAATTCTATGACTGCTCCCAGTTTGCAGTCATCAGCAAATTTTTGTAAGTCATAAACCTTTAGTTTTTACTTGTACTTCAGAGAAATAGATTCAAAGGTCCCAGGACTGATTCCTGTGGAACACCACTGGCTATATGCCTGCTGTTGGAGGTGGATTCCCCTATTTTGATTATATGTGTTCTATCAGTGAGCCAGTTAGTGACCCATCTAATGATATAAGGGTTGATACCTAGCTTGGTGAGTTTGTCAATGATGCCTAAGTACAGGCAAGTTAACCTGCACAGGTTCAATATACATACAATTGTGTATACATACATACATACATACATACATACTCACATACAAAATTTGCACAATTCAATAATAAACAACACGGCCCATAATTGTGTATAATGCCTCGTCTGGCATGTACTGTAAAAAGCACCTGCAGCGATTGGAGAGACCTCAGAAGTTTCTAACTAGGAAGATCAAGGGACTCCAGCATGTTCCATACACAAACCGTCTAAAGTCCCTGTCACTATACTTTGTATCATAGAGACTTCTTAGGGGAGACTTATGCCTGGCTTACAGAGCAATCTCAAACCCAAACCTAATGAACTTCTGCAAATCAGTAAATCAAATGGGACTAGGGCTACCCATTCCAGGAACCTACATATGGCCTACGACTTAAATAGGACATGCTGGAGGGATAGATTTATCTCCCAGTGACTGTCGTGTCTTTGGAATTGTCTACCAATTCATGTGAAACAGAGCACCTCTATGACACTGTTCAAGAGGAACCTGGATGAGTGGATGGAGCATATACTTCTTACCAGGAATAGTACCCAGAACCCTCCTGGACATGGGCAGCCATTATTAAATGCAATCTTGAGTAATAACTAACATTTCTATGGTATTACACTGGGATGAAACAGCTAGGCTTGGAATGACCTGTGGGTCGATAGCCTAGTAATCTTTTATGATTCTATGAAATGAATATAAAATTCAGTATATAACAGAGTTGAGGAATAAGATAGACAAGAATAAGTTACAATTAGAAGCAACTGAGTAGTAAATAAGTGTGAAAGGGAGCCATGGAAGTAGAAGAGGTCAGGACTTAAAGGAGGGAGGTGTAGAGCAGTTACAGCTCCAAATGGAAGAGAGGTAGTTATGTAAGAAAGTTATGTGAGTGTTTTTTAATGTTGTGTTGAACATGTATATCAAATTTCAGGTGTTCATCTATTATAACCGGTAGTAATTTAGTGTGGGAGACTAGTTCATAGGTTCATAGGTGTGTTCTTGGCTAATGGCCCTGGAACCTTTACAAGCCTAGCCCATAGAATTACCCTGGCATCTTGCCACCCAACCTTAGTTTCCAGTGCCTCTGTTGAGTAGAGCCACTGGAGTGATCCCGGGGTGAATTTTTTATTTCCCATCCGCTCATCAAGATTTCTCTTGAAGAGAGTCAGCGAGGTTCTCTGCTTTACATGTGTGGGAAGTCTATTCCATAGCATGGGCATTCTCTGGGTTATGAACCTGTGCCTCCAGCATGTTCTGCTAACTGTGGTAATGAGGTTGAGGTCTCTGGAGCATGTGGTGTAGAGGGACTGATATTTCTTTAGATGTAGCATTTCTAACAGAGCTGGGTCAGACATGACTTTGTAAGTCAAGCAGAGATCGCCTCTAAGTAGGTGATATGAGACAGAGAATAGTTGGGAGTTTTTTTGAGTCTGTCCATATAGGACAAGTGTTTAAGGCCTAGGATCCTCTTTGTGAGGTATTTTTGTGGCCTCTCCAGTTGTTGCAGGTGTCTAGTGAGGTACATGCCAAATGGGGCATTATACTTGAAGATCAATTGGTGTTTCATTGTGGGAGAGTATAGTAATTTTCTTTTGTTTAAGAGGATACTTTTCTTAGGGGTAAAAACAAGTAACTTGTTTTTTTTTAGGATTGAGTAGCAAGTAATTTTTTGGTAAGCCAGTTTTCAATGGAGGAGAATGCTAGTTGAATAATATACTGGAGCTTGGGAATGGATTTGGTGGAGCAAATGATACTAGAATCAGCTGCATATTGAATAAGAGAGCCATGAGAGAGTGATAAGTGTAAATTATTGATGAAGATGTCGAATAGTAGGGGCCCCAATATAGTCCTCTTGTGAACACTGTTAGGGTTGTGGATATAAGAAGAGAGGGAGGAATTCCATCAAACTGCTTGTTGCCTATTAGATAGATAGCTTTCAAACAAGTTAAGTGAAGGGGAGGATAGTCTAGTTTGTGAGAGTCAGTTCAGAAGAGGAGGATGTGAAACAGTATTGAAAGCTTTTGAAAGGTATACGGATGTGGATGAGACATAATTTACCAGAGTCCCTAGCCTTGTTGATTATGTCGATGAAAGAGATTAAGGCAGTCATGCTGTGACCCGCTCTGAAGCCATGTTGTGTAGGTGACAGACTTTGATTGTTGGTGATAAAGTCAAGAAGTTGAATTTGTATATATTTTTAAGAATCATAAAGATATGGGAAAGAATAGCAATAGGATGGTAATTGCAGAGACCTGTGGGGCCACCACCTTTGTGGAGGGGTAAAATAAATATCATTTTCCAGGGTTTGGGGATGTAAGATTCAAGGATGGATCTATTTATAAGAATGCTAATGGTCTAAGAAACTGCATTTGCAGCTACTCTTTAGTATTCAGTAGGCAGATCATCTGCTGCATTATGGGCAGGTTTCAGTTTATGGAGTAGTCATTTTATGATGACAGTGGGATTAGGTTTTATTTCATTTTATTTATTTATATTTAACATTTGTTTACTGGGAAAGCCAGATTAGGATAGAGCCATTTTTCAGTGGAGGCCTGGGGAGAAGCACTCTAAATGCATGTCTTTTAAGGAAAAAGACGGTGTAAAAGTGTTGGGAATTTCAGTAGAATCAAGAAGGGATGGTGAGGGAGAGGTATGGGAGAGGAGGGAAGGAGATGAAGGACTTGTAGCACTGGAGTTTGAGTCTGTGTGATATTGGGTGAAATTGGATGTGATGTTAGATATAATGTTTATAAAATGGGTGTTAAAGAGATTGTCTATATCTGGTTGACTTTTGTTAGAAAATGGAGTAGGCTTGGCTTTAGTGACAGGGTTTAGAAGTGAGGAAATGGCTGTTTAGAATTTTTGGGGGTTATTCCTGTTGCACTGAAATTTTAGGTAGTATTTTTTTGTCTTTGGTTATTTGTTTTTCAGCATGATTTTGGAGTTGCCTGTAGTTTGGAACATTTGTTTCTATTAGGAGGGTAAAACGTCAATATTTGAAGATGTACATAGTTTTGTATATTATTATTATTAAGTTAATAGGTTTTAGGGGGTTATTGGGAGTGTGTCTTTTTTTTTTGTTTGTTTGAGGGTTTGCAATAACACAAAAATATTTTGTAAGATGTGACATAAGCTGAAATGGAGATGGCAAGAAAGAACTGTATAAAAGATTAACCTGCCAAACAGTATATTCATGTGACACAAGTTGGAACTAGACATTTAACAAAAAAGCTGTTCTACATAAAGGATGGGAATAATAACTTTTCAAGAAAATTATGCGTTTTGTAATGTTTTTAAACATCAGTGATCTCACAAATAAATGCTAAAATGAAAGAGCAGTGAACTATATTAAAAAATGTAGAGTGCAAATACTTATGCTACAGGAGATACACTTGGAAAAAAAAAAGAACTGAATATGTGAATTTGATAAAGAAAAGTTTTCAGGATGGTTATACAGCAGAATACCTGGGCAAAGGAAAAGAGGGGTACTTGTATTAATTTTCAGAAGAGCCTAAAAAAGATAATAACGGTAGGTCTGTAGTACTAAGGGGCTACTGGCAAGGGAGGAGGATTACACCGGCAAATTAAAGTAGAGTTTAAAAACAGGGTAGAAATAAAAGAAAGGGGGATATGGTTAAGAAGTAACAATACTTACTTAGAGGGAATGACAAATGTTAAAGTATTGCAAAATAGTGGGAATCCCACAGAACAAGAAGAGGAGCTACTGCAGAATGCTGAACAGAAAATAAGGGATTACTTTGATAATATGCATAAGTTTAGAAAAATTGCTGTTTTAAGAAGCAACTTTTTTTTGATAATAATTGTAGCGGTAAAAAACTTTTAGCACAATGACTCAAGCAACAGAAAGTGGAAAGGGCTGTTGCCAAGATTAGAAAGCCTATAACAAGGACGATAACAAGAAATCCTGTGGTAGTATTAGAAATATTTCTGAAATTCTATGAAAGTATGTATAAAGCAGAGAAATGTGGAAATCAAGAAAAGGTACAAATGGAAATGTTTATGGAAGAATTAAATATGTGAAGGTTAGAGGTAGATGAGGTTCAATTACTAACTGTTTGGATAGGAGGAAATGAGATAATATGGTGATGTATAACCAATCTACAGGAAAGTCCCCAGGAATAGATGGTATTCCTGTGGAAGTATGGAAACTAGGAGGGGACAAAATGATAAAAGATCAGGAAGGTTTTGTTTAACAGTATTTTAAGAGGAGGAGATGTACCAACATCCGGGAAGAAAGCAGCGGTAGCCGTAGTACCTAAAGAGGTAAAGATCCATCAGAGCCAGCTTCATACAGGCCCATTTCAATGCTAAACCATGATTATAATGTGTTTATGTCTATAATGGCTAAAAGAATAGCAAAAGTGATGCCAAAATTGACAGATATGGATCAGTGTGGTTTTGTGGAGGGGAGGCAAACATTTGACAACATTAAGAGAACACTGATGATCCAGAAGGTAGCAGAAAATAAGAAAATACCACTGTTCTTGGTGGGTCTTGTTGCAGAGAAAGCATGTGAGAGAGTAAGCTGGGACTTTATGAGCAGGGCAATGGAAGCATTTACATTCCCTGATAAAATTATAAGGTTGATTAGGAGGATATAGCTGGGATTGGAAGTGAAAATTAAAGTGGGGGGGGAGTCTTCTCTGATAATTTCTGCTTGAGCAGAGGAACCTGGCAGGGGTGTCCTCTTTTCCTTTTGTTATTTGCCTGATATTTAGAACCACTAGCAAAGAAAATAAGGGACCTAGAAATCCAAGGATGTAATTGGTATGGTAGCCCAGAAACAAATAGCTCTATTTGCAGATCATATTATTTTATACCTAACAAAACTAGAAAGGGACATTACAGTGTTGTGGAACATTTTGAAACAGTTTCAAATGAACTGGATCAGCAATATCCGTATTTATGGGGACGTGAGAAAATGAAGTATTTAGGAATATGGATTAAAAATTATTCTGGTCTGGCAGCTAAGGATATATGGGAAGAGACTAAAAAGATAATACAAAAACTGGGAAATGGAAGCTCTGTTTTATGTTATATGGATATCAAAAGTAAGATACAAGTAGTTAAAATGTTTTTAGTCCCTTTAGTCTTATACACATATTTTTATCAACCAGAGGAGAAGTTCAATTAGGAGGGGAAGATGGCAAGAGTCAAGTGGGATAAAGTGATTCTTCCAATGGAACAACGCAGATTAGGTTTACCTGATTTGAAGGGTATTTCAGAGCAACACAGTTAAGGCTCCTATACATAGCACAAGCAGAAAATTATAATTCAAAAGTGGAAAGGGATGATGATGAAACAGGGGGCAAGCTCAAGAAACAAGGAGAAACTGGGATTTTGGATGCAGACCTTTAAGGAGAATAACAATAATCATACAGAATATTATATTCATAAAGTAGCAGAAAATATTCTAAGAACCAACCCAGGAATGGAAACAGGAGATTCTGCTCAAAGGGATGACTGCAATTAGGGATACAGACAACAGCCAACAGGGGTCTGGAATATATTGGAGAAAACTGGCAAAGGAACCAAGGTATTGGGAGCAAATAACTAGAGAGGGAAAGTAATAGAATGGGAAGGTGCCAAGAATTTATTTGGACTGCAGGTTAGAGATTGCCTTCCCTGTTTAGGATTGATATCAGAGTATAGGCAAAGAGAAAGAAATGGGGGGGGGGGCTAAACAAAAGCCCAACACTGGTATAGAGATTTTAGTAGAATCTAGAACAGAAGCTGCCATTAAAAAGAATAATTAGTAGAGCATTTAAAATATTTCATGGTAATTATAAGACTCAATCAGAGAAGGTTAGAAAGGATTGGGAAGAATGACTGGATAAGCAATTCACAAAGAAACAATGGGGGTATGTGTATGTCTCCCAAATACGCAACAAAGTGTAGAAAATTCTGGATCTTTGCTTGGAAGTGTTTTCACTTGTATTTGTATACCTCAAGTACACTCCAAAGAGTTTTCCTCAGGTAGACAGCAGATGTTGGAGGTGTGACTGGGAAGAAAGAAATAACTGGGAACATATTTTCTGGGAGTTTAATGAGTTTGCAAACTTTCAAGATTCCCTGTACACAGCTTTGTCAGAGGTACTGAGTGAGCAAATTAGTGTAACTAAGGAAAAGATTTTTTGAGGTATGATACAAAATCGGAATTGTCTAGCTAGAGTAAGGCCTTGCTGAGTTTAATTATGGTGGTTGCCAAAAAAGCAATTACTAGAAAATTGAAATCAAAGTCTAAATGAATTTTAGTAGAAGCAGTGAATATAGTAACAGAGATAAAACAAATGGAATTGGGATCTTTAGAAAAGGGAAGGAGAAAATTACATAGGAAAAATGGGAATTGTGGGAACAATACATGCAGAGGAGGAAAGAGGTTTAAAAGAAGGCAGGATTTGAATGAGCTATGTACTGTTTGACTTACAATGACTAGATACATTATAAGTGATGTATAATACTTGCAACTACAATTGTGTCAACATGTTTTGTAATGTATAATATTTGCAACTACAATTATGTCAGGATGTTTTGTTTTCATTTATATAAATGTAAGATTGCCTATGTCACATGTGATAACTTAATAAAGATATTTCTTGTTTAAAAAAGGTGAATGGCAGAAATATGAGCTAAAGATAAGTATGTCTTTTAGTTGTGCTGGTTGGAGTAATGACTTATACATCTTTTTCTGTGACCTCTAGAGAGTTTAGTAGTGCTTGACTTTGAGTGTAGAATATATTCTGTAATAACCATGCACAAAGATTTGAGGTGGCAGGCTTTTAGGCATAGGTATCACTCAGATGCTTTGAAAGGAACACTGAGAATGAGCTATTCTCTCACTAGGCCAAAATGTTATCACTTACATTTTAGTGCTGCTTGTATGGTATAGAGAGCTAAATCCTTGAGGAGTATGACCCAGGTTTGAATAACTACCCAGACACAGGTAGAGCTGAGTAGGAAGGGTGGAAAAGAAAGGCGCGATGCTAGCTTGCCCATCCACTTGCCACATGTAACATATCAGCAGCCAGGGGGAGGGGTGGGGGTCTTAGACCCTAAACAAAAAATTCCTGATGGCTTACATTTTTGCCTCCCTCAATCAGCAATCACTTTAACAGGAATAAGCAGCCAGTTAAGGGGAAAAAAGGTGTACAAAAAAGGTAATCCTCACCTGCTTCTGGACTGGATAATGAGCTTTATCTGACTATGCCTGGGTCCATTTAAATTATCCTGTTAGATACTGACTACAGGTAATATGACTACTGCGACTAACAACTAATGCAGTATTCTGTTGAGTGTTTGCAGGATCAAAACATTAGAATTTCTCATCCAAAATTATAAGTTAAAATACAAGCTTAACAGTCAGCTATACTGAGACTTTGCAAATGTGGGTATTCAGAAATTAAGCACCTCATTAAAAAAATGAAATTAGGTGCAGTTCAATTTCCATTCCATTTGAATTTTTCCATTTTATTAAACTTTCTGGTACTTAAACCTACTTGAATATAATTTTCCCCCAATGGATACAGTTTGAACTTTTCTGGCTATGTAACTTACTCTATGGCTGAAAACATTACCTTTCTATATTATTATTACATTGCTGTGGTGGAAATTGTGTTGTCATAGTCATTATGATCTCAGGTAGGGAGATGGTGACAGATGTAGATGGACTAATCAAGAACAACAACTCTGCTTAAACTATACTACTTCACTAATAAGTAATGAGGAACAGAAATTCATTTCTTAGCAAGCTGCATGGATAAAGCTTTTTTATTTTATGTGAAGCTGTCCAGAAGGCATCAACTGCTTTTTAATGAAGTGCATCAGTTCACGTTCCCAGACAACCCATCATCTGGCCTGCCATAATTGGATACTTTCATACCCAGCAAGCAAGTAAACTAGCATTTACCATATTACATAATTGCTGGAAGGTAATTAAGCACCCATTAGGTACAGCTAGGAAGAATGGCTATTAAGTATAATGACACAATAAACTGTAAATTGGTGGTTAGCAGTCTTTTATAAAACCATCAGAGTAAATTGTTCCAAACAAAAATAGTTATACAACTACACCACAATAATGTACTTTATATGAAACAGCCATAAAAACATATGTGGTCTGTTACATTTTTAATAAAAAATAAAATTACAGTGTTGAAGCGGTTTGTGAAATTTTTAACAGTGCTTAAGTATTTGAGGGTTCATCTGTCAGCAGAAGTTTTGCAGAGGTCCACACGTCTTATTGAATGACAGTTTCCGATTATATGCCAAACTGCTAATTGTTTATTTGACAGATTGTATAACCCCTTTCCATTACAATATCCTGCTGTGATGTTCACCATCCTACTCTCATTTTCTTAATTTTCAATCATGGGCATATTATTTGTAATTTGTCAGCTTTAAATTATGGTAGGAAATGCAGTTTTGGTTAAAAGTAGATGGTTGTTCTTCACATACCTAAGCAGAATGTCCTTCCTGTATGCATGATTTGAGTTAATGCACAACCTTAAAAGTTTGTATCACAATAGTACTGTAGCCTTATATGTCCATAAGATTGCAAATCATGCTTCTGTTTGTCTTTCTTTGTGTTGATACTCAAGAGATCCAAGTGCTTCCTAGCTTAACTCTACAAGTAGGGCAACATTGACTGTTGACATGAAGTGCCTGAATATGTATAATTAAATCCACTGCTCCTCCCACTGCCTACGTTTTGCTGAGCTAGATTATTTATTCACTTCCTCCTGTAGGCAGACACCGTTCAGTGTATTCAAATTCACCGATTCCCCTGCTGTCTGGCACCGCATTCCTTTTAGTTTGGTGATTACTGATACTAGGAATCTGCCTGTATTTCGGAGCTCATTATTTCATTTCTTTAACTTACAGTTACTGTTATCTTGGATATGATGGAAACAGAGAACAAAACTGCCATGTAAGAAATCTTGCTATTGTAAGATACAGGAGGCTGTCCATATCACTAGTTTTGCTGGTTTGAAGTCACTGAAGTGAATGCTTGGGAGGTGTGGGACCTTGAGCTCTCAGCACCCTTTTTCCCTTGCTGGAGGAGTCACAGTTATTTTGTAAAGCAATCAAAATATGATACCTTTCCAAGTCTCACTAGAACACACACAATAAAGTATGGCTCATATGAACTAATGGCTGAAGGTTATAAATTCTGGCAGGTGCCATCCCAAGCTTTAACACTTAACCTTCCATCTCCAAAATGCAGAACACTACCTCTCACAATGTGAAACAAATGGGCAAATGTGGAACACTACCGCTCACAATGTGAAACGAAATGGCAGTTGTGGAACACTACCTCTCACAATCTGAAATAAATAGGCAAATGTGGAACACTACCTCTCAAAATGTGAAACAAATGGGCAAATGTGGAACACCACCTCTCACAACCTGAAACAAATGGACAAATCTGGAATACTTACTAACAACTTCATAGATTCATAGGTCAACAAGGAGGCTCAAAGAATGTTTAAGTGTGTTATTTGTACTTATAAAAAGTTATTTTGATGAATTAATATGTATTATTTAAGCAATGACCAATCAGTGGGTATGGGTATATGAGGATTTACTCACGATTGCCATAGTTTGATCACAAGGGTGAAGAAAAGTGATTAAACAAAGCCAACCATGGTTAATTCCTCATATACCCACACCTGCATATCCGTTATTGGTATTATAGAATGACATTACTTAAGAAAGAAATTGCTTACCTTTCTTAAATAATGTCATTGCTTAACAGCACCGAAGTGTTCCTCCTTATTCTTTCCTGTTCTTGCACATATTTTGATGTACTGCACATGCATGTGGGACTTACATTCCCACACTTGCATAATACAGCAGTGCTGTTCAACAGAAGCAACAGAGAAAAAAGAATCTGTTTCCTTTACTGTTAAATCTGGGTAGTTCAGAGTCTGCCAAGACAGCTCAGAAATACAAGGAAAATCAGGTAGGTTTCTTTAGTTTTGCACAGCGTACCTGATTTTCTTGTATTGTCTGCCCTGCGTACATACCTCTCAACCCCTTAATACAAGAAATAGGGACAAAGCCTTAAATAATTGGGGCATTAACAGGCCCCAAATAGGGACAAATTATAAATGTTGCTCTTATAAACTTAGAAAGCTGCTAGAATAACAAGATTTGTGTTAGTGTGCACTGTCTGAAGGATATGAAGTCTGAAACTCAAGTGTATATCATTAATTAGTGACTTCACTCCTCAATGATTTGTCCGAAAACCACACATTTTATGAAGAATAGACCAAAATATGAGGCAAAAATCTGGACATTCTGTGAAAATCTTAACAGATGAGAGGTATACTTCCTTTAGCATATATGAACAGAAAAAAAAAGTCTGGCTGCTTAATGTGACTTTAGCAAGCTGGACTTTTATTCTATTGGTATATGCTCAACTTAAAACAGGCAAGGTGGTTGGTATGTCCAATCAGTGTGCTTGTTTTTTGAATAACAATGATCTATCATTGTATAATTAACATTTCTTAACATTGAATGTGTGACTGATCCTTTCAATGTGGAACAGCGTGGAACATAGACTTTTTAAAACTCAAAATTAGGAAGAATGTCCCCAGCAAGCTCCTTGATTCACATAAATATCCCTAACAAGCAGTATTTAATGGAAACTCAACAGACTTTCTCGACATATGTGTATGGTGGGGGGGGTTGTACAAAGGCTAAGAGGGGTCATAACACCAGTAAGGCTACTATGGAAAGAAATAACATTAACAAAAATACTTATTTAATATATTTAATTTCCTTCTTCCTCCCCTATAAAAATGCCGCGGTGGTATGGCGGTAGCGTTGTTACCTCACAGCAAGAGGTTCTCCCGTTTGATTCTAGGCTGGGCTTTGGAATGTGCCTTCTGTGTGGAGTCTGCATGTCCTCCCCGTGGTTGGGTAGCTTTCGAAAGACATGCGTATGTAAATGGGCGTGCCTTCGTTGAAGGTTGAGCATCGAGCTGGCACCTTGGCGTTTCGTAAAAATCTACTGCCAATCATTAGCAGACCGGAGTTCCGCTGTGGCGAACCCTTACCGGGAAAAGCCAAAAGACAAACAACAACAACCTTCATCCTCCAGTATGCTATCTCATATGGCTGTACTGATGTTATTTATTTTATTTTACATTTGGTTACCAGGAAAGTCTGACTGGACACAAGTCCTTTTTCAGCAGAGGCCCGGGAAGAAACTGTCCACGTATAACAAAGTGTATACAACATAAGTATTATCAATTACAATTTCACAGATACAGAAGTAAGACATTTCCCCATGTTTTATTTTGTGTCATTTTGCATGTTACAGTCATGTCTTCTGCACTGATATATATATTTTTTTACATGCAGTCCTGTTTTATGTTAACCCTTACACATTTCAGCCTACATATGTTCCATCTACATTAAATCTAGGGTCTGGACATAAACAAACAGCAATATCTTTCTTTCTATAGTGAACATTTTTGCAAGCATTGTGTCACCTCCTTTTCCCACAGGGAATGCCAAAACAGTGATCCTTGACTAGCCTACCTTTCAGACAAGCAATTTAATTCTCAGCTGTTTACACCCATTGATAGGGAGCCATAGATTAAAACTGACAATACCTTATGGGTGTTGTTTTCATTCCTGGGAAACATAGATTAAAAGATGAATATCTTATGGACATTATTGTCATTCCTGGTTATGCAGTACTGCCAACACCTCACTGAATTTTATGCTGTGAATGCCATTTATCAGCTAATAAATTGGCATGAATTTTTAAACTAAATACACAGGAAGATCTGAAGAACTTCTCCTTTGAAATCATTTATTTTTCTTCAAAATGTATCAGCCTGAATAGTGTGATACAGAAACCCAGACCAGCAAAAAACCTGATGACATAAATGACACATGCATATTAGAGATATTACAGTAGTTCAGATGTGTCAAATAAATCTGCAGCATTTATTTGCATTGCAAATTGATCTGAACTGACTAGCATCAGTGATTGTATTACTTGATTTCTTCTATTTAACATAGGCTTTCTGATCTGAAAAGAACCCGGGCAAAGGGCAATATCACAAGGGCTTTTGTAAAGCTCTCAGATACCATTTGCAACATACTTTTACTAACAAAAAATGATCATCTGTGGGGGAGAGGGAGTGATGGTGAGAATCAATATTATACATTTTCATATTTATAAACTTAATCAGATGCAATTATGTTGTCAAGATCAGTTTGAGAAGCACCCATCTCTAATACTCTGACACCTTTCCACAAAGCATCTCTATAATAACTGAAGCAGCCTTTAAAAACTGTAAAAAAATAAATAACAAATAAAAAAAAATAACCCTCAGCAATTTTATTAGAGGAGGTTTAATACCAGTCTAGAATACTTTAAGACATTGACTGTATTGTTGACAGCTGAACAGTCTGTAAAGTGACAAATGTAAATGTGCAGGAGAAATATTAAATATGAAAAAGTGTTATGCTGTAACAGAAAGATAGATCGTAAGTATGCCATTTTAGAGCTATGAAATAAAATGAACAAAGTTTATAAGAGAAAAATAGTAAACAGATATTGAAAGGAAGTGCTCTAGATTTTTAGGTAACATACTTATATTGTTTTATAAATTAATAAAGAGCCTGAGAAAGAAACTAGCTGTTTCTGTTATATGCTTGTTATTTGAATGTTATAAGGTGCTCCAGACTGGATGCATGCACAAGCACGTGAGTGCACCCACACACAAACACACACACACACACACACACACACACACACACACACACACACACACACACACACACACACACACACACACACACACACACACAGATGTATGTGTGCCGTAGTGTCCAATACTCTGTATACTTCAGGTGAATGGTGCATTTTGTACTTTTCCTCTGTAAATAGAAGAGAAATTACTTACTACTTATGGTAGCATTTTTTTTAATTAAGCAACTGCTAGACATAGATTTTTACATACTAAAGATTCCTTTATTGGGCATATTATTACCAGATAAATATATGTTTAGTTTTTGACGTGGAAGAACTCTTGGTGAACAGCTTTTCTTTGGATTCCAGAAACAGCAGGCACAACTGGGTTCAGTATGCAAAGGCTATAATGGAAGCCTACATAAGAAGTAAACATTTTTGGGTGCACACTTCCACTGAGCTTCACCGAAAAGATTCCATGTTGGAATTTCAGAGAATTGGCAAAGCCCTTGGCACAAAATTGTTACATTTGAGTAGCTGTTTTGTATATCCTGTCAGCAGCTGGGTGCATTACTTCGGTTAGCAGACACTTGAGATATGGGACTGCAGTCAGAGACACTGTGATCCCACTCCTGGTACCTGAGTGTACACTGAAATCCAAAGTTAGGTCAGTACTACAATGTGACACCACCCATAAGTCTTCACACAGCCACCTGAGACTGTGACCCTACAGCTCTCTTGACCAACCATGGTTCATTGTCTAAGGGCTAGCGTTTAATTTATTGAGAAGATTGTGGAGTCTTTTACAATTTATCAAGGCAAAATTGCCCAATCAATAAATCAAGTGCATGCAGTACATTCTAAAAAAAGTATTTTGTGGGTTTTTTTTGTGCTTTATTGACTTGTTAATGCTTTTGATGGTATAAAAGAAGAGTCCATTTTACATAGAAAGACCGATACATAGGCACACATCATGATTTCTTGTGCTACTGCTTTAGCGCTATTTATTTGTCTGATGAATTGTAAAAAATGTGGTAGAGTATATCATGACTGTGTCAACGAATATTAAAAAATTGTTACTTATCCAGAATGTCACCGAGTCCTCTCAACCTCTTAGAGTAAAAAATCTGCACAAAGTCATAAATAAAAGTGGTAACAAGGCCTAAAAATAGGGACCATTTTTAAATATTATTCTTATAACCCTAGAAAGCTGAATAACAGGTTTTGCATTAGCATGCATTTTCTGAAGGGCATGAAGTCTGAAACTCAAATGTCTGTCATTATTTTCCAGCTTCATTCTTTAATGATTTGCTACTAATTTGTCAGAAAACCACAATTTTATGAAAAACAGATGAAAAATATGAGGCAAAACTCTGGACATTGTGCAAAAATCTGTATAGTTGTGAGGTAGCCCACTACCTTTCCCAGAACTACTTTGCAGCTTAAACTTACCTGCACTGTTTGTGCTCATAGTGTACATTAGTAGTAAGAAAACGGTAAGCCAAGTTACATTTCTTTGCAAACTTATCCATCTGCCTGTTAGTGATCAGCTCCCTCGGCCAACTGACCCTTTCATTCTCCATCAGCAGGGCAAGGATCAGTGTGATCCAGCCATTGCTAAAGCAGCCATAGGGAGTTCATATTTTTGTGGTTTTGCCCTGATATCCCATTGCACACTTGGTTTAGCATGAGTGAAGGGGGTGTGCAGTGGACTGACTGTGAGGAAAGAGTCCCTCACTTCTGTAAGGGATGTGTATTCCTTTGCAGCACCATCCCAATCCTGAAGCATGGAAGATGGCTTCTAAAGTCTAAACTAGGGAAATTGTTTGTACCAGTGTGCCCCCAATTGTACACAACCAACCCGTCCCTCTGGGAGAGGAAAATGGGCCATGCACCTTTACTCCGTTCCCTCCCTGCTTGACAGTTCCAGAACTGGGGCTGCTTATGAGCACCATTCGTATGTGTCACAATCAGGGTTCCATCTCTTTGTGCTGGTTTGGAGCTAAATTACATATTCCTGTTAGCCAAGTATAAGATATAATTATTAATCAGAAGCATCCACTCACCACTTTTAAAATGTTTTCCTGTAGTTAAAACATTCTCTAAAATTAACTGATTTTGCCTTTTCTGTAAAAACAAATCTCAAGTACAGACTAGAAAAAATCTGCTTTGATCTTTACCTTACTGTACTTAGTGCAGAAAAACAGCTTAATTAGGTGATGCAGTCAGATGATTACCATGGTTATGTCCTTTTTCTCATTACAGCTGTTTTGTTTTTGGTCAGTTACTACAGCCTTTTGTATACATAGACGAATTATTTAAAATAAATACATAAATAAAAAAAAATACTCTGTAAGTCCAAAAGTAAGTTTCAACTTCTGTTGCTTATATAGGTATGCTATGTTTTATTTAAGGAGGATGGAATTCCTCTGGTATATAACTTCAAAGCGCAATGATGTGACATGAAGCACTTGTTCAAAGACTGCCTACCTATCTGTGCATCAGCCTTAGCCGATTCGGCTCAGCAAACCTGTCAAAATACCACTCTCATCACTTGGAGATTCTAGACTTGATTAGTCATAAAAAGAGATGAAGAGCAAAGACAAAGCAGCTTCAGACTCCCATAAGCCTTGATCATATAACTAAGATAAGAGCTGCATCTAAGGTAAAATGGGTGTGAAGTACTCCCTATATAATCTCTACAGAAAGGGGGTCTTTATTTAGTTAACCTCACGGTGACACTGTCACTGAAAGATTATCCTAGCTAATGCCTGCTTTCTCAGGCTTCTTTCCTCCCCTTTTCATGACTATCCACAGGTTGCCAAGATTTCAGAGGAGATTTGGCAATAGCACTTCTTAACTTTTCACAAAATGAAGTCATGCAAGTTGAGGACATATTAGTAGGAGAATGATGAAATGATACGGTACTGGTTGATAGAAAAAAAAGGTCAAAACGTATTGGTATTAGCATCCTAGGTAACGAGGCTAAAGGGCTCTTTATGATACTTCAGAGGCCATCACAGCTGCCTGCATGGCAAAAGTGGGAAAAAGAATGAAAGTAGCCTAACAGAAGATATCAAGTAATATAGATGTACTGAAAAAGTCTGTCCCATTATATTATTCAGAAAATGTCACGTAAATAGGACATATTCCCATTAACTGCTGTTTCAAGTGATAAATTCAAATGAAGTCGTCTAACATCACCCAAAAGGTAATATCTATCCCCATTTAGCAGTCTAGGGTGGAAAAGATATTTAAAGCATTTGAGGGTAATCAGATATAGCTGTTGGAAGTTTTGTTTTAGTATTAATTTGGTGATAAAAGTAAAATCTGCTCTTGCAATACATGACAGACATGCTTTGTAATGTCTGTCATTGAAACAGGGCCAGTAAAACATTTGTTAAAATAAAATATGTGTGATATTGCAATTTACATATGTAATACATAATAGGTGCTGACTTATAGGGCATGTGATACATAAACTAGACTAGATTCCTACCAGTAGTTTAACTACTTTCATCCATTCCCTTTAGGTAATGCAGTTTGTATACTCTTGCATTTCTACCCCAATAACATCCACAACTCAGGGCATATTGGATTGAAATTAAAAAAAAAAAGAATTAAGATTTTAAGTGTGTGTGCTGCCTGCTTCCCTCCACAATGGCGATGCTTATCATCAGGTTCCTCAGTGTCAGAATGAGTAGCACAGCGTTAGTAGCTGGCTTTGGAAAAAATCCAACATTTTGTACTGCTTGAATCACAATTTTAACAGAAGTGTAGAGCACAGGGATGGGAAGAGTCCGTTTTGAGGAAAATCCAACTTTTTGCACTGCTTTAGGTATGAGTTAACTATAGATTTAATTGTTGTCAACGTGTCTGCATAAAGACAGGGCATTTCAAATCCTGAGCAAGCAGAACAATATCAACATAATTGGTGAACAGAACAATATCAACATAATCAGTGAACAGAACGATATCAACATAATCGGTGAACAGAACCATATCAACATAATCGGTGAACAGAATGATATCAACATAATCTGTGAACAGAACGATATCAACATAATCAGTGAACAGAACGATATCAACATATTCGGTGAACAGAACAATATCAACATAATCAGTGAACAGAATGATATCAACATAATCAGTGAACAGAACGATCTCAACATAATCGGTGAACAGAACCATATCAACATAATCGGTGAACAGAATGATATCAACATAATTGGTGAACAGAACCATATCAACATAATCAGTGAACAGAACGATATCAACATAATCGGTGAACAGAATGATATCAACATAATCGGTGAACAGAATGATATCAACATAATCGGTGAACAGAACCATATCAACATAATCGGTGAACAGAATGATATCAGCATAATCGGTGAACAGAACCATATCAACATAATCAGTGAACAGAACGATATCAACATAATCGGTGAACAGAACGATATCAACATATTCGGTGAAGATGGGGATTAGTCATTAGGATGAATATCCTCTGGTGTGGGAGGATGGCTTTTAGACCTATTATACAATACAAAGCCCCATTTGGTATGTACCTCACTAGACACCTACAACAACTGGAAAGGCCACAAAACTACCTCACTAAGAGGATCTTAGGCCTTAGACACATGCCCCATACAGACAGACTAAAAAAACTCCAGCTGTACTCTCTGTCTCTTATCGCCTACTTAGAGGCTTGACCTACAAAGCTATGTGTGACCCAGAGCTGCTAGATATGCTACACCTAAAGAAATCCCAATCCCTCCATACCACATGCTCCAGGGACCTTAACTTCATTACCACAATAAACAGAACATGCTGGAGGGACAGGTTCCTAACCCACAGACTTTCCATACTCTGGAAAAACTTCCCATTCACATCAAGCAGAACACTTCACTGGCCCTCTTTAAGAGAAACCTTGATGAGTGGGTGGGCAATAGGAAGTTCATCCCGGGGATCACTTCTGTGTCCTTGCTTGACAGGGGCACTGGGAACTAACTTTGGATGGCATGATCCCAGCGTATCTTTGCTCCAGGGCTGTTAGCCTAGTATACACCTATGAACCTATGAACCTATGAATAGATGAAGAGGTTCTCCCGTGCAAGAAACAGCACGAACCACTCTTTGTAATGTCAAGTGCAGAGCAGATATAGTGAAAGTAATGTGAAAGAACATGTTCATACAAAATGCTCCAAGAGAATAAGCAATTCCAAACGTAAGCCTACGCAAGACAACAGCAACTGGTAGCACCTGGGGAGTACTGAACACTTGTAAATGCCCAGGAATGTTTAAAGGTATTATGGCAATCACATGTAGGGTAAACGGGGCACAATAGAAAAAAAAACTCGTTTTGTTTCAGTTTTAAGCTAATGGGTGCTTCAATATCCAATGACATAGATAACACTTAAAAACTAACTGTTGATTTCTTTATTTTTTACTTTTATTTTATTTATCATCTATGGCTTTTAGGAAAGGTGTTGGATTCTAGAAGTATTCTAGAAGCAGCAACTTGAAACTCTGCAAATACTTTTACAAAGCATTATAAGCTAGATTCCTTCTCTAGGTTTAGATCAGGCTTTGCAAAAAACATTTGCCAGGCGGTCCTCGACCCTTCCACCTCCCAGTTGAAGTAAGCTAGAGTAATCTACCAATATAGCTAAGGCTACTGCAGTAATGATCAATATGATGAACATAGTACTGCTGTGTAAGTAAACTTGCCATAACAGTAGATGTTTGAATGATCACTTCTGCAGTAGTCTCTCTCTTCCTCCATCTCCCTGGGATTTTGGTATGTTGTTTCTGCTGGGGTATTGTTATTTATTTTTCAATCTTTTAGCATCATCTTTTCCAGGCTCAGCCTCCATCTCTCTGATGGCAGGAAAGCTCTGACAGATTAGCACCCAAACTTGTATTTTGTTAGTTCAGCTTGAGCTGCCTGACACTTTGGGCATGTAGAAGCCGCCCTGAATCTTTTCAAGCTGGCCAGCTGTTATACCTTTAGCAGTATGTAACCCATATAGCTAAGGCTACTGCACAGTTCTTTCTCAAGATCTTGATTTCATAGTTAGTCAACTGAGAGCTTACCGTGGCATGATGAATTTTATGCATGTTTCACTTTTGCTGAATAAAATGACATGAGATTCTCTGTTCTGTGTGACTCCATTAGATTCTATAAGTGATTGTCAGTATAGTACTGTGGATAACAGTAGTGAGTGTTTTCTGATTCTTGCAATATGCAGAAAGATATTGTGCAATTACAGGCAAGTAAATTAACAGGAGCAAATCATCTGACTCATACCTGGATTTAGTTTTTTGGGTCCATTCCATTTAACAAGGCATGAAAAGTATATTACCTGTTTGCTTTTATTGGCTTGATTTTTAAAGCAAGAGTCCCTGTGGTTGCGTGGGTTTCCTCTGGGTGCTCCGGTTTCCTCCCACATCCCAAAGACATGCTGTAAGTGAAATGGACACCCTAAATTGGCCCTAGGAATGAGTGCGTGTGCCTTCTGTGGAAGGTTGGGCGCTGGGCTGGCAACTCGACACTGTAAAACTCCACTGCCAATCATGAGTGGACATGTGATCCGCTGTGGTGACCCCTAACCGGGAAAAGCCGAAAGAAGAAGAAGTCTAAGAACTATGGGTAGCATCACTAAACTAACAAGTTAAACTACTTAAGACTGAGTGAACTATAAAGTATTCAAGGAAGGCTTTCACAGTCTGGTCTTAATTGAAAGAAAAAATATATATATTGCAGACTTACTTACTGAATATAAGTATACTGACCATTTTTCTTGAAGGATGGGGTGGTTTTTAAATGTTTCACCAAATATGACCTCTGGCCATGACTCTTGTGACATCCAGAACCCTAGCAAAGATTTTCTTAAACAGGTACCTACTTTCACTTTGGAGTACTGATGTAGTTTGTAGCTAACAAGCCAGACGTTGCACTAAAAACTAAATGTACACTTAGCATGTAGGCTGAACATTGACAGTTGTGCCAGAGTCACAAATAGCTGCAGAGCATCAACAAGCCTACCTCTTCTGACTTTTTCGGTGTACGAAAGCAAGCATTTTCTAGGCAAAGCAGAACAAAATATATCACCCCAAGCTTGATAAAACAGAGTAATGTCCAAGTAATGATACATTGACTTCCTTTAGAAGTATTAACCCCCCAGAGTCTTCAAGCAATACTGCTACGATCAATCAGCTACCCATTCTGGGGCTGAAACTCTTACTAGTTACCTAAAATAACTACATTACTTCAGTCAAATGGCATTGAACATTGATAAAAATGAGATTAGACTTCAGCCATTTTAGAATCTGGTAACTTTTAATGTAAAGTAAACATAATGCAACTAGAGAATACTCAGTCAGGCTTCATCTTTGCTACTGACCAGTCTTGTAGCTGTCACTTAAAACATTAAAAGGTTTACAATTTTGGTGCATTTGCAGTTGCAGAACTGAAGACAGATAAAATGAGCAAGGTTTGTCCATATCACTCATGCCTGCAACAGCTGTCATGCATGAAAGGTGTCTCTCAGCACACTGTACACAGGCTCCTCATGAAGATCAGTACTTCATCACCTGTGAAATCCCTTGCCATGTGCTTCTTCAGTGTGAAATTACTTGTATGTGAATAGACATCTTACTGAACTTTCTGGGATATATAAGGCATTTATAGCATGAATGGTCACTAGCTCAAACTGGGGCGTGAATAATTTTATTTCACAGTTTTTTGAAAGCTGACCTTAGAGCTGATATAGAGATCTCAAAACCAGTTGCTACTTCTGCCCTCCCTACTCTATGGAGCACCAATTCTAACTAATCTATAATCATCCATAAAAACAAACTTGAAAGCTGCTACAACAAAGTTACATAGTTTGCTACTAATTCATCCTCCTTTTCCAATCACTGTAAAGCCCTGCATACCCTTAGCTGTCTGAAACTCCACCTCTCCTACATTCATCTTATAACAATATGTAAAATCACGCACAAACCATTAGCCTGTCCAGCTCTTACCCCTTTAATCAACGTATGTTTTCCAAAAAGAACTCTTAGATCAGAAGACAAACAACATCTCGCCATAAATAAACCAAATAAATCCACCGGACAAAGCCTATACTCTTACTCAATAACAAAAATAAATAAATAAATAAATAAAACTTTCCTCTAACCACAAGAACTGTTTCTAACCTACCCACCTTTAAATGCTCCCTAAAAGAATACCTTACAAAACCTTGGACCTGCTCCTGTGCCAATCCTGGCTGATACTCACTATACTTCACTCACCCCCTTCAACCTAGCTCACACCTCACAATCCTCTCCAGCCTCCTACTCCACTCCTTTTTGTTTTCCCACTGTTCTTCTGTCGGCTTTTTCCAGTTAGGGGTCGCCACAGTGGAACTCCGGTCCGCTAATCATTGGCAGTTGATTTTTACGGGTGCCGAGGTGCCAGCTCGACACCCAACCTTCAAAGAAGGCATGCCCATTCTACGCATATCTTTTGAACACCACTCGACCGCGGGGAGGACATGCAGACTCCACACAGAAGGCGCTCCAGCTGAGTATCGAACGGGAGAACCTCTTGCTGTGAGGCACAATGCTATAGCTGCACCACTGCTTCCTTTTGCGTACCTTATTCACTTAATCTCTGGAGACCTTTCCCATACCTCTTTCTGTTTTCTCCCTACTCACCTAAGCTACCTGAAGACACCTTACTCTGCACTCTTCTTATAATCTCCTTCTCTCCATCCTTCTACCTTCTGTAACCATAATTGTCATAACTTAACACCTACACCATCCATAAAAAGAAATAATGAATTGACACAGCACATTTATGACAAAACACTGCCAAACCAGCAATGCAATGAAACTCATTTGGAGCCACCAGCTTTCATACTGGCCTAAAGATCATTAGAACTAGATACACAAACTAGACAATGAAAAATAAATTTACCAAGAGCCCCAGTGTGAAAAATAGTTGAAGAAATGCACTAATCACAGATCCAAAAGAACTACAGCAGTCTGAAAGTGTATTCTCTTTAATTTATATATTTTACAGTGGCTTAAGTGGAATTTAATAAAAACTTACTGGATTTGCTTGTGATCCTTGGTTATTTATTTTTTTATGAATAAGCTACACAATCTTACATCTCCCTGAACAAGTCTTAAGGTAATCATAAATCTTCCTGTCCATGTTTTAAGTCAGAAAATAAAAAGGTGGATGACACAACATCATATTATCAATTACTAAAAGTAAGCCTTCTGTGCAGGTTTCAAAATCGCAAAGTTTAACTTTTTTTTTACTTGACAAAAAGGTCAAGTTAAATTCTAAGCCATAGATGAACCTCTGGAAGAATATTACACTTATACCCTTTCTAGACTTTGATTGTGACAAGTTTGTGGGGGTCTTGATAAGGCCCAGAAGAAGTTGTTTGCGGGTACTTCACATGTGCTACTGTCACAGAAAGGGTTTCTCCTATGAACACAACTTCCAAGTTTTCTTCAGTGGCATTTTTTTTTGTCACTGGCCCTAAGGTTTCTAATGTCAACCTTCAGAATATCAACATCAGAGGTGAAAGTGACTGTGGTGCTGACCTGAGTGTGACAAACTTCAGTGTCAGTCCCTCTACTATTGGGTATGCTACTGATGTTGACGACTGCTTCAATATCAAACAATGCTTATGAGCTTGTTGGCTCTGTTGTTTGGGATTGGGGTGTTATTGCTGCAACCAGTGTCAACACTACTGATGTTGATGCCAGAGCCAATGTGTCTCTCTTGCAGCAGTCTGATTTTGAACCTCAAGTAGGTAGATACCTACAATCATGACATGAGTTTGCAAGCAGCCTTGCAGTGGTCCCCTTTGACATGCACTTTTATCTTGGCATCAGTATCAATGCATTAAGCAGAGAATCTGAATTTAGGATTCCTTGGCCCTTGCCATTTAATAGGATAGATGGTATAGAGGGTCCCAAGACTGTTTGGAGCATCCACCATTACATATGCACCTAAACATTCTTTCTTTTCATCTTTGGACTTACACAGCACACTAGGAAGTTTATATGAAACAAAAATGCATTGATGGCTCTACTGAGTCTTTTGTACCAGATGCTGGTGATAAGGAGGGTGCATATTCACAATCGCCCCCTCCCTGATGCCCCAAATTCGAGGTGGTCTTACAGATGATGTGGCTAAAGGGAGAAGGGTCCATGAACCCACTTTTCATGTTCAGAGAATACTGCAGAATTCACTTCAGTTCACTTACTATTTCTCATGTGTTGTCTGCATTTTGGCAGACAGGCTGAAGATTGCCACTAGTGTTTTACAGGAAAGCCCAGTACCATGACTCCTGTTCCAAGAAAAGCTGACGGATTTCACTGGCTGCCTAACGATTCCATATCTTTCATCAGAGAATCATGAGACAGACACTATCATTGCAGAAGCAGTCATTAAAAAAAGCTCCGTTTCCACAGAGGTCTGCAGCCCATCTTCCCAGTAAGATGTCTGGGCCATGTACCACCTAGTGAAGAGAAACAAGTGTCTGTGTCCTGTACATTTTCACTGAGCACCAACAAACTGTTTAGCCCACATTATTTATTTCCAGTGAAACCTGGTAGATAAAATGGGTTTATATTAAAGGAGAACCACACCCACAGACTCAAAAAACATGTTTATTTCATCATAGTTTGGTGTTTTCTATATTTTAACACCACTCTGGGACTATTTACAGGTTTTTAAATATTTGTATACATAATTTCTAGTCTGACCACATGGAGTCTGGCATCTTGAAATAATTCTGATTGTTTAGTCTGTCCCATAATGCAGTGCTTGACTGTAAAAATGTATGTCATATATGCCTGTTTCTTCCTGAAGCTCCTATCACTGCATTGATTTTACATGCATACACTGCTGTCTTTTAGTCAGTTAGTTTTAAGTAACATTTCATGCCATTCAGTGACTACTTAAAACACAAACAGTGCAAATGCCACAGAACAGACTTTCAAAGTGCTTTTTGCTGCTGCTTCTTTTTAGAATGGGCAAACTGCAGTGTTTTTGAAGCCTGAAGTGTACTACTTTGACTCATCTTGCATCCCCCTTCACACCTAACTTCCCTAGCTGTCAAAGTGCTAAGGGTAATTTGAGCTGTTACCACCTGTGATTGACAGCCCACAGCAGATGTGCCTCATGTACTGTTTCCTTGTTCTAGCCTTTACTTTCTGTATGGGTAGGGAAAGGACTGGGCAGCTGTGACATCACAGCATGGGTAAGCTTTTTGGAAGGTCATGGAAATGTCAGTTTGGAGAAGGAAGTGGCCAGAAAACTACCTGTATTCATAGGTGTTGATGACATCAATAAATTGGAGACTGCAGCAAGCTTAATCGGGGTGGGACAAAAGTATAGTAAGGTACTGATCTAGTGGAGAAAAAACAGCTGATTTAAAATATTTTACATGCTGTGTTATTGTTTATTCATAGCAGGACAGTAAATGGGGAGAAAAAAGACAGAGAAGTTGAGCATTTAATAATAGAATCCCATCGTTGTCCTTTAAATCAGCAAATGCTTAAAAAAGCGAATGCTGATTTATTGACCCCCATGTAAGCGAACGCTTATAATCCCGAACACTCGGAACACTGATTTTTTTCCCAGGGAAAAAAATCACTGTTCCACAAAAAAAATAAATAAATAAAAATAAAAACTTAAAACATTACATAAAGTGGGGGTCTTCACCCCCCACACCCCCGATGTAGGGGGCTGTGCCCCCCCACACACCCTTACTTAAATATACCAACTCTGAGATCGCACTACAGTGGCAAAAATGGCAAAGTAATGGAAGCGGCCAAGCGATTTTTTTCCCAGGAAAAGAAATTGCTTATATGCCATTTCGCTATTTTTCTGTTTTGTGCTTTCAAGGTTGATCAAGATGCATTTGAAGGATTGTGTCTTTGATTATATAATAGGAACCCGATAAAATGCACAAGTTGTTGGAGCAGGTGCATGATGGACCTCATAAACAAAAGCAGCTGTCCGTATCAGCAACTGACACTTCTGTATCAAATCTTATGTTGACAGCAGCATACATCTCTGGGATCCAGCACTGAGGTGTGTTGGCATGACTCATGCTTACTAATTTTGCCAAGGATACAGATGTGACTTGTATGAAGTCCCTTTTTCAGAGTCCCTGATTCTTTGACTCTGAAGTGAATATGTAGAACATAAAAAAAGAGAGCAAAATCCTCTGTATTGTTGGTGTGAAGCTTAATACTCCACATCACCCATTTGGGAATATGTAAAGGAGTCCATATTAAGTGAGACTTTTGATGTGGACGACAACAGAAAAGCCTGATGTTTGGAAGGAACCCAAATTCCATGTTCTACTTTCAGAGTGAGAAGCCATCCATTAGGGGAAGTCTCCAGCCACAACATTTATGTGGACATGGTTGACTAACCTACTATGGAAGCAGTCAGGAGGTATTTGTCCTTCCACCACCTTGTCTGGTTATTAGTCATCAAAGACAGGTGGGTAAGAACAGTAATAACTAGGGTAACTAGGGAGTATAAAGTCTCCTTTCACACTCTCATCTACAAACGTTTCCTTTTTCCAACATCCCACCCCATTAAAGAGTGTCAGCAAAAGGAGAGGCAACCAAATTCTAATAAAAGGAGCAAACAAAGAGGTCCCACTAGATCAGTAATGGTCAGGATATTACCCAATACCAAAAAAACAAAAAACAAAAAAAAAAAAAAACAAAGAAAGTCGGGCCCATTCTAGAATTACTCAACTTAAGAAACCATTTTTTCAGTCATGTAGTCTCTTCTTCCATGCTTACCTGAAAGACGTTAGATGTGTTTTGTAGACAATGAGTATGTCTACCTTCACACTGAGATATCCAAGAATCCACGAGATATCTCCACTTCCATCCTCCACATCAAGATATCAGAAAGTTCAGGAAATACCTCCACTTCCATCCTTCACATCAAGATATCCAACAGTCCAGGTGATACTTTAACTCCCATGTAGGAACCAGTCATTGTCAACACAGGACTTTTCTACTGGGCTTTAGTAGAGGCCTCAGAGTGTTCACTAAATGCATATGTGTTGTATTAGACAAGACAGTCTTACACACAGTTTTCTGTATGCTTTGTATGGCATACTACAAGTTTGGAGAAGAACTCTACTGCTATGAATCATTGTCTATGAAGAGAAAGAATGATGTAGCCTGGTAGTTTTATGTAGTGAGCAGTCTTAATAAGTCTTGTCTTTTTTTTACAGAGACTGGTCCCTCTATTTTTCCAGTTTTATATTACTTGCACTTATCTAGGTACAGTGCTTACATCGCACAGGAATCGTTTGATTGCACTGTATGCTTGTTTGGTAAACAGTCTGTCTTGATGTTCATCATTAGACTACTGTTGCAGAAGCCTAAGCTATATGGGTTGTATCCTGCCAAGGATAAGAAAACTGCCAGCATTTAAAGGTTTAGGATGACTTCCACACATCCTGAAGTCAGAGGCTATGGCGCCAAACCTTCAGACCTTTCTTGTCATCAGATTGCACTCCCCTATGGGTTTTGAGTGACAGATGGTTAGCCAATGCTTTACCAAGGTTAGGCAGATAAATACCCTTCTCAGGATAACCTTCCACTTTAATTAGCATTCTGAGGAAAACTTTACTTTTAATTAAGAAAAGTTTATATTTAAGCCAGGAATTTTGTTTTTAATGGTTGTCACTAAAAATTTACTGCATTAAAATTAATTTTGGTTATGTGGAACTGTTAATAGAAAATTGTTTTAAAATCACTTTTTATGGAAAATTTTAATATATTTTCTGGCATTTTAAAGATAGGAGCTTAAACGTATGGTTTTGGTATTTGTTATTTAAATTTGTACCTTAAAGCTATAAATTTCATGTCAGTGATTCACCAACTGTTCAGGGCTCTGCTACCTGCTTATCAGGTACTTTTCTCAGCTAGAACATGGAGCAGGCTTAATTCTGTTCAGTTCAAGATGCTTTCCCTTTAATCTCTGTTACCCCTCATTCCAACCCTCTTTTTTTTGGTAACTCTAGGTTTAAAATATGTTTATCATACTATTCCAATGATCAAAGGCTTGAGATGTTTTATTTAAAATTTTCTGTATTTGACTTATTCTTTGTCTTACCCTTTGGACTATCTGCACCTCAAAAAGTGTTTACAAAGTATCTGGCACCAGTAATAGCTCACTGCAAGTTGCAAGGTGTACACATTTTTTCCATATTTTCCCAGATTTAGACAACTGTCATGTTTGCAAACTCTTTTTCAAAATATCAGGAATCCCTAGCCAGGTGAAAAGACCTCTTACTCAGTCCCAGTGAACTTACAGAAGGCTTCCATCATTCCTTCTGACTAGATATTGTTTCTGGGATGCCTTCTGGCTGTACCATTTATGAAGGGTTTTCTTCCTCAGGACAAAGTAGACCTTTATAAGAAACAGTTACTGCTTTTCTCCAATTAGTCTCTGACCTCAGTCGAGAATATCTCAGGATTCTGAGTCTCATTTCCTCTATAGTTCTTATGATTCTTTTGCCCAGACTTCCCATGAGAAAAATGTATTACTTCCTCAAATCTGTTTGGATCCAGCACCAGCAGTCACTTTCTTTTCAGATCCCAGTGTTAGGTTTCTTCAAAAGAGAGTCACTTTGGTGGGTGGATCAATTATCTTTCAACCCAGGTCTCTCCTTCTACCCTCCTCCCTTTCAGCTCCTACTCAGTCTGTAACATCAACTGTTTATTTCCTATGAAGATATGAAAAAGGGGAAATCAGTGACAGAACAGACAGTTTACAAATGGTTGTTTAATGTATTATTTTCTGTTATACTTACCATGACAAGTCACTTCCAGGCAAGGCCAGGGCCCATTCTACCTGGGATTTGGTTTCTTTTGTGTTTTTTTTTTGAACGGGGTAAATGCTAGAAGTATTCTAGAGACAGCAACTTGGTCCTCTGTGCATACTTTTATAAAACTTTTACAAATTAGATTTAGATTTCCAGGTCCAGAGTAGTTTTTGTTAGCACTATTCTGACCCGTCTTCCTTTTCCTTTCTTTCTGAGCTCTGGTAATCTACTTCATATAGCTTAGGCTGCTGCAAAAGTTATCATGGACATAGTACAGCTGTGTAAGTCGACTTACCATCTTGGTAGATGAATAAATCACTGAGGCAATAGGGACACTCTCTCTCCATCCCCTTTTTGTGTTTTGTTTTTCCAGGTTGTGGATGTGTTTATTTACCTTGGTTCCTAGCATATACCTAAAAGACAAAGGCTCTAGCCTCCCTTACTCTGTTACAAGAATGCTCTGAAAGTGTGGTGCCTAACCACTGACCTTATATAGCTCTCTAAAGCCTTTCAATGGTTAGGGTATGTGGAAGGAGTCATAAAGCTTTGGATCCTGGCCAGTTGTTATACCCTTTGCAGGATGATCCCCATATAGTTTAGATTACTGCAACAGTAACTTACTGGTAATCTGCCACTGTGTTATTTTAATTTACACAACTGTACTTTCTGATGATAAGTATTGCCATTATTCTGACTTGAATTTAAAAAAAATCACATTACATTATCAGTTAATTAGTCATCTGTTAATATCCGTAAAGTTCAGCTAGACTTGACAGCATTATGGGAGCGCGGCATTAATGCAGCGGACATGAATATATCATCTAAACTCATGCTGCTAAAATGGAAATAGAGAGAAATGACTTTACAAGGTGTGTTTCTCTTTAACAGGACATGCTGTTATTGGACATGAGCTGAAGGTGACTGTACTGAACCTCTTTAACAGAAAGGATAGCCTGTATTTAGACATCCAAGTTAGAATTAGAAAAGGAAACCTTTTTTTTCAGTTAAGATGTGCTTGTATTTGTCAGTTTTTTTAATGCTGATCTTATTCTATCTGGAAATGATAGAATTATTTGTTTGTTTGTTCCCAATGTGAGAGTTGGTGATGTTCTTTCATCATAACTCCTGCTATTGTGCTATGTTAGGACTCGGAAGTCTTGAACTCTGTTCCACTCCCATGAAGAAATGTGTAGGCAGACAGTCTAATTAAGAGGATATTTGACCTTTGCATGCTTAAGAAAAATATAAGTTTTTTTCTCTTTTTCATGTACCGTCAGCTGTCCCTGCTTCTGTTGGAGAAAATGGACAGGAATCCTTTCTTTAACTCACCATACAGCTAAATAATGCTGAATTAAGTATTTGAACTGTGTTAAGTATGCATAGTTGTTATTGCAGACCAGATTCTGATTAAGCTAGCCAGACATTTTCATTTTTATTTTATTTTTACTTCACATAATCTCACACACACACACACACACACACACACATATATATATATATATATATATATATATATATTACTATATATATACTAGTGGGAAAAGCTGTAAATGACTCACTTCCTAGGTTTAAACAGGAAAATCAAACATTGTAAGTGTAACACACCAGTTTCAATCTATAAATTGTACCAACCCTTTCCATTCATTTTATGTTTAGCCCTGGGGACGTTTTTTTTTTCACACATAGGACATTTCCTCATTGGAAAACAAATCAGTGTCTTCTGTAGTAAGCCACAAATAGCTTATGCCCTGTTTTTGATTTTGAAGGAAAAATAACAAGATCTCACTAGAAAGGCAGACACTTTAATGATAGTCTTGTTCATTTTATTAATACACACACACACACACACACACACACACACACACACACACACACACACACACACACAGACGCACATACTGTATATACATTTACTCCATTTTGCACAAGTGTATGAAACCGAAAGTTGTAGTGCTGTACTGCATCGGACTGCAATCCCATTGAAGGTATAGAAAAAAGATATCTTACTGATAGGGAGGGATTTTTCCCCACTCCGAAGTACTTAGCAAAATAAAAAACTGTAATAAATATTATTGCCATATTTTAGGCTTTTGTCTTGAATGTTTCATTTGCCTGTACTTTCTGCCACTCTTTCAAGGAAATATATCCAGTAGTGTTCCTTTTACCACTTTTAGGGTTTTATCTTGAAAATAACAACTTTACAACATTAACTATTCTCTGCCATAAGTGCCTGCTTGCATCTTCTCCGGCACATCACTGTTTTTAACACATAGGAGAAGAAGCAAACCTTGATCGCAAGAGCATATGAGATCAGATGATTAATTCAGCTAACAGGACAAAACATTAACTGTATCCTGCAGTAGCAGATGTCTCAGACGAGCTGGTTTCACAACAGATGAGCTCTCTCTCTCTCTCTCAGACAGATTCAGACCTATGTCTACCATACTTTTATTTGTAACATCTGGAAAAATGTTGCTGTTTCTTTCATATATTTGAGTTTATGAATTTTAGCTGGAATAACAAGTTTTTTTTTTAGTTTGTGTGTAGTACTTTGTTCATGGCAGTATCAAGGTGACATGTACAGATAATATATGTAATCTTTAAGCATAAAAAATTGCACTTGTAAATATCATTCCAACAATCTAAATAGCAGTCCTTGGAACAAATAAATGAAAGCAATAATTTTATTATGTATTTTAACATAACAGGAAATCTTCAGTCATTTTGTAAGTGAATTTAGATGCAATGTACAGAGATATGGGCCTAGAATGTACAGCATGAATTATTAATATTATTTTTTGTGCGATATTATCTTATATTTACTGCTTTATTTTTACTATTGTAAATGACAAAACTTTTATTTGCCACAAGTCCTGTGTTGTTTTATTTTCTTTTTTTCTTTTTCACTGTATAGCTAAATATTATGTAACCTGGAGCTTTTTTCCTCAGGTCTCTGCTAAAAAAGGGCACCCTGCCCAGTCATACTAACGCGCTTAACAAATGTCAAATAAATAAAAATAAACAAATAAAAGACATAGAGTTCAACATTACATTTGTATGGATTAATGGCAAAAGAGCAGGAGGTGTTGCCATAACATTTTTTCAAGTGTCTCGCAGCAGCACTGGAGAGTAATCTGCTGCTTCTGCATTTAGAAATGGGGCTTCTTGTGTCACCATGTACCCATACCTGTACTTCTCAGGCTCGTAGTACAAGAAATCCATATAAATACTAAAATAATGGAGGTACATAGGCCCAAAAATAGGAAAAGATGGTATGGTACAGATAAAATCTGCCCTTTTACTACTGTAGTGCAGTCTAGGAAATCTGCCCTGTCCCCACTGTAGTGCAGTCTCGGAGCTGGTATATATAATTAACGGGGGAAGTAGGGAGCACAGAAAAAAGATTTCAAATAAAAAAGTAACCAGCCTTCAAATAAGCAGCAGATACAAAAAGGTTTTACTATTGAAATGCAGTTATATGCAGTGCATATGCAATGACTTATTACAATTAAAGCAGTTTATTTGCACTTCTGATAGGGCTTGTATAGGTCACGCTTTAATTATTGTTGTTTATTTATTTAAGTGTTGTTGTTTAGTTATTTAGTGGCTTCTGACTCTTGTTTACCTTAAGGGCTTAAGCACACAGGCCTGTCTGTCAACAACCGCTTCTTTATTTATTTTTATTTGTTTATATGCCTTTGTTTACTGGGTAAAACTGCCTGGGCAAAGCTTCAAGTTTTGGGGGATTTCCCCCTCTTCTCCTCTGTAGTTTAACTGTGGAGTTGTTATATATAATTTAAGAGGAATGCGGATGCAGGCTTGCAAAATATTTTTTGTGTTTTCATACTGCTTTTAACTCACTGGGTTTGATATTTATTTTTCAAGAAAGGTGCTTTGATTGCTTGTAGTTAGCCCAGTTTTAGCACACAGGCAACAGATAAGGCATATGCATATTTTATCCAAACAGTTAAATTCCCGTGGGACCTGTAAGCAGGAGACTACTATAGCAAAGGTGTGATCATTTTGTGATATTTTTAAGGTTTGATTGTATGAGAAGAGGAATTAGTAATGACATTTGTACAAGGGCAGTACTGTCATGTTGATAGGTGTGATTGAGATTGGATTGCAGGTATGATTTCATTAGGACTGTAAATTATAGACAGGATATGATCTGGAATAAGGAGTCATTTAATTGAGTTGTTTAAATTCTTACAAATTCACATTTGCCATTTCAGCAATACTGTTTATCCATTTTAGTGCCTGCTGTATCCTTCTTCTGCCTCTGGTGTTTCCCAGCATCAATGCCTTTTGTACTGTATACTGAGTTCACATTATATGGTCAAGAGTATTTGAGTTGTAGTTTTACTGTCATGCCTTCTAGTAAATAGTCTGAATTTATTTCCTTAAATATTGACATTTGATCTTTCAGTCCATGGTATTCTCCAAAATTTTCTCCAATACCATATTTCAAAAGCAGCAATTTTCTCAAACATAGCCTTACATCCCTAAAAGTCCAGCTCTCATAGCCATATGTTACTAATGGGAAAAGTATATCTTTGACTATATAGACCTTTGCCTTTAAAAATGTGATGTCTCTACTCCTTATTCGACATAGCTTTCTTTCTTGGAAGCAAGCATCTTTAAATTTCATGGCTTCAATGATCACATGCTGAAATCTTTGAGCCCAGGAAATTAAAATTTGTCACTGCCTGTACTTCTTCACCATTTGACAAGAAGTGTTAGGACTAGATAAAATCATTTTAGTTAAGTTTTAATGTTGAGCAATACGCTTGTTTTTGCAGATTCTGCTTTCAGCTTCAGTAACAGGCTTTTCAGCTTTTTCTTTCTTTCAGCCATCAGAGTAGTATGATCAGTATATCTAAGATTATTAATATTTCTCACAGCAATTTTGATTTTATGTTAATTATTACCTACAGTTCATACTACAATTACATTAGTGACACATTGAGAACTTGTGCATGTAGATTATTCACTCTAGTAACAGTGTGTGTGTGTGTCTTTCGGCTTTTCCCGGTTAGGGGTCGCCACAGCGGAACTCCGGTCCGCTAATGATTGGCAGTAGATTTTACGTGCCGAGTTGCTGGTCCTGACGCACAACCTTCAATGAAGGTACGCCCATTCATGCATGTCTCCACACAGTACAAGTTCAAAATATTTAACGGGATGACTTACGTACTTCTTCTATAAAGAAATGTGTGGGAAAAAGAGGAACACGTTTGGGAAGCAATGAAGTGTGTTCTCATCGAGAGATGTACAAATAAGTAACAGTCTTTCTTCTGAAGTAATGTGTTCACAGACAGTGTTCAAGCATGCTGATGACAGGTATCAGGCAGTTATGGGAAACAGCAGGGCCTGGGCTATTGGTTAACTAGGATTAATGGCTGATCAGTGGGCTGAGAAATTGGCACTCCAGTGGATCCTCCTCAGTCATCACAAGCTGCATATGAATGCACAATGTTGTTCCCAAATGATAATGTTATATCTTATGAGAAGTTTGTTTAACAAATGACTTAATGTTTGCAGTAGCTTGTTACTGTAGATTGTATCATATTCAGTTATATTAATGTGTAAGCTAACTTTGGAGTTAAGTGAAAGGCAAGGATTCATTTCCATTCTTATCAGAAATGTCCATCTGCTGTACTAGTAAATGTACAACAGTAACCTGCAGAAAATATCAGTTTTTATAATGTGTCTTGACATTTTATTTGTTAGTCTAGAACTATATTTAGACATAAAACTCTTTAAATCAGGGAGGACAGCAGAATTAGTATATATTTTTACCTGGGCGTACAGAAACATACTAATATCATGGCACTTTTTTGTTACATTGCAAGTGAATACAGCACTTAAAAAAACAAGGCTGGAGGTATGTCTATGCATACCTTAGACATGACCCACATCCATTTTAGTACTTTTTGAAATGGGTGTTTCTTGTGTCTGAGTTGTTGAGAGAAAACTATGCATCCTTCACCACAAAGTATATGCCTTGATCCTCTATAAACAGTAGTCAGAATGGTGGTGAAAGGTGGTATAGCATTAATTTTCAGAGGTAATGGGATGCCATTTCACATTCTTCTTTCTTTGCTAAAAATGTTAGATATTAGAACATCATTTAATAGTCTAAATTTGAAATTATATCTGAGTCTGCCATACTTTTCAGCATTGTATGTTTCTAGACAGATTCTTTTATTACTGTTACTTTACAATAGTATCTTAAGAATTACCTAAGTGATACATGAACACAAAATGGCACTGCAGGGTATCCAGGCAATTCTGGAAATTAAAAATTCAGTTAAGAAATAGTCTATCTTTATGCAACATCATTATAAAAAATAAAAACAAAACTGTAATTCCGGCTGATCAAAAGCTATGTGGGAGGGTGGCTTAATGGCTAAGGTGTTTGCCTTACAAACACAAGGTGCAGGGTTTGAGTCTCACAAGGGATAATTGGCTAGGCTTAAAATGTCTTGCAAGGGCAGTTAGCTTAGTACTAAACTATGAACTATGAACCTATTACCCCTAATTAGGTTCATAGATAAATAGTAAGAAATACGTTTGAAAACCATTATAAGCCTAGTCAATAAAAAAACATTCAAAAGATCAAATGTTAACACCAGCCTCAAGATGGACCTTGGGAGAATTTGAGGCTGCACATCCAGTTATCTAGGTTTACCTTGAAGATGGCAAGGGTGCTACTCTGCCTGACATTTAGTAGATATTTGTTCCAGAAGTGAGGCCTATGTTGGAATAAGAATCTATCACGGTAACGTATCTTAGTTATCTGTTGATAAATGTTTAATTTCTTTAACTAGGTTTTTGAGTTATTGTTTGTTCTGTGAAGCAAGAGGAGGTCAAAGAAGGTCAGCTCATTCATGGTTCAAAATTCATGGTTCCTCACAGAGGCATCTATAAGAGAATGAGAACAAAGAGAGGGCTGACTGTCTGTCCTGATAACTAAGATTTTTGTGGCCACTAATCTTTTGTGTTTTTAATCTCTGAGGTTTTTCAAGTTTTGTGATATGTTTAGAGAACTATATGCCAATACATGCATTATATTCTATAATGGGTCTGATGAGACACAAGTAAAGGGGATTAAGGCTTCTTTTTTCTAGTGGAGATGCCACTGGAAAATAGATGAGACAGACAGAAGGCTTTCCAAATTACTGTGGAGACGTGATGGCCAAACGATAAGGAATTGTCAACATGAGTGCTTAGATCTCTTACAACAGTGTCTAAGCAGATGGGTTTGTGTTAGCTTTATCATGTATGAAAAAGTTTTATTTACCAGAATGAACTATGTTACATTTTCTAACATTTAATTTGAGACCATTGTCCTTGCACCAATTGATAACAAGGTGTACTCCATGCTGGAGGAATTGTGAATCAATGGGAGATCAAATAACAACACCCAATTGACAGTCATTTGCAAAGTTATACAAACGTATACCCAAAAGCGCTTACAACAATCTCTAACATTTTTCTGTACTGTTGGAATAAAAGGAATAATGTTTTACAAAGTCATGGTGGTTCTTGATGGTTTGCTAAAGGGGGAATCTAGAATAAATTAACTAAAAGAAATAGGCTGACAAGAAGGAGATTGTATGTTTTAGTTACACCACCTCAAAGCACATTTAACATTAATGGTTTCATTCAAACCTGGTGCCACTTCTGCATTAAGCAGCAATTGCCACTTGAGCTCTCTATATTCAAGAAATGTCAGTATTCCCAAAAAGGAATCTATTTGTTTGGTTGTTAAATATGAACTCCATTTTCTTTTTCTTCACATATAGCAAAAAATACTTTTTGTACAATCTGACTCTGAGTTGGGAACCCATGGCTTTTCTTCTTTCGCTGTAACAATCTTGTATGTGAAACCATTTTATATATAAACATTTTAATGTACAGATACATAGAAATCTGCTTGTATTATGGTATCAGGAGGTGTTATGCGATTCTGCTTCAAAACACAGCTTTCGTATGTCTGGGAGGAAGAATTCATAATTCTTACTCTGGCAGATGAGTTCAGAAGTACTTCAGTTTAGTAATGGTAGATATTATTCTAAAGATCTGATGTAGGATTAGAACCTATGACCTCCAGTAATTTATGTGTGTTACAGCTGTCATATGGCCAACATTGATAGCTAGTTGACTAATGGTACTATACCTGTTCTAATTGCTACGGGGCCAACAGGATTCAACAGACAGAAACCGAAAGCCAGGAAAAAACTACTTGGAACCTTTTGTGGGGCTGTGTCCCATGCATTCGTCAGCACAAATGAGCAGTTTTTTTTCCAAGCCAGTGAGTATCTATGCCCTGTGACAGTTACCACCTTACACTTAGCAGTAGAAATGCAGTGGCTGGAGATTGATGGTTTTTGACCAGCCATAGTGGACAGAAGAAGCACCTGATAACCTCTGACAGGAAGAAAAATAATACAGTAATAAAGAGTAACATTTTTATTCATTGTAATACTGTAAAAGAAACAGTCCTAAATACAATGTGGATGGAGTACAGAGACAGGTAAAACAATTATGAGCAAGACCCTGGTAACAGGGAATACATAACATCTTTTGCTAAGCTGATTAAATCTAACTTTACTGTGTCTTGCTTATAAGTATCTCATCGAAGGAGTACAAAAGGAGTATACAACTAAAGAAGAGAGAGAGAGAGAGAGAAGGAGTATATAACTATACACTGGCAAAAAAAATGCAGTTTTGCATACCACACTGCAAAAGTCTGAACATTATGAGTATGGTCTTTGTCTTAAAGCAAAATATGATAGGTCAAGGTGTGTGCCATTAGGGAAGAAGTTATGCCAGATGGGGAGAAACATGGAACTGGTTAGCATAGTTTTCTCTTCTTATTTGCTGTATTATGTTATTGCTTTAGATGTGTCCTGGAATCATATGTTGTTCCCTGTCACTGCTGTCTTCACATGCAGATATCAGGTTGATTTTATCCTGCCTTGCTGTGGGATTTTCTGGCATTATCTTTGATGACTCTTGTGGCATGAATATTCCAGATTTTCTTGGCTAAGGTCTTAACCTTGTCCTTATTTTCTAAACTTTAAAACACAATTAGTGCATTCTGTTGCAGATACTCTGTGATACATGGTGAAGAAATAACTTACCTTTAAAATTGGTTTAACTGTATGTAGAAGAGGAGGCAAGCTCTTTAAATCACTTTGTTAATGAGTGTAAAGTTGATGGATTAATACAGTACATCTCCAGTAGATACAAGAAAGAAATGAGGGCGAGTGACTGGAGGATTGAATAAAGAAGTGGAGTTAGGAGGAAGGTGCAATACTAATGGGTAATTTGAGTTTCCTAGGAACAAACTGAAAGATTCCAAGCTCCAAAGTAGAGAAGGACAGGAGCTAACTGAGATCTTAGATCTTAATGGGGTTTAGCCAACTGGATTAAGACCACATCTGACAGGACAGAAATCTGGACATAATCTTAACCAGTGCAGACAGTGCATAGATATCTAACTTGAAATACCCATAGCCAACAGTGTTCATGCCTCTCTGAGTTTAGAAAAAAAGACAGACATTAGTGTGGGTTTTAGAAGAGTAGATTACTCTGTCCTTGGGAAGGTGGACAGGAATGAGTTAGGCGACGGGAGCAAACCGAGGGAGTAATCAAACTATGAAAATTAATCAGGGATGGAGCAGCAAGGGCTACAGACAAAGGTACAAGAGTATGAGGAGGAGGAGGCAGAAAGGCAAAAAGAGAAGATGACAACATTGTTACAAACTGAAGTAGTGAGACTCCAACATGATGAAACTGCTAAAATTAATGATGATTTACAGGTACGTACTTTAAAAAGAGACTTGGAAAATGACTTCTTTAAATTCAAACCCTTGCAATGTCAAAGATACTATCTGGAAGCTTGTCTAAAGCTTAACGAGAGGTCTAAGAATACTGACTATGCCTACTTACGGCAATTTTACCCTGACCTCTTAGCTAAGTGGCAACAAATTAATTTAAATGCAAGCAAAGCTTATATGCAGTTGATAATTGATTTTTTCATGCCGACAGAAACTACACTTTCTACAAGTATAATGCAACATCAACATGAACTTTCAGCTGTCTATGGGCATGATTTAACTGAACTGTTTGAAATTGAGGTCATAGACAAAGTCTCAAGATATGAAGTTAAATTACTAAATCAAAAAAAGAAGAAGTTATCTCGAGACTTGTTTGATTTTGAACACCAACAGGTCTTTGCTTGGCCGAAACCTTCATACAGTAATAATAATAACAGTAATGGTGTATCTAATGTACACACCAATTACCATTGTAAACACTCAGTGCAGAATCAAGAACAGCTAAGGGATTTCTTCCATCCTGGTTCTATTAGACAAAAGGAGAGACCTTTGCATCAAATAAATATTTCTACTCCCCATGTTGTACTAACTGAATTAGGTGAGCCGAACATTTTGAATAGTGAAAATGCTCTGCTATTGGATCAGCAAGCAGACAAGGAAATGCCTTCACCGGCGAATATGAAGTCTGTTTATTCTACACCTTTGGAAGCTCCAACTGGTGAAGCTTCTAACTTATTGACACTTGATGGATCCTCGACTGACTGCTCAGTACGACGTAAGATTTATAACGAAACTAAAGAGAGCAATACTATGCAGGGTTTTCCCATTTTACCACTTCCGATCCTTTTAGAATGGAAAGGTTTGTCAGAAAAAGAGATTTACAGGGGACAGAAGTGAAAAGAAGCGCCAAATCAACAACAACATACACAAACCCTGAAGAAGATGTGGGGCAAGGAGATTTAATATGGGATATCTCCCATTACCAGCTTTCTGTTCATGAGGTATCTTTATTAAATAAAGGTTTAACCTTTATACCTACGTCTTTCTTTGATGTTAGTGAAGCGGTTATTGCCATTCGTATATTTGCCAGGAGTTTAACTTTAAAAACTATATACAACGATGCAGTGAGGACTGAAACCAATGAACTGAACATTTTTAAAAAGAAAAGTTTATATGTTCCGCCTATGCCTTATAACATTGAGACTTTCTTAAAAGCATGTGAAAACAATATTTATAATAATAGTGTCTTTCAATGTAATGATTATGTACACAATCTTACTAAATATGAAAAAGTAGCACTTCATAAGCTTAGGGATAATCATGAAATTGTTATTAGACCCTCAGATAAAGGGGGTCCTATTGTTGTTATGGATGCTCAGTATTATTTTTCTACCATGGTAAATATGCTACAACAGGATAGCACTTATTAAGAAATTTCAATAGATGTAGTACATGATATGCAATATAGGATTTTTTTGTACGTTGGAAGAATGTCTACATATGGGTTTAATAACCAAGGAATTTTTTAAGTATTGCATTGTTGAATTTCCACTTATACCTAGGTTGCAAGGGCTACCAAAAATTCATAAAAATGCTCTACTCCCGCCATTTAGGCCAATAGTTGCTGGATCTAATTGGTTAACTGAACCTATATCGATTTATTTAGATGTAGAGTTAAAGAAAGTGCTATCTAATTATGATTATGTACTAAGAGATACTGAACAGTTCTTAACTAGCCTTTATGACACTACAACTGGAATAGACAATTTTAGTGATATTATATTGGTTACTCTTGACGTGGTTTCCCTATTTACGTCAATTCCAAAAAATAAAGGGTTAGATATGGTGAAAACCTTAATGATAGAACAAAAATTGGTGGATAAAAATAAAGCAGATTTATTATGCATGCTGTTAGAAATAGTCCTTGATAATAATATTTTTCTATTTCAAAACATTTGCTATAAACAAACTACTGGCGTAGCATTGGGTACCAGCTGCGCCAATACATATGCCAACTTAGTAATGGTAGCCTGGGAGCTAGAACATCTGCTATCAACCCCCCAAATAATATATTATAAAAGGTTTGTGTATGACCTGTTTATTCTATGGCAGGGTGATGAAATGTCTTTACTACAATTTCATGAGAGAATTAATAATAGTATTGATTTTTTAAAATTTACCATAAAATATTCACAAGAAAATATAGACTACTTGGACGTCACTGTCCTTGTTAAACAAGGCACCTGTAGCACTATGATGTACAGGAAACCCTGTTATAAACCATCTTATTTACACGGGGACAGCATGCATAATCCTAGAGTCTTTCATAATATTGTGAAAGGGCAAGCAATGCATACTTCAAGATTGTGCTGTAACCAGGATATATATGATAAAGAATTAATTAAATTGAAGACAAATTTTGTTAGAAGAGGCTATGATGAACTTGAAATTAATAGAATTTATAAGCAAGTGGATTTACAAAGAGGAGGTCAAGCGAAACCTTATTTTTCATATAGACCAAGAGATTTTCAGAATAAAATAGTACCTAGCAAATTACCCATTATTATACCTTACGCCATGAATGTGAATGAAGTAGAACAGATTATAGCTCAAAATTGGCATATTCTGTTAATAGATGACCTTACTGCAAGTATAGTGGGCAGACGACTGACTTATGTCTATAAGAATAAAAAATGTTTAAAACATCATTTATGTTATCTCACTATTCTGACAGAAAGTAGAGATGTGATGTGGTTAGGTACAAGAAAATGTGGTAAATGTGCACAATGTCAATACATTGATGAAATGCGATTTTTTAGGCACCCTGACACTGGTTATTTATGGGAGCTAAGAAACTCTAGTACTTGTACATCAAAAAATTTAGTATATATAGCTACCTGCATGGAATGTTATTCATTCTATGTAGGTAAGACTAATCGCTCCCTTCGTGAACGAATTAGGGATCATATGTATTGTACATCTATGGGATTCATTTACAGTGCCCTAGCGAAACATACTTTATATCTAGGACAGAAACATCAGTTTCGCTCTCAAGTACTGCAACTACAAGAAATAAGCGAAAGAATGGGTGACTTAGTTAACAACACAGAAACCTTAGAGAGTAAATGGATTTTAAGGCTAGATGCACGTAGGGGGCGTGGTCTTAATGACACAGGCCCTTTAAAACCTATACTAAAAAGTAGAAGGCTAAAATGAAATGAATTATTTATATTTATATTTATATTTATATTTATATTGATATATTATCTCATTCATTCATATACACTGTTGTTAAGGCATTTTATTGTTTAATATCAGATTACATATTGCCCTTATTGCTAGGTTGTGATAGTTATGTTTTTAATGCATTTTACTGAGCACTTCATTTTTAGGATTCAGGCTAACAGATGAAATCTACTTTTAAATGAACTGAATGATTATCAGCCTTGTTTAATTGATTAATTGATTGTTTTAGCTTAACTATAGGCTATCGTTTAATTGCGTTTCAGCTACTATTTAAGTAAGGAATGAAGGAATTTTGAATATACGTCTGACAAAGCGGATTTTTATTGCCGTGAAATCGCTTACATTTCTTTTTGCCTAATAAACATTTGGATTTTTTATATTATTATTTTATCCTGTTGCCTTCCTGATTTTTGCCTTGGTTGGGTGTGTTCGCATTAACAGCAGTGACAGTGAATGTCAGAGAGAAAATCCTGATGGGAAGTGTCACAAAAGGAAATACTGCCAGCCCAGCTATCTGGAATTTTGTAAATAATTATATGTCATTTGTGAATATTAATATGATTTATATAGAAGTGTGACAGAAGGAGATACTGCCAGCACAGCTATCTGGAATTTTGTAAATAGTTATATGTCATTTGTGACTTTCAGCATGATGCAATTGCTTGTGTTACCACTATAATAGAACTGTATGTTATGTGTGTATCAAGCTGCTGGTACAGAAGTATGTGTTGAACAGGGTCTGTACAGTACTGAGCTTAAAAGATGTATCCACAGTGTACCCTACTGGAACATAAAAGATTAATTTGCAAAACTTAAGAATACTTGAAATTGAAGTAGTTTATTGCTGGGTCATAAACAAGAGATGTTATCTTTCAGTTTCAGTCAACAGGAAACATGATGTCTATACTAGGGGACTCTCTGCGTTGCCTTGAAAGAGAGATAATTACTAGGCTTGAGATACAGAAGTGTTTTATTGTTTTAGGACTTCTAGGATCTGCAAACATCTGAGGAAAAAACATTTATTTATGCATTTTTCACAGGGAGATGCTAAATTTTGGTAGTTTCTGACAATGGGGGCTTAGCTTGGGAACTAAAGTCAGGTGACAAAAAGTGATATCATCCAAGCTAACCCATCAGTAATATTTGACATTAATTTAAGAACTCAGTGAGACAGAGACAGAGCGAGAGAGAGAGAGAGAGTATTTTGTATTTGTCTTTGATTGGGCAACATCCACTCACGACCTCTGCACTTGCCTTGCTGTAAGTAAGTTAACTTTGGTACAGTAATTTCTTTTAGATATAGTTGGAATATAGTAATGATTAGTTTAGATGTTTTTTGTACTTATTTGAGACTGTCCTACAATGTTGTTTTAAATATTTAATGTGACTTTGAACTCTGAAGTTACTGTGATGATTTATTGAGTATTTTCTTATTCTTTTATTATTAAATATATTGAAACATTTTAATTATGTTTTGTCCATTTAGAGATATTTAAGCTCTCAGAGTACTTGCATATCTATTTGGTGACACTGTACAGGCCACTCCTAAATAGCCTTGCTCTTGGTCAGACTACCATTTGGATTAATAGTAACATTATACAGTAGGATTGGACACCCTTTGCTAAGGGCCTTAAAGTAGCTGCTAAGAGTTGGCTGGTGGCAGGGAAAACTACCTTATGGTCTGGGCAATAGGGGGCATAGCTAGTAAACATGTGCCAGCCTTTCCGAGGTGTTTATGTGTGTTTGTGTATAAATCAAATCACAAAGTGTCTGTGTGTCAGCTACTTGGGCAGGGACGCAAAGCACTGGTTGGACAGAAAAGGTTCTGGAGGTCTTAGCTTGTCCACTCAGCTGAGATCTCAACTCTATAGCTGTGCCAGTGAGGAGTGTTATTGGAGATCTGAAGAAAGAAGGAGAAACCAGCCCCAGACTGACTGCAGTCTCTGTGTGCTCTTAAATGGAAATTGCACTTTACTGTGTGTGTGCATGTCATCCTACTGGTGTGTAGGTCCCCCATTGTTAACAGTGGTGAGGATTGAGGCTCCTTGATTATTCGGCCAGTGCTGGAGCATCACAGGAAGGATGGTAGCATTTTAAAAGGACAATGATCTCTAACAATGCAAACAGCATGGGTTCTTATACAGAACACGCTGTCAATCAAACCTGATTCAGTTTTATAAATAGGTTACTTGAGCTTCTGACAGAGGAGTGCCTATAGATGTGGTCTACTTAGGTTTCAGCAAAGTCCTTGACTGTCCCACACAGGACACTGATGGGAAACCTGGAGGGGTTAGGAGTAGGATCATTAAAATCCAGACATGAAGTACCAGCTGGAAAGAGTGGAAGTAATTGCAACAGAACAGGAAAAGGATCTGGGTATATTGGCTATCTTTAGGATGGGTGGGTGGGACTGATTACTAAAGTAAACAGGTAAAGCTTTTGCTCTATACGGTTTTGCTTAGTGCACACCTTGAGTATTTTATGCAGTCCTGAATACTGTATAAGTAATAGGACATCAGGCTGCTGGAAGGAATTTAGAGGAATGTTACAAGAAAAGTTCATGGGGCAGATGGGAAGAAAAATAAACAAAGGTTAGAGGAGCTACAGCTCTTCTCATTTGAAACGAGAAGAGGCGGGGGTCTGACAATATTAATGCACAAGATCATCTCTGAGAGATGTGAAGGAGTCATTCTGAACAGGAATAACAGTTGTGGAGGCAGGTGGACAGGCAGCAAATTGTAAAGATGCATGACTCCTGGATTCCAGAAAGTACTTTCTCATGAAGAGGGTTCTGGGCCCATAGTATGGACTACTGGTTGGTGATGGAGAAATAATCTAGAGAGACATTCAAGAGGACATGGGACTGGTAGGAAGGGGAGTTAGGTACTTAAAAAGACAGATTCGCTACAGCTGTCACCTTTTGTTATCAGGGAAATGTATTGTACTCTGTGAGTCTGCCATGCAGTTTCTGGTAGAGGCAGTAAGTTTCTGCTCTTTCTTTAGAAAGGTTTTCTTTCAATGTGTTGTTTTTTTCCTCTGGGATGGCATACAGATTTATCTGGCATACATTTAGTTACTGTTGGTGACATCAAGCCCCCATGTTAACTTATTAATGGTTTTAAGTACAGGAGCTAAAAATTGCACTTCTAAACTGCTAGGTGCCATACTGAAGTTCTCACAAAATATATTCCATATTTTGAAGTTAGACACAATACTGCACTTACAAGACTCTTTTTTATTATTAGTTATTTATTTATTACATTATAGAGCCTGAACTGTCTTAATATGTAGTATTTTTAGCCCTCTTCCTCCAGCCTGCCCTGACTTCCTGCTATATTCCTGCACACCTTGTCCACTACTTCTGGGTACTGCAGTATCCCAGACATGTCCATTCATGAGATGGACCCCCTTAATCCCAAGCATATATTTCAATCTTTTAGAGCACGGAATCTGGATAAAGCCTGAAATAATGGGGGAACAAAGGCTCACAAATAAGGACAGGTTTTAAATATTGTTCTTATATACTTAGAAGGTTGGTAGAAAAACAGGATTTGTGTTAACTTACAGTTGTTGAAGGATATGAATTGTGAAACGTAAATGTATATCATTATTTAGTTATTTCAGTCCTCAGTGATTTGCCAGAAAACCACAAATTTTATGAGAGACTGACCAAAAATATAATGCAAAAATCTATTCTGCAAAAATCTGTACAGTTTTGACATACAATCTTGAGGAGTTGGAAGCTGGTCTTACTGCATAAATCTTACAGACTGATGAGCAAGAACCTTGTGGGGAGACTCAGACTGTTTGCTGGGAGCCATCATCATGCAGCAATGGTTGATCACAATCTCCATCCTTGAAGGAGCAAGGTGCAATGGTGTCAGAATGGCCATCATTTTCCCTTACAAATCATTTCTCCTCTGAGCTGCAAGGCTTCTTGTCTGTACCAGTGGTCACACAGAAAGCAGTTCACCTCAGACCCTTACCCAGGCTGGGAGATCTGATCATCTGCCAAGTCATTATATCCTGCAAACCACCCTACAGATGGTCAAAGCCTATTCCTGACTTCATTTTGCCAGTTTCATTGATATATGCCTTGCTTTTCTGCCATGAGGCAAGAGCATTTTACAAATGCTTAGTAATTACTTTATTTGCATGACCATTTGTTTGCTTTCTCTTCTGTATTTGGGGTTACCACCTTTCTTTGTGGTTAAAACCAGAGTAAGGCCACACCCCTTGCATCACCCAACCCCCCACCTATCCCCGCCCAGTTCCCACCCATTAAGTGATGTCGATGTGACATCAGCATGCAGGAACGCCCTCTTTTTTCCATTCCTGCTGCCTGCTTTCAGCTGATTTAATATGCTTTTCTGTAAAAAAGCATAGTAAATCAGCTGATTTAACAGAATACCAGAGTTTTTACTGTGTTTTCTGGACTCCCGGATAAATACGAATAAAACTTGGGCTAAGGAAATCTTTAAATTGCACATTACAGGAGAGAGTAATGTGCAGTACAGGAGAGAGTGTACAAATAATATCATATCCTTCTGTCCTTGGAGTGATTTTTGATGCCCTAAGTCCCCATGCATATATAGTGCAATAGTTTCAAATCAAGAGACATGTCATTTGCCAAAACAATATCACAGATATATTGTAACCTGTTTGGCATGTTTAGACATTTTAACTTATGACCACTGCTTTTTTAAGTGCAAACCAATAAACAGGATGTGGTTCCTTCCCAAACTGCAAGCGGTCTTCACTAGCAATTAGGTGTCCACGGTGGTGCAGTGGTTAATGGTATTGCATCACAACAAAAGTTCCTCTAGTTCGATACTCCACTAGGGTGCCTTCTGTGTTGGTGTCTGACATAGCACACACAGTACATTCTGAAAATCCTGCAGTTAATGTAACAATTTGAGTAGGTACAGTAAAACACAGCCAAATATTATATAATACATCACCTTTGGTTAATAACCAGGCAGTGACTGTAAATGTAAACTATCTTTTGATCTATGGTGTAAGCTGTGCTTTTGCTTCAAGCCATCACTGCACCTTTCAATATCACTAGAAATGTTAATTTTGTACTCACAATATCACTGTTGCCTAACCTGCTCTGCATTTAAAAATGTACACATATCCCTATGTATTTAATAAATGTATGCATAACTTTCAGCTATGATCTACATCTACTAAAAAAAGACTATTTTGGGAGTATTCTTTTCTTTATGCAAGTCACACGTTACTTCGGGCACCTGTACTCCACGTTTCTGAAATGTTCAGAATGAAAAAAAAATGCACTCATACCTTTGTTGCTGCTGGGCAAGGTTAATCAGTGAAACAGAAAACTGCCAAATGTATCTCTGAGAGCAGGATGTGAGACTTGTGTTGCCCCTGGGGTTTGGTACCATGATCTGTGCCCTTTCTCTGACAATGAATTTATCTGCTTCTTGTGTAAAGCATATCACTTAAACGTATGTTCTCTCTGGGTGCTCCGATTTCCTCCAACATGCAGTACATGGCTTGGACACTTTCAACATTAGTTATGTATGTGAGTGAGTGGTACTTATGAATTACCGCTGCAGGGCTAACCAGTGGGATTTTCCTGTGATCTATTGCAATGTCATCTACTAATACATGTTGCCCAATAGCAGATCATCCTGCTAACAGAACAAGTGTAATTCGAAGTGCAGGTTGGCCAAATTGACAGATCTGAACACTTTCCTGCTGTCTGATGGGGTCTGTAGTGGGTGGGATTACCACCTCCTCATTTTTTTAGTTGATAGCGATGTGAGGAGGGTTTTCCCCCAGCTGAGTACCTGTCTGTTGCCTAAGAAAGATTTTATGAAAGCCGGTAACTTGTGGCAGTGGGTAGTGGTGCAAAACCGGACTTCATGTGTCCGGTTTTGAATGAAATTGGTTACCGGACAATTTGTCAGAAAACAGGACAGTCCAGTCAAAAACTGGACAGCTGGCAACCCTGTCTGTATTAGATATCATTGCCTATTTCTTGTGCATCCGTTTGTTTTATCACTTTAGTCCTCTTAAAATTCTACAGGGAACTCATCATCCAGGCATTTAAATTTAAAATTGGTTATAGATAGCTTCAATTATGAGTACCATCCATGAAAGAGATCTCTTGCTGGCTCTGTGCCCCTTAGTATGTAGAAATGTATTTTTTAACATTTGCTTGTTTGAATTTCATCTGCTATGTACAGTACTTTGTGATGGAGTGCTGTAATAGGTTCCACTTAATAACCACATGTCTTTTAAGTGACATGTGATTATTTGATCCCAGAACACCTACAATCTTGGGAGGTTGACAACATTTTTTACAGGGAGGTCTCTCTACACCTCCTGATGTTAGGTAAGCCCATACACTTTGACCTAGCTAATTCAGAGACCACAAAGAACAGAGAGGCAAAAGGTGAAGAAAATGCAACACCCCTTTTTTTCCTTTTCTTCAGGTCTAACTGCTGCAACAGGACTTAGAAGATCAATGAGGTTCAGTGTTCTGAGCATTGATCAACTCACCAACAACAAACAGTAGGGCTCCTGAAATAATATATACTGAGATGAACTCACTTAAGGATACAGCTAATATCTTCCCTTATTTCATGTAGAAGGAAACCCAAAGGAGGCAGAAGGCAGAGGCTAGTCACAGGCTACCAATGGTGGTGCCCCTTGAGTGTAGTGACCAGATCCCAATTTAGGTACTCAATGTCACACTGGAGCAAACATCTACTCATTTTTTAAGCAAATAATCTAATTTTTATGATCTCACCTTGTAGGCTAACGATGAGCCTGTGTTTGTTGCTAGGTATACAAGTTAGGGCAAATGAGTGTTGTGCACGGAAATGCCATATTCCATGAAATATTGTGTTTTTCCAGTACTCCATATACTAAAGTGTTATGGTATATTTTTTCTGCAAAATGGTAAGTGTCTTTTTTCGTGTTGAGTACTTAGGTTTAAGCATAGAAATAAACTGTAATGTAGCATCATCAAGAGGCTTGCCATATCCTATATCCCATTCACCCCACCCAACATTGTGGAGCATGTTATGTTGCTTATATAGTGGTCCTTTGAATTTATTTATCACTTTTTTCTTTCTTGTTTTGATAAATACATATGTTTAGTTTCTTAAAGCGTCAGGTTTTAAATGCAGCCCGAGTTGCACTATGTGATACAACAACACAATGACAATTAATGACAGGACATGGTATACATTATAGGTCAAGAACAAATACAAACAATGATGCTAGATATGGTATGGCTGTGCTGAGATAAATTACCACATCTCCAAACCAAGTCAGAAGCCCTGATTTTCCATCATCCTTGAGTAAAATTGTGGTCAAGGAGGTTTCAGACTCTAAATTTCTTTAGCACTAAAATCACATTCATGCTCCCTGCAACATCTTACTGTTTTAGATGTTAAAGTATTCTTGCACCACCATTGCATATATTGCTAATGAGAACTACATATTTCTTATTCTCTCATTTTTAATTACCCTTATTGTCCTAGTTGTCTCCCCAAACTAACACTGATGATTACTGTGGCAACAGATAGTATCCTCCTGACCAAGAAGAGAAGAGTACAATCTGGACATTGGCTGGCCTGTCTTATCTTTGCTGACTTGAATGCAGTTTTAAACAGTGTTGCAAGTCTCGGCCTACAGCTGTATTAAAACAGCTGCACGCTTTTCTCATTCGAGTGTGGCAGATGCATACACGGCACAGACAGAACCCTTACGGAAACCCAATTACATTTCAATGGCTTTCACTATGCCTGTACATTCTTACAGGGCAGAAGATATTCATGGCTGGTGATTTACTGCAGAACCTTGTTTATAATGCCTCTATTTTGCAGCTGTAGCTTCTCCTGTTATGTGGAAAAATATTGGAAAGTTTAGAGATAGAATGTTATCTTATTTGACTGGATTACTGTAAAACCATTTGCAGGAGTTTTAGAAAGGCAAAGTAGTTTGTTAGGAAGGGCTTCTTATCTCTGTTTCACCTACTTTCAGTCAGTCTAGAAAGCTTTCAAGCTGTTCTGTTCTTTCTCACTTAAGTAATAATGGCTGTTGGAACATGAATTAAACATACAAGAAAAAAAAATGCCACCCTGTCACCCTTTTGCCAGAAATTCTGCTGTGAAAAAATGGAAACGACATGCTGTCTAAAGCGAGATTACAGTTAATTGTGCACATTTTTATGTCAAATACCAATTAATATTAGCTATAACTTATCAGGTAATACAAAGATGCAGCCTTCTAGGAAAGAATAAAAAAAAAAACATGCTGGGAAATGGGGAAATGATTTCAGATGATTTTCATAACATCAAATTCATTATAGGAAAATGTATAATTTCTTCAAGTCATGCACACACACACATACACACACACACACACACACACACACACACACACACACACACACACGTGAGTGTGTGTGTATGTGTGTGTGTATATAAATATATATATATATATATATATATATATATATATATATACATATATATGTTATATATATATATATATATATATATATATATATATATATATATATATATATATATATATATATATATATATATATACACACACACACACACACACATATATATATATATATATATATATATATATATATATATGTACATATGGGTCCCTTTGACATGGTCAACATTTCAAAATGTCGAAGACCATATGGCCGAGACCATATGATTGACTTTTGAAATGCTGACCATGCAGAACCGGCATTTCTGCACAGTGCAGAATGGAAAGATTTCCGTTCCTGCACTGTAGTGCGATCTCCAAGTTGGTATATTTAAGTTGTGGGGTGTGTGGGGGCAGAGCCCCCGCGAGGGGTGCAGGGGGGCTTGCCCCCCTGCTACCAGTGTTAAGATGAGTGTTTGTTGTTTTTTTTTTTGTTCTTTACATGTTCAGTATTTCAAATGTCAATCATATGGTCTTTGACATTTTGAAATATCGTTTATGTAAAGTAGACCCATATATGTGTGTGTGTGTGTGTGTGTGTGTGTGTGTGTGTGTGTGTGTGTGTATATATATATATATATATATATATATATATATATATATATATATATATATATATGTATATATATATGTATGTATGTATGGGTTACCTTCATTTGATCGACTGCCCATTTGACTGACAACTCATTTGATTGACAACTAGTACTTCAGTACACTTTAAGGCAAATAACAGGGATTTATCCCCTTCCCCAATGTAGTACGACCCTGGAGGTGGTACATATAGTTGGGGGTGTGTGGGGGGGGTGCACAGTCTGTACTTTGTGTTATAGGTTCATAGGTAGATACTAGGCTATTTTTGTTGTATATTTTTGTCTATTTCACATAAAACTTGTGTTTTTTTTTTTTTTGCAATGTATTGAGGATTGAAGTCCCAAATTAACTACATTTGAGTTTCTGAGTTCATGCTAATGCAAAACCTGTTTTTCTATTAACTTTGTAAGTGTATAAGAAGTATATGTAAATCTGTCCCTGGTTCTGGGCCTTTGCCCCCCCCCCCCTCCATTATTTTTAGCTTTGTCCAGAATTCTTGCTCTAAAAGGTTGAGAGGTATGGCGTAGATTAGGAATAGATCTTCCACAAAGGTGAGTGCTATCTGTTTTACCATTGACATTTTATGTGTGTGTGTGTGTGTGTGTGTGTGTGTGGGTGGGGGTGGGTGGGGGGGAGTGGTATGTATACATCAATATCTCTATTTATCTATCCATCTATAAACAAGCAGTGATGAGAAAAACATGCAACAATAAAGGAGAACTAAATGAGTTGGTCGGTGTGTGTGTGTGTGTGTGTGTGTGTGTGTGTGTGTGTGTGTGTGTGTGTGTGTGTGTGTATAAAGCAATATCTCTATTTATCTATCTATAAATATACAGTGCTGAGGAAAATGTGCATCAGTAAAGGAGAATAAAATGATTTGGTTGGGACCTGAAGATTCATGCTGGGACACAGCCTACAGAACAGAATATGAGGATTGCCTGGGTTCACATGGACAGATCATTCTAGGCTTCTTTTTGCCAAATGGCTTTAAGATACCCAACACACGGTTGTCAAGACAGACAGTGATAATATCCCTGACAAGAGTGGGCACCATTCACCTCAGATGTCATCTTAGTGAGGACAGGGCATTGTTTTGAAATCAGAGAGTGAAAAGTTAACTCTAGTGAAGCAGTCAGCTCCCAGACTATACCACTGGTGGCCACAGTCAGCTGAAAGCAGTGATCATAGAAGGCTCTAAGGTCAACAGACCTGAAATTTGAGTGGAATGAAAACATAGGAGTTCAAGGAAATACTAAGGCCTCTAGCACATCAGAAAGAAGAGGAAATAGGAGGAGTCAAATAAAAACTACTGCTTTTCAAAGCAGAATGTGCGAAGACAATAGTACAGATATTCAGTTGGGTCAGGTATGGAAGTAAGGTACATAAGGGAAGTTGGTATAACGTAGAAGTCCAGGAAGTTATCAAAAGCAAGGAGTGAAAAAGGAAATGGGACATAGGACTGATAAGGTAAATAGGGAATACTGGTTAGCTAACAGAGGCTAAGAGAGCAGTTGCAGTGGCAAAGAATAATTCATCAGAGAAACTCTCCCAACATCTGGAAAGTGACTCAGCAGATTCCACGTTTGCAAGGCAATGACAGAAACACAAAACAAAGTTTTTAAGCATCATTGGGATGCCAGCAAAAGCAAAATCTACACCAGTCCCAGTCCATCCATAAGGACAACAGATAGAAAGAGTGCTTCAAACTTCTTCATAATGAAGACATGATGTAAGCTGTACTGATGTGTGTGCAGCTTACACTGGAAGAAGAAGAAGGAGAGAAAGGAAATAAAAAGTACAAAAAGAGAAGTAGTGTTTGAGAATATGGTCAGAAGTCAAGGGAGTCAGTGTCAAGGGTACAAGTCAAGTGAGCCAAGATGTTGGGGCTTTAGAAGAAGAAAAGCATTAGAGGTACTCACACTGAGGAGAGAGAGGGACAGAGAGAGAAAGCAAATGGGGCATATCCTAGATAACTGAAGAATAAACATTTTAGTGCCAGTGAATAAGAACAAAATGGTTATTCACAACTGCAGACAGTACAGAGGTATCATACTTCTGTCACATGCCATAAAAGTGCTGGAGAGGGTGAGTGATAAACGAATACCCAGAGTAGTAGAAAATGAGAGGGGGGATGAGCAGTTTGTTTTCAGGTCAAGGTGCAGTACAGCTGAATCAATGTTGTTATCAGATCAGGGTGCAGTACAGATGAATCGATATTTGTACTGAGACCGTCAGACAGAAGGGAAGAAACTGAAGATAACAGATGTATCCAAATGGGCATTCCTAGACTTGCAGAAGGCATATTAAGGGAACCCAGAAATGCTGATATGAGTCATCCTGTGATAGTTTGATGTTTTAGCAGTATTGATACAATTAATGCAAGGTGTGTGCAAGGACCCAGTGACACATGTATGAACAATGTTGAGACTCACAGTGGTGTCTTCAGTGGGAGTAGGTGTGCATCAGGTCTCAGATCTGATCTCACTGCTGTTCATACTGGTGATGGACTACATCTGTGAAGATGCTGAAAGGGACACAACAAAGCTGCTATGCAGACTATGTAGTACTGCAAGCAGACTATGAACAGGAAGTCCAGCAAATGATGGGGTACCAGAATGCAAAACTGGAGTCATACAGGATGAAACTGAGTACATATAAGATGGTGGCCATGGCTACAAATGAGGAAATAAAGTGAAATAGAAGGGAAAACATGGCTGATGAGAAAAGAGATCCGAATGAAGAGATAGAAGCTAGAGTTACAAGGGCTGCAGTCAACTGACACAGTGTCAGGGGCAATGTGTAATGGAATGCCAAAAAAAAATTGAAAGAAAGGAAAAAAGTGCAAAACAGATGTTGTTTTTGTTTTGAACAGAACACAGAAATATGGGAAGAAAGGCAAGCAAGTAGCTGTGCGCATTGATGGAGATGAGATGGTGCATGAGAAGAGCAAGACATAACATGCAGAAAGAAGAAATGAAAAGCTATGAAGGCCAAAAGCAAGCTCCAAAATAGATAAGAATTATAGATAAGGAGAATAGATTATCTGGTAAAACTGATTTGGGACAGACGTGAAGGAGGAGAGGAGAGGAGGGGAGAGAGGAGAGGGAGGAAGAGGAGAGGAGAGGGGAGAGGAGGGAGAGGAGGGAGAGGAGAGAGGGAGAGGAGGAGGGAGGAGAGAGGAGAGAGAGGAGGGAGGGGGAGAGGGAGGAGGGAGGGGGAGGAGAGGGGAGGAGGGAGGAGGGAGAGGGAGGGAGGGGAGAGGAGAGGAGAGGAGAGGACTAAAGAAGAGGAGAGGAGGGGAGAGGAGAGGAGACGAGAGGAGAGAAGAGGAGAGGAGGGGAGAGGAGGGGAGAGGAGAGGAGATGAGAGAAGAGAAGAGGAGACGAGAGGAGAGAAGAGGAGAGGAGAGGAGAGGAGGGGAGGGGAGAGGAGAGGAGGGGAGAGGAGAGGAGAGGAGAGGAGGGGAGGGGAGAGGAGAGTAGACTGTATTGTATGAGAAAACACCTGATGCAGACATACATAAGTGCTGACGAAGGTAGAAATGTGGCTTTGAATACAGAGAAGTGGCACAGTTGATGCAATACCCTGACCCTATGTACAATGGGAAAAAGGTCGGAAGTGAAAATGATGACGTATAGATGTGTATGCACATACACGTATACATGTATACATGTATACATGTATACATATAGATATATATATATATATATATATATATATATATATGCATATACACATGTACATATATACATATGTACATAGATGTGTGTGTGTTTCTGTAAATATATGTATATAGATGGATCTAAAATATTCACACACACTGTATGTATGCATATATATATATATATATATATATATATATATATATATATATATATATATATATATATATATATATCAAGGTTCAATATATCAGTATTTTCTAAACAAGATGCCCCTCCCCTGCTTCCTTATCAGTCTACCACAGATTTGCCTTAATATTATATAATATAGCTTTCTTATAACCAGTGGAGGAAAAAAAGTACCTATTGGCAAATAATTGTAAAACAGTTATTATTATTATTTTTTGGTCTAACTTATTACTTTACAGTTGTTCACTAATTAAATTTACTCTAATTAATAATTAGTCAAACAATATTAGTATGCCTTGTGTGGTCATGACATTTGAACCAGAATATTGGCAAGCATTGATTATGGATGTCCATGTTTAGTAATAGTAATAAAACTTTATTTTTTAAGAAGACCTAAAAGAAACGTGTAATAGAAACTGACTGCTTCCATGAGGATGTGCCCTGGTTACAAGTATAGTTTTATGCTGTATAGTTAAAAACCTTTAACTATGATTTTCATGGTTCGTGTAGAGAAATTCTGTCATTTTATTTCTTTTAACTATCTGGTATTGAACTTTAAATGCTTACTTTTTATTCATACCCTGGAAGAACAAATAAAATGTACTCCAACTGGAAATACACATTTGAAGTTTCAGACATGTAGAACTCATATATCCATACCTCTAACTTTCCAGATATTTGCAGAAAGTCCAGATTTTTGCCTCTTATTTTTGATATGTTTTGTCCAGATTTCTTGTCTTAAGAGGTTCTAAAGTATGCATACATGCACTTGGATAAAAAATGATTACTAAAATGGACCGCTGCTAAATTCTGTTTCTACTAGAAGCTCTGTTAAAATTGAAAAATATTACATCTACCATTGCTACAAAGTGCCAATTCCCACCTGCTGGGGCTATGTATACTAGTAAGTTTAGGCAGAAAGTAAGGGCAGCAAGTGTTTTACCTGAGAAGTGACAAATTGTAGGTTATGGGCTAAGCAGATATGACCAGCCGAAGTTTGTAGCACAAGTTGAAGAAAGCTGTATCTGAACCATTTCATTTGTGCTGAAGTATGGTGAGGAATTTTTAAAAGAAAGGAAAAACAGAGGACTCTGGAATGTTACAAGAATGCAAAATCTTAAGTTAGAGTTGGCACAACATAGAAATGACACTAATAAATTATCTTGAAACTGAAATAGGACAGAGAGTCAGCCATTTGTATGAAGACGGTGCAGAGGAAAAAAGCTATATAAAGCAGCAGACCTTGTTAAACAATGATTGAAACATAGCAGAGTTTCATAGTAAAGCAGTAGAGATGAGGATAACATTTTCAATATGAAGAATAACCACCTTTTTAACTAGAGTGAATGTGGCCATGAAAAAGAAAATGTCTGAAATGGAATTGGCTGTTGTGAATTGAGAGAATATATGCAGAACTGCATTATCCAAGTGATGTGAGTAGGAGACTGTAGAATCTAGCCATGAACCAAGGTATTTACATTTCTGAATTATGTCAGTATCACTGAAGTTGGATGGCCATGCACCAATTAGGTGGAACGCTCTACAATCGGAAGCACTGTCAGATAACGTTTCTGTAGAATTTGCATAAGAAAAATGTTGCCTTCTTGAGAAAATGAACAAACAGTAAAGGTGACATCATGCCTGTGTAGTTTGGAGGTTGTTGGTTAGTGACTACTGTGAGGTCAAGAGTGAAGCACAGTGTTTTCTGAAATCAGGAAATGCATACATGTAGTAAAGGTGAAAGGGTCCCAGGAAAGAACCCTAGGACACTTACAGTGATAGTAGACAAACAAGAAGAAATAAGAAACTAAAAGATCATTTTGTTAGGCACTTGTGTCTGGAGTACCCAGAGATGACTGCAGGGTATAAGACAGACTCATATACTTTCCTAAGATCAGCAAAATGGCCTAATTTACCATACCTTAATCAGAGTTACAGTTCGTGGAGTTTAATAGAGTGAAAAGTGGAGTATTTGTGGTGCATCTTGATCTACAATCATAATGCTCATCAGAGCATTCATTTTTTCATTCTTGCGTTACCTATTTTATCCATTTCAATACTGAAGGGGAGTTGGTGACTACCTCAGAACTCAAGTGGGTGCAAGCCAGAATAACCAGTCTTTCAAGAGATACAGACATATGCGCCTTCAGGTGATTTGGAGAATCACAATTCACCTGTGGCACATGTTTGGGATGTGGGAGGAAACTGCACGTAGCAAAAATGATGTGTACACAGAGAGCACACTCTCAGGCTGCACAGAAGGCACCCTGTTGAGAAGTGAACTACAGAACTAAGTGGTATGTGAAGCAATGTATGCAGTTGCACTATCTTGAGTAGTGTACTTTGCAGCAGTTTGGTACTCCTATGTAACTGCATTAATCATTATAGAGCAGGCATGGTTTATTTTCCATACATCTCATGAAGGCCTTTAATTAATTTGATACTTAGGCTCATAAAGGTCTGGGCAGAGTTTCTCGGTACAGGTAGAAAGTGTTGTCCTGCAGGTGAGGAAGAATATTGAGCAGTGATAGGAGACAATTGTAAAAGGAAGGAAAACGTATTGCCTTGGATACATTATCAAAAATATCCATTGTATGACAAGGAAAGATTGACTATTGCAATGCATCTTCTTTTCTTAGACATAACTACTGAAATTTATCTATGCAAGCTTTCATAATGAAGACCTGTAACATACAATGTACATTGCTTTGAGTTTGTACTGACAAATGGTTCACAAATATTCCAAAATAACTGGACATCCTGTAAAATATAACATAGAAACTTACAAATTCTACTGTAAAGTTCTATATTCACACTTACTCTTGCCACCTCCACTACCGTATCCCTCTGTCTGTTTTTCCATAGCTCTTACTTTAATGTTATTATTTTGAAAATACCGGATAAGAAAAAAGAGAAGGTCTCCACTACTTCTTTGACAAACACAATCAATAAATAAATCTAACTTAGGATGTAGAAGGTAATATTTGAATAAGGACATGATGTATAACAGTTCTGGTGTTTTTATGTATTTACTGTGTTGTTTTATTGTATTGCATGTATGTATTTATCCTTTCTTGACTGGGTTAGTCCCACTAGGCTAGTAGCCTCTTTACAGGGAAGACACAAATTGCTCTTTACATTATTTGGGGAAATTTGGTCCATGCATCAGGAAGCTTCTCTTACTCAATTTTGAAAGGTATCATGGGATTTTTTTTACATTGACCTTAGCTACCACCAGCTGAGGCCTCAGTTTAATATCATATCCAAAGGATGGCACACTCAGGAGCCCCTTATGCAGTGTGAGAAATCAATCAACAGTGTGTGTGAATAGACTCTACAGCCTTCTGCACCAAAGGTGAGTGTGTTACCTGTTGCACCACTGACACTGATGGTTACAGATTACAGATTACGATGAAATAAATTGAAGGAATAAACTGGCTCAGTAAATGAGTAAAATGTGCTCTTGCTCCATTTGATCAAACAATGCTTCCTCAGAATTTTCACTTGAGATAAACCTTTTTCTGGTTTGTGCTTTTACTGTAATTTATGCAAAGCTGTTAAGGACATTTTTCTTTTGTAGTCATTAGCCTTCCTAATGTTGAAACATCATTGTATTTTAGCCTTTATATTACTCTGGGACATTTAGTTATATTATAATATTTTCCAGTCAGGGGAAACATTAGTCTGCCAGAAATGATAAACGGACAACAGAGAAATGTTATATGCTAAAGAGGTTAAAAAGTCTTTACCCACGCCTCCTAGAACTCAAGATTTGGTATCAGAGTAAGCCTCGTAGTGCATCTAGTCCATGTGTCCCTACATCAACAAGTTATCAGCAACAAGATAACCAAAATTTAGTAATGAAAACCAACCCAAACTTAGTAATCATAACCTAACTTCTGGTAAGAATGTGTTAGTGAATGGTGACTCTTGTTAGACATATAGGACAGAGTCAATGTCATCTGCCATTAGGGAGTTAGTACTGTTGACATAACAAAGGCTCTTAAAACCCTTTTCACTAGTAACTATTACTACAACATCCACATGACAGTGAATAACCTGGAGTGTACAACCCTGAGAGGCATGTAGAAGGACATGTTGGAACTTGCTATGCAAGTATCATATAAGGGTAAGACTCTGATTCTGAGCAGAATCCACCCTTCACCAAGAATGATGCCTAAACATAAGGAGAATATAACTGGATTTAGCAAGTGGTTAATAAGCTGGTGTCATTCTAACAAGATTCAGTATACATTACCTGGGCCAAGATAACTGATGTCCAAGCTTGCTTTGCGAAGGATGGCTTGCATCTCGTTTGAGGGTTTCCATATACTGGTTTAAACCTTTGCTAACCCATAGGACCTTTTTTTAGGATTACTTCATCTAATGAACATCCCAGCTTAACAAATACATCAAATTACAAAATGGATAACATCATGCTGGCTATTCTCAATGCCAGGAATCTTAGCAACAAACTGTCTGATCTGTAGACACTTGTGTATCTGGAACATGTTCATGTATGTGTAGTTACTGAGATGGTCACATGCAATGAATACAATTCTCTCTGTGTCTGGGTTTTGTGGTCACTATGCATTTGGGCCTGTTGGAAGCTGTGGTGGAGTCTTGGTGTTTATCAGTGACCTTATCCTTTTAAGATTCATACCTGTAGACTGTGGTAGGGATTCACAGAGCTCTATCTTTCCCTATGCGAGTCAAATGTCCTGTTTATATCCTGTTATAGATACATTTTCATGACACCAGAAGATCACGTGCACTTTCTGGACTTTCTAAAAGATATCCCTATAAGCAGCAGCTCTGTAACCCTCAATTATTTCAACTACCCTTTCATACACTGGAGCCTGTACACCTCTAATCTAGGATATGCACAACAATTTTGGATTGGATAAACCACAACTCCCTGGATCAAATTATCCTCAAAGCAACCAGGGCAGGAGCATTTTTGATCTGATCATCACTAACACAACACATATCTTTTTCATCCTCATGGAAATACCCCTTGCCAGTTAAGTCAGACTACAAAGCTATGATGTTTACTCTCAGATTTTCCATACCCCAGGTAACACACCACCCTCTTTAGACACTTCAGAAAGACAAACTTTATGCAATTATATGACAAAAATTCACCCATGACATTCCCACAGTTGACCTTGAGTATGCAACCAGTTACAGTAAGGATTTTGTGTCTATTTTATTCTCTGCCAGCAACAACCAACCAAAACCGCTGGGAAATTCAAAAATAAGCAACTCAGGTGGGCCAGTCAACATAAACAATCTGTATAATAAAAGGAAGAAACTCCTCAAAACACCAAGTAGGTCCAGGATACCTTTGTATGAGAATAGTATAAAAACCCTCACCAAGAAACTGAAGGCCACTATAAAGGCTAGAAAACATCCCATGAACTGAGGTTAGCATTTGAAGCAAAGGATAAGTACAAGCCTTTTTCAGCCAGTTTCTCCTCTGAAGCTCTCATCCCAGCTCCAGCCATCTCTGAGTTACTCCCATTCCCCTACCATTACAAAGGAAATGTCCTAAAAGTACTATGAAATACCAAAAACATTTCCTGTTGGAGTCCTGATAACATACTTGGTCATCTAATAAACAATGTGAAATATGCACTCACAGATTCCCTGTTTCAGCACAGCTACAGGCTATGTTCCTGAATCATGGGGCACTGCTCTGGTGATGTCCCTCCACAAGGGTGAACCTACCATTGACCCTGGAAATTACAAGCCTATTCAGCTTTAGGAGTCTGATCTGTAAAGCACACAGTACATCATTACTGAACTAATTTTTCATGATTTCAAAAACCTCATTAGACGTGACCCAGAGCAATTTGACTTTAAAAAAGGTTGATCGTCTTGCTAAATCTTGTCAATATTTTTGAGAAGGTCACTCAAGCGGTATTTAGTGGTCATACTCTTTATTTTGTCTGTCTTGATCTGGCCAAGTTATTTGATACCATATCACCTGAAGGATGTAAAAAAACTATCAGCCATAAACATTGATCCCTATATGGTAAGATGGACTGCCAGATGACTTAAGGACAGCATACACATTGTCTGTGTAGCACATGCCTTTTCTAACAGAGGAAAGATGGCCAGTAATGTCTCCCAGGGATCTTTGTTTATTCCTCTCCTGTCTGACATTTATCTCTGTGATCTCATAATCAAAAATGATTTCTGGTTGGCGAAATTTGCTGATGATTGCAAACTAGTTGTAATTGTTAAAATCCCTGAAGATAAAGACACCCTTAAAACGAACTTCCACTAGTAGACATCTGGTCCAAGGAAAAATGCCTGAAACTAAATGCTAAGAAATGTAGCATCATCAGTGCAGTGTACAGCATTGACAGCAACCCGCAAAGCAGGGACTAGAAATCTAGGTAGCTGAGCAGATAATTCCCTCTCCTATAATTACCATATGACTACTGCTGTCAGGAAATTCTTCTATATATTGCCAAAGACATCTGTTCCAAATTCAAGGAAGCACTCTTTCCACCATATTTAGTTATAGTCAGGTATGTACTTCATTAGACACATTAGAAAAATAAAAAAACTACAGGCTCCTAAACAAAAAGACATCTGGTCTCAAGAATCTTAGTTACCAGGAGAGACTGACAGCCTTGTCCCTATATTCTGTATCTTTTAAGACTCTTGACTGAGGAATGATCTCAATAAAGTCTCTAAAAGTACAAAAAAGTACTCTTAATCTTCAACAATAAATAAATAAAATATAATGGTTCATCACCTAACATCTCCCACTACCCTGGAATAGAGTTCTGCAAATCAAGCAATGTGACTTCTTGTATGCCTTCAAATGTAATTGGGACAGCTGGATGGATGCTCTTAAATTTACTCTAGAACCTACAGGCCTCATCCCACTTGAAAAAGGTGGTAAAGCCTGGGGGTGGTTATTTGGAAAGGCACACATGGCCATTGGACTGATTGATTTCTAAATCCTATGCACTTTCGATCCTATGAACTAGAGTGCGCAAACAACCAATGGTTCCTCCAGGTTCCAGTTCTTGAAAAGGCAAAATGTGGACACAGTAGCTGTCGGGCAGGGCAAGTCACTTGCAAAAAACAAACAAAATACAGTTTAAAATGATACAAACTAGTACATATAAAATAGAAATCCTTAAAGTAAAGCAATGTAACAGATATTTTGATACTCCACAATTTAAAATTACAATGCGTTGATCAGTATGGGTGTACTTTGGTTTACCAAAGTGGAATATATTGTGAACAGTCTAACACAGACATTTATATACTGTACCTTGTTGACTGCTGCGATATGTACTAACAGCGCATTTAACCTAATGGTTTGTCCTCACACTCTAAACTCTGAATATATTAACTCTAAGAAAAGGCTATGAAGTTATTTCCTTTTAATCTGAGTTGTAGAGTCCTACAGGTAGTAAACATAGAGATCAGGAAGTGTGTAGATCAGCTTTCCACGGTGGAGAACACAGGGAGCACATAGCTCCCTGTAAAAATGGTGTAAACAGTTCTTTTGTTTAAGGTCACTGCTGAGATCAATTAAGCAGTGATATAGTGTAACTGGGAAGTCAGGATTAATAAGACTAAGCAGTTTTATTTGTAAAGTAACCAGATCATTGAAATGTGTGTGTTTGTCTGGTCTGTGCACAGCACACTTCATCAGAATGTCTGACAGCAAAGTAAAGTAGTTTGTGTTAAATTCAGATCTACCCATTAAGCCTTCCTGCCTATCTAAGCAGCTATATGGCTACTTACAATGACATGTGCATCTGAAGGGAGGGAACATGTGAGTCCAGTAATAATTCTGAAGGGAAGCCAGGCCTTCCCACCCATACCAGACCGATTTATCCAATTTATGGTCACAGGATGAACAGATGCAGAGAGAAAATGCCAGCCCAAAGTGGTGTGCATACAAGTTTATTGTGACATATACAGACTGGTTTTGGCTGAAATTAACAAGCCTTCCTTAGTGTAACCAAAACTTCCACAAATAGCCACATGTTATATACACAACAGTAAATTGGTAAGCCAAGATGATTGGTCACAATTGCTAACTAAGCCCAGGGGGGAATAATCCCCCCAATTCGATATTCCACTTTTTTTTCTTTTATGCTTAATATGTTGTGCCAACCAGCTTTGTTATTTTTCTTACCATTGACTCTATCAATAACAGTAAACCTAAAATTGGCTGTAGGATGATTTAAAACATGCCTGTAAAGGGCACTAGTTGCCTTTTTATTTTTAATATCACTCATGTGTTCACTGATCCGAAGTTTCACTGGTCTCAAAGTCAGTCCTACATAAAATGCAAAACATGAGCAGGTAGCCAGGTAAACCAACCATTCACTAGAGCAACTGGCAAAAAATTAATATTATACACCTGGCCAGTATTCCTGCTAGAGAACTCTTTAGTCTTATCCATACGTGTACAGTGAGTACAGTTCCCACATGGAAAACACCCAACCAGAGGGTCCCCCATAAGTGTCATTTGAAATTGTGACTGGACCTCAATAGACCCAGTTTTATAATGGGCAAAAAGAACCCAATGTTCTGCCTCTCCTGTAACCAAAAAGACATTTATCTGGTAACAAGTTAGCTAGTCTCACATCTCTCAACAGAATGTTCCAATTCCGTTGGATTACTTGTAACAGGTTAGGAGTGCTGTGCCCATAAGTAGTAATGAATCTGATGTTAGAGTCCCGAGAAAATGTTCTATCCTTATAACGCAACAGATCCTGTCTATCCAATGAAGATACCTCCCTACAGGCCATGGTAATGGTGCTTGAATTGTACCTCCTGGCCGTGAATCTATCCAGCAGGTCATGCCTCTGATCTTCATAGGTCTCAAAATCTGAACAGATACGTTTGATTCTCATGAATTGGGATTTAGGTATGTTGTGTTTGATATGGGAGGGTGATAGCTCGAAGCATGCAACAAAGTGTTGTATTCCGGAAATTTCCGGTAAACCCATGTATCCAATGTATGATCAGATTTTCTACTAACCAAGACATCCAAAAAGGTTATCTCGTTCAAATCAAAGTTGCATGTGAAATGAATGCCCCATTTATTACTGTTAATGTAATCAAAAATTCATTTAGAAATGCAACATCAGCTCTCCATACTAACCAGCAGTCGTCCAAATAATGACGCCAGATGTCAATCTCAGGCAAATACTGATTATGAAGGGGATCATAAATCAATTGTTCTTTCAGATAAGCCATAAAAAGATCAGCATATATAGGGGCAAAAGAAGCCCCCATGGCAGTACCCTGCATCTGTAGATAACAATTGTCCTGATAATAGAAAACATTCTTGGTTAGTACATGCTCAGTTAATTCCAATAAAAAGGTGTTAAATCCTGGTGGGTAGAGTTCTGATGTAGTTAACCAATGTTCCAATGCTAACAGGTCAGCCCAGTGTGGAGTATTCGTATATAGGGCTGACACATCAAGGGTGCATCACAACCAACCCAGTTCAAGTTGGGTATCTTGAAGGATCTGCAGGAACTCCGTTGTGTCCTGAATCCGGGCCCCGACATAACGGAGTAGAGGGTGAAGATATTGAGTCAAATAAACCGATAATGGTTCAGTGAGTGATCCCCTGCCTGAAACAATAGGCCTACCCAGAGGGTTCTGCAGTGATTTATGGACCTTGGGTAACAAATATAGGTACTGTGGTTTTGGATCATTAGCCATCAAGTGTTAGATAGAGGTAGTAATGATCCCTTCCTCTACCGCCAGGTTCAAAAAGGCATCAATCTGTTTTTTGAAGCCCCCAGTAGGATCCAGGGGCATACGCATATAGTACTGTTTATTCTCCAATTGCCTCTTTGCTTCCTGATTATAATTAACCCAGTCCATAACCACTACAGCCCCTCCTTTATCAGCCGAGGTAATAACCAAGTTGTTGTTAGACTTAAGCTGTGTAAGGGCCTCCTGTTGGGGTTTAGAAAGATTATGGGACTTAGTAATCATATCTGAATAGTGAAGATGTAAACCTTTGAGAACCCTGTGGATAAAAAGATGAACAGTGGGGTTCATTGGAGGCATGAAATTAGACCTGTGAAAATGAAAAGATGAATCGCCAGACCCATGGTTATCTTTGCCAAAAAACTATTTCAAATTGAGAGTAGGACAAAAACTATTCACATCATCAGCAAAAACACCCTCAGGAATGAAAAATGCAGGGACAAATTAAATCCTTTATTAAGTAATTCAATTTGGATGGGAGTTAAAATGTGAAGAAATGTTAAGAACATTACTGTATTCAATTACTTGTTGGTCATAATCTGTAATAATGTCACCACATCAGCTATTCTTGTGATGTTTCCACTCTGCCCTGTGTCTTCTGACCCTAAAGGGGTGTCTGAGTTACTGCGTTTTGATGTGGGAAAAGACAATACTGGTGCTGTTTCAGAATCAGTCATGGAGGATGATTCTTCCCCCGAGGTACTACCAAAAGAGGGCACATTCTTCTTCAGAATTGACCTAGGCCTTTTCCTTTTATTGGGTTTGGAACCAGTGTTAGAAAATTTGACACTTTTATGAGGTTCAAATGGTCTCCCCTATCATAATTAGCTTGATCACGATAACATTTGTGTATCTTCCTATCCCTTAGTTGGCCCTCAAGAGTCAATAATTCCTGACTTAACTGTTATAAACAGGTTTAATAACAGTTCTGCCCTTCAAACCTCTTAGTATCCTCATACAATTTGGTCACCTCAATCAAGTTAGAATCAATACATCTGTTATGATAAGCCAATAGGGCCTCCACGAACCCCATGGATGCTTGTTGTTCAACCGCTAACCATTGTTGGTCCAATTCCTGGTCTATCTCAGCAACTAAGGGCTGGATCCATACCCGTAATCCCTAGGACAAATGTTTCTCGCCCTGTATGCTTTAAAAAGGTGAAGATGCCATACATGAGTGCGCATAGTCGTCATACTTTTAGCTAACTTTGTAAACACATCAAAACAAGATGATGTGGATTCACCCCCGACCGAGGGAACCCCATGAACCTTGGTCCCTAAACCAAATATACCAATATCATTCCGATTAGATGACAGACCTTGGAGAAGTTGGCCTAAATCCATACTTATCACAAATGCTCAGAAAAGTTATAAAAAACAATAAATGGGACAAGGTCATTTCGTGTCTGCCAGAACATCAAATGTATAGGTTCATAGGTTCATAGGTTCATACTAGGCTATCTGCCCTAGGGCATTTATAAGCCTAGCCAGAGTTGTGTGGCTTTCACCACCCCTTAGGTTGAAGAATACTATACCCATTAGTTTGCCGTGCCTCTGTCCAGCAGTGATACAGAGATGATCCCCGGGGTAAACCTATGATCTCCCATCCACTGGTCAAGATTCCTCTTGAACAGAGCCAGCGAGGTGCTCTGTCTCACATGGACCGGGATTCTGTTCCACAGCATAGGGAGTCTCTGGGTGATGAATCTGTCCCTCCAGCACGTCCTATTTATATCCATGTTGAGGTTTAAGTCTCTTGCTCTTGTGGCTCTGGTGGATTTGGATTTTTTGAGGTGGAGCATGTCCATTAATTCCGGGTTGGACATGGCCTTGTATGTCAGGCACAGGTCACCTCTGAGCAGACGGTATGTGACTGAATAGAGCTGGAGTTTCTTCAGTCGGGCAGCATATGGCATATTTTTGAGCCCCTTTATCCTTTTGGTGAGGAACTTTTGGGGTCTTTCCAATTGCTGCAGGTGTCGGGTAAGATACATTCCGAATGGGGCATTGTACTCAATCATTGTTCGGATAAGTGAAGAGTACAGAGGAACAATGACCTCCCTTGATCTGGATGTGAATCCCTTCATAATCAGGTGGGCAATGTAGAAGGTCCTCCTAACCACTTTGGCAATGTGAGTGTCAAAAGAAAGGTTACTGTCAACTTGGGTCCCCAGGTCCCTGATAACCTCTTCTGTGTTTAATGGATTGCCACCTATGTGGTAACTTGGGGTTACCTTGTTTTTACCAAAGGGTATGACTATACATTTTTTGGTGTTTAGCATAAGGCCATGGCTCTGGCACCAGTTATCCGTTTCTATGAGACCTCTCTGAAGGATATCTGTGTCTGATGGATTTTCAACTATGGCGCCCAGTTTGCAGTCATCTGCAAACTTTGTCAGCCACAATCCTCCTATGTTTGCCTGCACTTCTGAAAAGTAGATGCTGAACAAGAGGGGGCCCAGGACTGAGCCCTGTGGGACACCGCTTCTGACCGGCTTGGAGTCTGACATGTCACCAGCAACTCTAACCCTGTGGGTTCTGTCCTTGAGCCAGTTTGCAACCCATCTTGTGACATATGGGTTTACATTTAAGCTGGTGAGCTTTTCTATGATACCCGAGTGGGGTATTTTGTCAAAAGCTTTTGCAAGGTCAAGGTAGGCTGTGTGAACTGCCTTACCCTCATCAATGGCCTTGGTGACTGTTTCAAAAAAGTCGACCAAGTTCAAGAGGCATGATCTGCCCTTGACAAAGCCGAATTGGGTAGGATCCAATGTCTGTAGGTCCCCTATGTCTTTATTTATGAGTTCCATTATGATCCTCTCCATAGCTTTGCAGACCAGGCTTGTTAAGCTTATGGGGTGGTAATTACCAGGGTCCGTAGAAGCACCGCCTTTGTGGAGTGGGACCACAGTTGCCATACGCCACTCTTTGGGTACGTATCCTGTGGTAAGGCTAAGATTAAACAGCAGACTTATGTGTGGGTTTAGTTCCTCATTGAGTTCGTGTAGCACACAGCCGGGGACACCATCCGGTCCCATTGATGCTGTGTTTTTAGCTTTAGAGAGAGCAGCTCTCACCTGGGCATTTGAGATGATTGGGAGGCTACACTCTGCTGGGATAGATATTTCTCCTTTTGTGGGGGAGGGAGGGGAGAAATTTTCACTGAATCTGTTTGCCAGTATGTTTGAAATGTCTGTGGGTTCAGTGATTTTTGTATCATTTTGGACTAATTCTGAGCATATCTGGGAGTTTCCACCCAGATTTCTAACATAGCTAAAGAAGGCCTTATGATTGTCTTTTGAGTCCTTGGCGATTTTTCTCTCAAAGTTGGCCTTGGATGATTTTATGAGTGATCGTAGTTTTTTACTAGTATTGATCAGAGATGTCTTCCCTTTTAGGGATTTTGCTCTATCTTGTAGTAGCTTTCTCCTCTTGTTGTAAAGTTTGTTTATGGCTGGGGTCCACCAGATCGGGCGCTTACCTTTGGTGGAAAGGGTCTTGATTTTATTTGGGATTGCTTGATCCATGCAATCCTGGAGGTGCTCGTAGAAAGCATTTGCAAGGGATTCAGCAGCATGGGTTGTGGTTTCCAATGGCTCAGGGGCCTTGAAGGATACCACACCAGTCTTAAGAAGTGTGAAGTTGGCTTTTGAGAAGTTCTTCATTGTGGTCTTTTTTGTTGGGGGTGGGGGCGGGATGTGGATCTCCAGTGAGATTAGTTTATGGTCTGATCTCACCAATGAGGGATATACTTCCGGTGTGGAGCATTTTGTCCCCATGTTTGTGATGATCAGGTCTAGTATATTTTCACCTCTTGTGGGAATGGTGACAAGTTGTTCCATAGTATTTGAGTTTATGAACTCCAGGAACCTTTGGGCTAGGGTATTGGAGCTTGAGTAATGTTCCCAGTCTATGTTTGGGTAGTTGAAGTCACCCAATATGATGGTGTTTGGAGAGACATTTATACTCTCCAGTGTCTTCAGGAAGGCTGTGTGGGGTTCCTGAGTTTGAGAGGGTGGCCTGTAACATGCTACAAACTGTAGAGCAGTTTTGCCTATGGTTAATTGCACCTGAATGGTCTCTGATGCTTCGTGAGTTGCCACCAGCCTGGAGGTGTGGGTATCCTTGATGAATATGGATACACCCCTCCTTTTGTGGTACGGTCCAGGTTTTGGGGCCGGAACGCATGATATGAGGTAAAACCTGATAGTGCCGCGGTGCTCTCAGGAGCCTTGAACCAGGTTTCAGTCACAGCACAGACATCGATGTTCTCCATACTGAGGAGGGCTTCGAGGGCGTGCATCTTGAGATTTAGACTTCTGGCATTGAGCAGCATTACCCTTAGTTTTTTTCCATTATTGTTTTCTAGGGCGGTGGGTTTAGAATTTGAGCCTTGTCTAAAAAAAGGCACTATGGGGGTGGCAAGAGCCTTTGCCAATATCCGGAAACCCAGGGGTGACAGGTGCAAGCCATCCCTTGCGAAGCAGCGTGGCTTGTCAATCATGTCATTCCAGGCAGACAGACATTGGATCCCCTTAGAATGACACCAGAAATTAAGGCAATTATTAAAACTGATCATTTTGTCTCTGTATTGTGGCATCATTCTTGGTGAAGGTAGGATACTGCTCAGGGTCAGGGTCATACCAGCCTGGGCTACATAATCTGAGAGCTCCTTTATGTCTCTTTTCATATAGTCCAGGGAGGTACGTCTCAGGTCATTCACACCGACATGGACAATGACTGAGTCATACTTGTACTTGCTGTGGAGTGACCTGAGTGCTTGTGTTATGTGGCGGATTCTAGCGCCCGATTCTAGCGTATAAATGTTATCCACCAACCACTACAAATCAAATGGTAAACCCATAGGGTCATTAGCTTGACCCAAAACCATAGTACCTATATTTGTTACCCAAGGTCGATAAATCACTGCAGAACCCTACGGGTAGACCTATTGTTTCAGGCAGGGGATCTCTCACTGAACCATTATTGGTTTATTTGACTCAATATCTTCACCCTCTACTCTGTTATGTCAGGACTCGGATTCAGGACACAACGGAGTTCCTGCAGATCTTTCAAGATACCCAACTTGAATCGGGTTGGTTGTTATGTACCCTTGATGTGTCAGCCCTATATACGAATATTACATACTGGGCTGGCCTGTTAGCATTGGAACATTGGTTAACTACATCAGAACTCTACCCACCAGGTTTTAACACCTTTTTATTGGGATTAACTGAGCATGTACTAACCAAGAAAACACCTTTTTATTGGGATTAACTGAGCATGTACTAACCAAGAAAACACCTTTTTACTGGGATTAACTGAGCATGTACTAACCAAGAATGTTTTCTGTTATCAGGATAGTTGTTATCTACAGATGCAGGGTACTGCCATGGGGACTTCTTTTGCCCCTATATATGCCAATCTTTTTATGGCTTATCTGGAAGAACAATTAATTTATGATCCCCTTCATAATCAGTATTTGCCTGAGACTGACATCTGGCATCGTTATTTGGATGACTGCTGGTTAGTATGGAGAGCTGATGTTGTGTTTCTAAATTAATTTTTCAATTACATTACCAGTAATAAATGGGGCATTCATTTCACATGCAACTTTGATTTGAACCAGATAACCTTTTTGGATGTCTTGGTTAGTAGAAAATCTGATCATACATTGGATACATGGGTTTACCGGAAATTTCCGGAATACAATGTTTTGTTGCATGCTTCAAGCCATCACCCTCCCCATATCAAACACAATATACCTAAATCCCAATTCATGAGAATCAAACATATCTGTTCAGATTCTGAGACCTATGAAGATAAGAAGCATGACCTGGTGGGTAGATTCAAGGCCAGGGGGTACAAGTCAGGCACCATTACCATGGCCTGTAGGGAGGTATCTTCATTGGATAGACAGGATCTGTTGCATTATAAGGATAGAACTTTTTCTCAGGACTCTAACATCAGATTCATTACTACTTATGGGCGCAACACTCCTAACCTGTTACAAGTAATCCAACAGAATTGGAACATTCTGTCGGGAGATGTGAGACTAGCTAACTTGTTACCGGATAACTGTCCTTTTGGTTACAGGACAGGCAGAACATTGGGTTCTTTTTTTGCCCTTATAAAACTGGGTCTATTAAGGTCCAGTCACAATTTCAAATGACACTTATGGGGGACCCTCTGGTTGGGTGTTTTCCATGTGGGCACTGTACTCACTGTACATGTATGGATAAGACTAAAGAGTTCTCTAGCAGGAATACCGGCCAGGTCTACGATATTAATTTTTTTGCCAATCGCTCTAGTGAATGGTTGATTTACTTGGCTACCTGCTCATGTTCTGCATTTTATGTAGGACAGACTTCGAGACCAGTGAAACTTCGGATTAGTGAACACGAGTGATATTAAAAATAAAAAGTCAACTAGTGCCCTTTACAAGCATGTTTTAAATCATCCTACAGCCAATTTTAGGTTTACTGTTATTGATAGAGTCACTGGTAAGAAAAATAACAAAGCTGGTTGGCACAACATATTAAACATGAAAGAAAAAAGTGGATTATCAAATTGGGGGATTATTTCCCCTGAGCTTAATGAGCAATTGTGACCAATCATCTTGGCTTACCAATTTACTGTTGTGTATATAACATTTGGCTATTTGTGCAAGTTTTGGTTGCACTGAGGAAGGCTTGTTAATTTCAGCCGAAACTGGTCTGTATGTTGCTGTTGTTGTTGTTGTTGTATGCACACCACTTTGGGCTGGCATTTTATCTCTGCATTTGGATTTCCTTTTTGGTGCCGTGCCCTTGCCGTACCTGCTGAGTTTTGTTACTTCACAGGATGAGTAGAGCCTATTATTCTGTCCAACGTGTTCTTACAGAAATTTAAATCGCTTCTGTGCCTTGTTGAGCAACATTATTCACTCTGAACTGGAAAATGTGAAAGAGAACTCTTACAGAATGGAGTTATTTTAAAAAGATAACTTACATATATAAAACTCTTTTCCAGCCATTCGTCCTGGTATTATGCTTGTCATGTAGTTTTGCAGGTCTCTTTTATCCTATAGGCAGCAATGTGCTTACAGGTCCCTGTGCTGTAAACTGTAGCTAAATGCTGCTGCACAGCCAGTAAAGGTAGACGCTGTCTGTCACTGTGGCATCAATCAGGGCATACCATTTTAAAACTGGGGCATGTGCCCTAGTGTGCCACTGTATAGCACTTTTAGGATATATGCCTGCAGGCAAACTGCTCATTTATAGAATCTTTCTAGTTTCTTGAAAGTTCCTTCTTCTCAGTTCAAGAAATAACAAAGTGGAGTCCTTTTTTGTCTCCTCACTCAGGACATAATCCAGTGTGGTCTCTTACTACCCCCTTGGTGCTCTATGGTATTCAGTTCCTAGCTTCTGTAGCAGAGTCTGTTCAGCATTCCTTCAGAATGTGCTCCTGACACTTTATCAAACAGGTACCACAAATGCAAACAATGGCTTAGCCAGCAGGGGGAGAGGAGGCGAGTCTAAAAACAGAATATGTCTTTGGCGATCTTGTCTCCAGGCAAATGCCTACCTTAATAAATAATATAGTCTGATAAGAGGTGACTGAAAAAAGAACTAAAGCGTATTTGCCTATTATATTTCAAAAATATGTGAAACAAAACGCTTTTGCTCCCAAAGTCAAGTGATGGTGTGAGCAAGGGTGTATGTACCTTTCGCAGTCCAGACTTCTGTCCCAGCAGCCATTTCACAGCACAGGCCCCATAGGATGAATGAAGATGGAGTGTTGTGTGCAGATACCAACCAATGGAGGAAATGTGCATCTATAGCAGTACATTGTATTGAATTCACAATGTATGCTGTTGTTTTGAGAGAGGTCTGGAGATTCTGCTCTTCCTCCCTTAGGGCACAGAGTAAAAGAAGTAAGCCTTTGCCAGGAACCATCATAGAAACATGATAAATATCTCAGCAGATGGTGTCTGATCTCACCCCAGGGTTGTGGAATTTAAATTCTGTTAAGTGATGTTTTCTTTTTTTTTTTCTTTTTTATACATTCACACATCTGACATTCCTTATTGCTTTTGTACAATATGCAATGATAATTAAGTCAGGATTTGGCAAGCTCAGAGAATTATTTTTGGAAGCATAATTTGCATGGGCAGGGAGGCGGAGAACTAATTGTGTCTCTACAGTGCTGCTATTAATTCTTCATTTAACGCACATATGTAATCACACATAACGCACTCATGCACACTGTACTATTCTAGTATTTCTATAACCAGTTTTATAAATGCAAATGTAAGCCTAGGCATAACTTCAGCAGCATGGGGACGGTGCAAATGTAAGCCCAGGCAAACCTAAGCATGCAGTACTTTTAGTCAGTAAGGTATGCATGCTTGCTCATACATACACCTATGCAGAAACAGTAGACTTTCTCATATCTGGTCTCGCTGGGACGGAACTTTAGGCTGGATAAACTAATGAGCTGTTTAATCAGAAAAAGCATACAAAATAGCATTTATAGGTCAGAAAATCAGAAAACATTTATAGGTCAAAAACAAAGTTGCAATATAAGTTTGTTTTTGGTTTAATATTTTAACACTTTCAGATTAAAACAATAAGCCGAGATGTTCCAAAGTGCCCAGAAGAGGCAGAAGTGTGTTCTTCTCTGCTGTCTGTTGCTATGGCTATGGCAGAAATTTGAAGGCTGGTTGAAAAGGAGGCTGGTTAAAAGGAGGCCAGATAAGAGGGATTCTACTGTATACACACCCACATGTACAGGCGCCTGCCCGTGCACACACACACACACACACACACACACACACACACACACACACACACACACACACACACAGACACACACACACACATACTTGTAAATGCTGATTGTTCAGAAACAGTCATGCATGTTTTGTTTGTAGCTTTCTAAATTTTCAGCCAGTGTCATTCCGGACAGCATTTTTGTCTGTTTTTTCATATTCGGATATTCTCTACTATTAAGGGTTCTCTTTTAGTGTACAACATCCCTGTGTTATTGCTCTGGGAAACTGTATATAAAATGTTGTTGAGCTCCACTTTTGTTATGGAGAACAAGTTTAACAACCATAGGAATGTACATGACACTAGAAAAGAAATGAACACATTTTCCAGGTGAATGATTATATTTAAATTTACATCCTGCACTCTTTCTGTACTGAAAACTCCCTTGTATTGAGCTTTATGTTTTATTGTGGGCTTCACCTCCAGCCCTTCTCCCAAAAAATCGTAGCTCACCAAATTGTAGGAGTTATTTTTTTAATTACGTGAGTCTATTCAAACAGTTTATCAAGGCAAATCTTGTTCTCATTGCTGTGTAACTGTTGCTGTTTTCCTGTCACGTACTATGACTTGTTCTAAAATGTAATTCAGCATGTATGTTTAACATTACTCCTATCAGCACAGAAGTAGATTTTTTGTTTGTTCGCAGCTAGTTAAGTCTGTTGGGAACTGTTTTGTTTCTGTGTCACAGTAGCAGTCTTGGATTAATTAAAGTTAACCCAGAAGTAGAGAAGTACCAGAATCTTGGAAGGACCTACTGTTAGTTAAAATAATTAGTTTCTGCACCACACACAGATGCACTACAAAAGTTAAATAAAGTAACTAAGAGATAATTAAATACTGTTGAATGAAGTGACTTTATAATTTAACAAACAAAGATTATCTTTCCAAGGAAAGACCGCAGCAATGAGTGAATATTTACTCTTCATCTTTCTCAAACATGCCAGGTAGCAAGTCAGCTGCTTTTAGTAGAACTCCTACATCTGATAAGTAAAGTTGATCAACTGATGGTGCTAATTACAACCCTGACTACAAAATGTAGGAATAATCAGGGCTGGCAACTCGGCACGTAAAAATCTACTGCCAATCATTAGTGGACTGGAGTTCTGCTGTGGCGACCCCTAACCGGGAAAAGCCGAAAGACACAACAACAACAACAACTTTGTACCCAGCTCTATATTAAAAATCTGCTATTAATTATAAAAACAGCAAGGTTAATAAACTTCTGCATTCTTAACATCCGTCATCCTTTTTAAAAATTAGGAAAATTAGAATAGGCAATACCTGCCGATATACTCTGAATTTAGATATGGTAGTTTTCTTAAAAATTACAGTGTTATCACCAACAGTTTGTTTAAGTTGCTCACATTTGTTATCAGACAGCACATAAAACCATGAAAATAAAGAACAGCATAGTATGTCGGACTGCATATGAGTTTTTGCCAGCAGTTTGTGATTAAAGTTGTCCCAAAACAACCCAGAACTGTGTCTTTCTAAAGCTGCATTTAACCCTATGTAGGGTAACCTGCCCCACTGCACCACTTTATGATTCTAGCTCTCAGTCATGCCAGAACATCAGAAGAGAAGAAAAATAACTAGTTACAATTTAACTTTGCCAGTGGTTATATTCATAAACATATACTGACATCCCAGCCTCTGCAGTCCCATTTATAACGGAGTTGCAATTGTATCTCACTTCCTCACTCTTCTGATTAAAAAAACATGTTTAAATATATCCCTGTTATTTAGAGCTGTGCTGCATGTGACAAACTGTACTGCAGCATTTGGGATGTGTGACATACAGAAGGGTTTTAGGTGTTGTAAATGTTGAATTCATAGTGACTGCAAGTGTTGGGCTGATGCAGTCCTTTTCTGCTGAATCCATGAAACTGATTACTACTATTTAGCATAAAGTGGAGAGCAAGTTGGATGCACTGATTACCATGAAGTGAAGTTGCCAATACATTGCACATCAGTGCCCCATGGCATGATGGGCTAAAAAAGGTAAACAGATGTTTTCATCACTTGGCACTGTGCACCTGTTGCAAGGATACTTCTTAATCAGGGGCATTTATGTGCTGCATGAGAACATATGTATCTTAGGGCCTACCAATGTCAGGGTCTGCAACTAGTAGAAACACGCCAAAAATACACAGAAAAAGACAACAGGAAAATCATGAACTTGATATCATTATCCTGTTACTACAGATGAATAAAAAGTGCAGAGGAACCAGAGTATAGTTTAGAGAAAGAAAAAGAAAGAAAGAAAGACTGCATTGGCAAACTGTCATCAAGAATTCCATGACTGAATAAGTCATGCATACCAAAGAAATGGAGACCAGGAAGCTGAGCGGCATCATGTAAGTGAGCGGAATGGATCAACTGTCTGATGTTTTTCTTCAGATGCCAAACATTCCTGTACTGAAGATGAATCCTTCTTATCAGATCATATTTTTCACTGATTAGTCTAATCAGATTTGCGTTTTTTCATTAAAGCAGTGTTAGTAATAAAGTGAATTGTCAGATAAAGTGAATAACATGGATACCTCTCATCTGTCCAGATTTTCACAGAATGACCAGACGTTTGGCTCATATTTTTGGTCTGTTCCTCATAAAATGTGTGGTTTTCTGGCAAATCACTACAATGATCTGAAGGCTGAAGTCACTAAATAATGGCATACATTTGAGTTTCAGACTTCAAACCCTTCAGAAAATATATGTTAAAACAAACCATGCTACTCTAAGAACAATATTTAAAATATGTCCCTATTTTTGGGCCCTTGTCCCCCCCCTGTCATTTTGTTGGGCTTTGTCCAGGTTTCTTGCACTAAGAGGTTGAGAGGTATGATAACATGAATTACTTTTACTGGGTCTTTTGTTATATACTGGCTAGCTAATGTATTTGGTATGGGACAGCTGTGGTTTATGAAAAGAATATATAGCTTTAATTCATTTGCTAATTGCAGGTGAACTGGCCTGTCCTGGACCCTTTTTTATTTATGACCTAAGTCACAAGGGGGAGGGTGTATGCAGTATATATACTATGTGTACATACAAATGTATGTGCATGGACAGCTTTTAGCAGCTAGTCAATCACAAAGATTTTAGGAGTAGATGCAGTTAGCATACAAACTGCTGCCAGACATCAGAAGTGAATCTCATTCTAAAGTCAAGAGGTAGAGCTCTTAACTGCTGACCCAGCCTGCAGCCCATAGTATGCGACAAGAAATTATTTTACATTTCTTAAACTATACTCTTGTAACTGCTGGTATTTGTTATTTAACAGTTAATTTACCCTGGACAACACATTGAACTTCACTGTTGTATTTCCACTGGCATCTTGCTTAAGATAGTTTTTCCAGGTAGTGAAATTGGGGTAGGGAAATCTTAAATTAGTTGCCAAAACAGATATCCATGTAAAGACATTACAAACCTCCCTTTATTAAGGCAGGATGAGAGAGCATATTGCACTTGACTAAGGCAGGGTGCTAACCTGTGACCTTAAAATTCAAAACATATGAGTTAGTCTTTTGCTTCAGTTTCAGGTTCAGATTCAGAAGTCTCTGGTGCATATAAAAATAAAAAAAAAAAACAATACTCTTGCAATTACTAATTATTAGCAAATGACATACATCAGGAACAATCACCAGGCTGTAAATCTGATGTTTGCTATTAATAATCAGACTTTTTTCTTTTTCCTTCCTAAGTAGGGAGGAGTAATAATACCAAATAAAATTTTTTGTATATTCTCTGAGTGCATCGCAGACAAGCAATTGCCAAAGCATAGAGGAATGCAACTATAATCAATCGCAGAAACAAAAGCCATACAATGTAGATCTGACATGCATAGTAAAACATGACAATATGTTCTAACAGAAACCTAAACTTTAATGTTAAATCTACTGAGCAGACGTAATCCGCCAATGCCAATACCTAATCAGTACTCTGCAGACTCTGCTTAGGCAAATGTATTTTGTCTCACCTCTCATGCTGGAGGACTTCCTGCTCTTACATGCATTCTTAAATATGTTACTGCCCTGAATTATTTGTTTACCTTGAAACTTCAAACTGTGCCTTCTTATGCTTACACCCAGGATTCTCTTCAGTTATTTAAGCATTCTTCCATGTCCACATTTTGTCCTTTTATTCAATAACATACACAGCAAGCTCTGATATCAGTCAGATCTTTATTTTTATGTCTACCAACAAATACACAGAAAATATTGCTAGTACAGTTAAAATCCAAACAATGATTAACCAGCCAATAATTAGGGGGTGGAATGGACTAGAAACTAGAATTAAATTTAAAAATCTGAAATGAGTCTTTCAGTATCTTGTGAACCAGGTGAATCTTTACAGCATTTTAATATCCACTTTAGTGCTTAAATTTAATGTTTTTAATCTACTGACATGTTGAATTTAGCTCTGTGTGCTGTGCTTATTTATTGCAATGCGCTACGCAGTGTTCATATGACATTTTGTGCTTACAGTATATCATTTTGCTGTCATCCTTTGAATGAGTACCATCAACAATAAAAACAGTACTGAAAAAAAACAGTGTGTCCCTTCAAGTAAATGAATAATAAATTCAAAAACTGGGATTTATATCACTTAGAGTAAGACAGAGGTAATGTTTGTCACATTATATTGTCTGCAATAATCCATAAAAGTGTTGAACAAGTTATAGTGCAATAAAAAATGTCATAGCACAGGAGATACAGTGGATCTTTGTAACAGTCAGACTAGAATGCATTTAAGGTATAGACAAACAGACGACTGATAATTAATATGTTATCCTTATTTTAACTTAATCAAAGAATGTACAGGTTAAGATAACTAGTGTCTTAACTTCACAGAAAAAAGTCAATTGAAAAGGATTACATTATAAAACAGCCTTGGGACAAATCAATGATAGGCCTAAGGAAGCACTTTTTATACAAAAAAAAAATAAAAACACAATGGTATAAAATTGGGTAACGTGGGGTGCCGGTGAGTATAATAGTCATTTTCAGGAAAGACTAAAACATTCTGACTTGGTGCCATGTTACATGCAGCCAGGACCATCTATATTAACTGAGGCCAATGCTGTTTTAGATTTATATAGGCACTTTATAATTATAGCAGCCCAAAAGCTATAAAGTAAAAGCAATAACACAGTGTGTAATACACAAACAACATACAAAAATAAAACCATATAGAAGAAGTAGTCAATTTCTTTAGTTAAGGTACTGTGATCTCTATTACCAGAAACACACTGTAAAGAACAGAGTGGAGGATGATTTATCAAAAATATCTGTTTACTCTGAATTCATTGCATAGGTGACAGTATTATTCCTTTTGTAAGATGTAGCAACTTCAGAGTTGATTATATAAACTATTACTGGTACTTGGAAAGCAGCCCACCCCAACCATCACCAGAATAAAGGCACGTGCACCCTAAAGAAAAACAAGATATTTTTTGATGCCTGTTATTGATTGCTGTCGACAATAACAGGATAATCCTTTGAATGAAGTTTGGCCACTGTGAATCTTAGTTCACTGAGCAGTTATAGATCAATATTTAAAGTTAATTTCAGAGGCAAAATTTCAGTCTTTTAATAGCAGGGTTTAGAAAGATAAGCAAGTAATGATACCCAGCTGGGTATGGACAATATGGGATTGCCCAGAATTGTTCTGATGAAGCCTTATACCACAGAATGAGACCTGACACACCCAGAAAGATCCAGAACTGTGCGATACTACACACTATGGAGGGTATTACTATGTTGTGACAAAGAGGTTATATATTACATCACTTTGAACATGTTTAATTCTTTCAGCATGTCATGTTCTTACTTTTTTATTCAAAATGTTTTATATGCTTAGATTTGAATGTAGGAGGTATAAGTTTTGATTTAAGAATGTATATTCTGAATGAATTAAACCAGTATAATGCAGTTTAACATACAGAACATTCTGTGTATCCTATTTTATCCTTTTGCTGAATCTGACTATTGAGATTGGAGTTGTCCTCCAATTATTGGTAACCAGTGACATATCATTAACAAATCATAGTGCTCACCTTTTGCTGGATCTGACTATTGGGATTGGAGTTGTCCTCCAATTACTGGTAACCAGTGACATATCATTAATAAATCATAGCGCTCACCTTTTGCTGGATCTGACTATTGAGATTGGAGTTGTCCTCCAATTATTGGTAACCAGTGACATATCATTAATAAATCATAGTGCTCACCTTTTGCTGGATCTGACTATTGGGATTGGAGTTGTCCTCCAATTATTGGTAACCAGTGACATATCATTAATAAATCATAGTGCTCACCTTTTGCTGGATTTGACTATTGGGATTGGAGTTGTCCTCCAATTATTGGTAACCAGTGACATATCACTAATAAACCATAGCGCGCATACTTTTCAGTATGTCAGAAATGCAACCTGCAGATTTTGTTTACAGAAGTTTGTGGTGACTGAGTATTATTAAAGAGGGCGGTGCAGTGCAGTTATACGTAGGGTGTATTCAGTTTTTAGAATTAGAACATTTTTAGTTATAGCTAATCGTACATGTGGAGCTAGGAGATATAATAATCTCTAGCATGCTTTTGGTTGTAACAGCTTTTAATACTGTGTCCATGTGGAGTTTGAAAGATAGTGCTGGATGAAGTGTTAAGCTGTCTTAATATTAGCAGATTGTTCTAAGTTCTGACCAGATGGGTTCAGAGAACTGATGTGATATGAAACTGCACTAATATTGAAAAAAAAAAGAATCAATACTACTGTCCATCTTTAACCAAAATTCATGAACCCTTTCATTAAATAAATTATCTAATGTAGAACATCAACTCGTGGTTTATTAATTGCTTTCAAAACATTTAATCATTTCTTCCTAGTTTTGAATGGGAACTAGTATATCACATAATTTCTTTATAGTTTAAAATTCACAATTGTGGAAAAAAATTCGGATTGTGCATTCTTCATTATGGTGAAATCCCAGCTAAATATTTTGGGATATAGTAGCCACCTGTCATGATGACCCCATAGTGAAAGGCTACACTTCTTTCAATCTTAAATAAAACCATGACATTGTGTACCTTGCAGCAAAAAATATTGGTAATACAGAATTTCAGAATTTCTTCAGTTATAGAAGTGCTAGAATTTTAGTGTAAAGTGTAGCTAATAATTATCCACTTAAATCTCATCTTGATTTTGACTTTTTAGTATACGTTTTTATTAAGCCTATTTCTGTACAACTATGGTTGAATTAGTTATTTGATACAATCATAAGCAGCATTTTAAGACATGATTCTGGAAGTTATTGTAAAGAGAGGATTATGATCGGATCTTTGAACATTAATCAACTTATTGCATGTTTGAAACATGATTACTAGGAAATTCACCTTGATCTCTGTGAGTGATATTTCATTGAGCAGTTCTAGATCAATATTTAAAGTTAATTTCAGATGCAAAAGGTACTTTGCAGCTTAAAATTCAGGATTGTAAAAAAGTCAGAATTATGCTTAGAAAATGTCAATATTTTATCTAAGATGTGTTTGTCACAGAGCTCCAGGCAGCTACAGCTTCTGAAAAATGATTATTAGTCTTTCAGTATCACTTGTAAAACATTAATATGAGGCAACAGTTTGGTTGCTGGGGAGCTGTAGTTTTGTCTCCTCTATTTATGTTATTCTAAGTAAAATGGTTAGATATGTTCCTTTTAGTACAAAGCACTTTCTTGTCAATTTTTTCCCACTGAGTAGTATATTTCCTTTTAAGAAATTATGATCTGTATAGTTGATATGTTGTTCTGATGATGTTTTTTCTATATGTTATATATAGTTATGTAAAAATCAGGCATTGCCTGAAGAAGGTGAACTTCATGCACATTTTGCACATACCAAGAGTCCAAGACAGTTCATAAGTTCTTTGTGGTTGAGTTCATCTCTCCAGTGTTGAACTCCCTGGGCTCCGTTTTCCAAAAGAAATCATTGACCATGCAGTTTCTTTGCATGCACCAGCAAAGATTCCTTTTGTTTTTTAAATTTCTCCTTTTTTCAGTGTTTTTGTGACTATGGAATTGGTATGTATAAGTAAGAATGGCACTTGACCCCACCCTCCCCCATACTGGGAGAATTTTCAGTTCTTTTATTCAGCCAGAGTTTCTGACAAGTTGGGTTTGGTGAGTTGGCATCTTGTCGAGTTGAAATTCAGTGATTCATAGGGGCGACATTTACTATCACTCTACTATTTAGAAATTCATTCTGATTCTTCACAAAAAATAGATTAAAAACATGGTTGCCCAGGAATGTTTGTCATAAAGAAAATGTACTCTTGTTATTTGGTATGTAATCATTTCACTAAAAAGTCATATTCAAAGAGATACTATTTTTTACAATTCGGGAAAAAACAGACTTCTTATGAAAAAAAATTTCAGCATTCACTCAGTTATCACCTTTAATGTATATTTGAGAGCAGCATGGGCACTTAGTCTGAGTCTGGTTCTTTGCATTTTGATAATTTCTGTTTAGGAATATCCTTTTCCATTTGGAAAACATTAAAAGTGAAATAAATGTTTGTGTGTGTGTGTGTGTGTGTGTGTGTGTGTGTGTGTGTGTGTGTGTGTGTGTGTGTGTGTGTGTGTGTATGTGTGTGTGTGTGTGTGTGTGTGCGTGTGTGCATGTGTGTGTGTGTGTGTGTGTGTGTGTGTGTGTGTGTGTGTGTGTGTGTGTGTCTATCGCTATATTACATATAGGCAGCAGTGTTCCACAATTAAAACACAACTTAAATATTTTTAACTTCCTTACTGGTCCACCATTTATACAAAATTATTCAACATCTTCTTCCAGATTTTCCCATTAGGGGTCACCATAGTAGAACAATGGTCCACATAATGATTGGCAGTGGAGTTTTATGGTGTTGAGTTGCCAGCCCAGTGCCCAACCTTCCACAGAAGGCAAACACATGCACACACTGAAACCTAGGGCCAATTTAGAGTGTCCAATCCATATACAGCTTGTCTTTGGGATGTGAGAGAAAACCAGAGAACCCTGAGGAAACCCACGCGACTGCAGAGTAGACATTCAGACTCTGCATAGAAGGCACCCCAGATGAGAATCAAACCAGAGAACCTCTTGTTGTGAGACAGCAATGCTAACCACTGCACTACCATGGCCACCCACACAATTATTCAACATAGTTTTCATAAAAACATAGATTTTTTATCTTGACAGTAGATAAGCACCACTAGGCTCACTAGACTGAACATTTATATACCTATTAGACAAGCTGGAGAATCTCCACAGCTAACAACTTATTCGTTTTCTCACTCCATTCTCCTGAACATTGCCTTATGTTATTTGCCACAAATTCTTGAATTCTATCATTATTTATGATTGTATGACTTCTACAAATTGGGCAGTTTTAATCAACAACCTCTTGCGCTGTAAATACTTTGTCTCTCTTGATCCATTCAGCTCGCATCTTCTTTTGTTCTCAGACATTTTATTTTACAAATGTCCACATAATGTTTAATGTTTCCCCTGCAGAAAGTATGTTTTTCTCATTTCTTCTTTCCTTTCTCATTTCTTCTTTCCTTCTTTCTACGAGACTAAAAATGCTAAGCTGATTTAGGTTGTTATTCTGTTTTGGTGCCCTCTGAACTGCTACTTTCACGTCTGTATCCTCACAAAGACAAGGTCTGCAAACTGCAAACAATACTCCACCATTGTTTACCTTGATTTGTTTGGGAAAGAGTTTATCTTTTTTTCCCGACTTTAACATTTGAACTTGTGATTCGGTTTGCTTATTACCCAGTTGTTTTCTGTTCACTATAGCCATGTAGTTAGGCTACAAATGTATACATTTTGTACACTCCAATGTCAAAAGTTCCCAAAGAATTACCTTTTATTTTATTTTTCTGATTGATCCTTCTTTCTCTGAGTTGGAACAGTCTTGTGTACATAACAGAGTGTGGGAAGGCTGAAGTGAAGTCCCACAGTTAGAGGGGGTACGATGGTGCACTGGTCCTACAAAAATTCTTATTTGTGTTTAAAGCTTATGTATTTTGTTCAGACATAGTATATCCTCTGGAGTCTTAACAACTTTTTGTGAAAAAAAGATAACTTCTTTCTTTCCACGGGTGATGCCTGTTCCTGTGCATTGTTTTGCTAGTCTTCATTGCTGCTTTCTGTGTTTAGTACTTTCCCTACTCTAACAGACATTTCTACATTTCTTTTCTTTTTGCTTCCTAAATGCAATATTTTTTCATTGCATTTAAGCTGCATTCATCTCATCTTGACACGTATCTTACCCCTTGTTTAATTACACATGTTGCATAATTGGTGTCACTAGAAAAAAAGGTGCTTTTCATTCCAGACATTCCATGATGTAAGTCACTTACAAAGACATTCACATAATGGTTGTTCTCCACTACAAAACATAGTGGTACCCCACTGATAATATCCTAGTAGACTATATCTACAGTTCTTTAATGCTTAAGTAGATTTCATCTAAATTTACTTTCTTCATGTATATCAATGTTGTCCTGGATTCTGTACCCCATTTGCTTCCATACAATCTAATGCAATTTCTTTCTGCAGAGTCAACAGTTTTATCTACTGCTAAGTTCTAACTGGCATGTTTTATGTTTTCAGCCATATTTTTTTGTTCGTTTTGTTTTTGTTTAGTCTTGGGGCAAAGAAATGATAGAACACTCAGCAGTTTACAGCTAGAGTAAGTATCATCAGCTGGGAAAGCATCCCATAGACAAAAATTCCAGGGAAACTAGCAAACATTTTATAAATCACTGTAGCCTGCCATTGGTAGCTTTCAGCCTTGGTCTTGGCCATGCTTTCACCATTGTGAAGGGTATTACTACTTTAATTCTGCAAGTTCTTTAAGAACTTACTCTTTTGTGCAAGGAGTAAGACTGACCCTCTTATTTCAGGTACCTCTATTGCTTGGATTTAAAAATGTTTCCATTGCATACGTCACGTATGTGTGTTTATGTGGAAGTACATTCGGTCAGCTGCTGTACTCTCTTCTATTCTGTTGTGCTACCAAACCCATCCTTTCCTAAGCTTTACTTGCTCTCTCTCTTTTTTCTGTTGCTTATCTGTTTTCTATTTTGCCTGAATCAGTGAATCTTTTTCATAGTTTGAACCTTTCTTTTTTTGACTTAAATTCTTGCTTCCTTCTGGTGTAAATGGTATAATTTTTTGTATTACTGGTGTGTTTCCTTATGAAACGTCTGACCCTTATGAAACATCAGTACATGACAGAGTCCCTGTCTTGACCATGGGGATACTATCCTTTTCATTGTGGTGGCCATTTATATTAATAACAACTTCTTCAGGAGGCATGTACATTTTATTTTGTTTCATTTTATTTAGTTTTGTTTTGCATTTGATAACTGAGTTGGTACACAGGTTGGTCCAAGGACCTTTTTAGGTATGACCCAAGCCAAGAAGCCAAGAAAAAATTACACATTGGAGCAACTTACAGCTCAAATTATAAATCTGTAAAGAAAATAGCACACTTACACAATACCAGAAGTGTTACTACAGGTAGATACTATACATCTTAAGTTGTGCTATGTAATCCACCTTAGAAGCAGTGATTTACAGACTCTGCTTGCTATGATTATATTAATAGTTTATTATTATGAGGTTACTTATTTAATAATCAATTCTTTCTGGGGATATCACTCAATATATCTGTGAAAAAATGAGGCTGCTGAAATAATTAAGCAATAACCGACGACGTTGATGTGGTATATTGAAGATTTACCGATGGTTGGTGTGGTTTAATCGGGTCTATATTATATGTTCGAAGTCTGAAAACTTTGAATCTCATATGATCGACTTCATACAAGGGAAGTTTTCAAATATCGAACATAAAATATAAACAAACTAAAAATTAAAAACCTACCTGAACGCTCTATGATGGGGGCAAGCTGCCCTGCACCCCCCACACCCACTACTTCTTAAATATACCAACTCCAAGACTGCACTACATTGAAGTGAAGGGAAATATTCCCTACGGCGGTCTCCGTTGAAACGTTCGATGTCTGAAAACTTCACTCATATGATGTCGATCATATGAGATTCGAAGTTTTCAAACTTCGAACTTGTAATATAGACCCAGTAGATAGACCCATAGACCCGTGAGGGCGAAGGCCAAGTGATTAAATAAAGCCAACCATGGGTAAATTTCAATATACTACAACCACGGAGTTAGTTATTGCTATCATACAATGACATTATTTAAGAAAAAAAAAAACTTACTTTTCTTAAATAATGTCTTTGTATAATGCCTCTGCGCTGCACTTCTACAGTTTTCCAGTATCCTGGGGCTTTTTTTGATGTACTGTGTATGCGTATGGGACTTGTGTTCCCATGCTTATTCAGTACATCAGTGCTGTGCAGAGGTAGCAACAGAAAAAGAAAGATCTCTGTTGCTTTTTTTTTTAGTTGAAAATAAAAAAAGAAATCGGGAGACTTTTTACATTTGGGAGAGCCAGGACAGGCAAAATAAAAAGATAATCAGGTAAGTTTCTTTAGTTTTGCAGAATGTACCTAATTATCATCTTATTTTTGTCTGTGCTGTCTCTCTCGTTTGTTTCAAGTCTTTGTGTAAAAACATACGAGATATACTAATGGGAAAAAGTCCGGGCAACAAGACCTTTTTCCGTTAGTATATTCTCTTGTGCTTGTTTTTGAATATTAATGGTCAGTCACTGTATAATAAATATCTACTTCATAAATAGTAATCTCTGACATTACGTGGCCTCTCTGAATTGCCAAGTATCAAAACAGGAAAAACAGCCATCTGCACTTAAATGGTATTCTAAGTCATTTCAGTAATATCTTGTTGTGTTTTCCGAGAAAATAAATTGAACCAAAAAAAAAAAAAGATACAATACCCACAAGTGTAACATTTGAATGCACAATATAAATATATAAGTAGAAGTAAAAGGTAGGAAGGGGGCTGTAATCCCTATTTTAACTCAAAGATTGATAAGAGACTTCATCTAGCATAAAAGCCATCCATAAGCAGTGTCACACCAGCGAAACTGACAGTGACCCTTTTTGCTAAAAAAAAAACAAACTTTCTTTTAATTTAACTTTTGCAGAAGCACAAAGCCACCACCCAATAGAGTTTCATAACAATGTAATATCTGCCCACTGTGCACCAGCTGACCTATCCAATAATTTATTTTAGCCTGCACTGCCATAACTTGCACATTTATATCGAACATGCAGATATTCGGTATACTCTTCAGGATTGCCTTATGTTGCACACATTCCAAACTACACTTGGCACCTGTGGCTTAAAGAAAACGTTGTTTCAGTGTGTCAGTCCCAAAGAATAATAGCCTGAAGAAATACAATACTACAGCTGGCAATATGCCAACCATTCCCAAATGATAGTAACCTGAAGAAATGAAATATTACAGCTAGCAATAACCCCACCATCCGAAGTCAGGTATGTAAAATACTGGTAAGTTGAGTAACTGGATTGGGTTATAGCACTCAGATACTAGGGGACTACTGTTTAAGATCATTGAAAACAATTAGAACATAAAGTAAACTGAACACTAATTAGTCCTTTACTCCCTCCTCTGAGATTAGTCAAACATTTGTACATTACATGGGGTAGATAGACTGTGCTTAAATTCAGTACATTCTATGCTTCTATCCCCCAGGATAGGGATTCACACCTGCACTGCATTCTTAATATGTATAAATACATTAAAACTAAAACTTTATACCATTTTACTTCAGAAAAAAATACAAAGGTAAATATTTACTGATGTCTGCATAACATATAAACATATCTAGTACCATGAAAAAAAGTTTTCCATGAGGTACTAAAAGCAAGCATATTTAAATTCCACAGGATCAATGAATTATTAAAGCAGGCCTTTGTCCTCACCCCAGAGTTTTTAAGCCATCAACAATACAGAGGTCACGTTTGCAATTCATTTTGTCAAGTCTGTTATTCATAGCAACTGCAAGATAGCTATTAAAGTGACACATTCACATTAAATAAAAAATGTCAGCTGCCTACGAATCTGTTCTCAGCAAGTGCAATCCTACCATTTCTCATCAAAATGTAACATGCCCACAGAAGCAACAAATAAACTCTTCTAAAACACTAGTGATGAATATTGTACCTGCCGGAGACAAGATATAATTTGCTATCACTCAAGCTGCCTATTCTGCATTCACCGCAAGAAAGTAAAATGAATCTATATCAAAGATGCGTGTTGGATGTATGGGGCACAGAAGATGCATGCATGAAGACACCATATTAATACCTATAAAATAATATTGTTTTAACAGTTATATCCGTGGCGGTGGTGCTGCGGTAGCGTTGTCGCCTCACAGTAAGACGCTGTCCGGTTCGATTCTCAGCTAGAGCATCTTCTGCATGGAGACAAGCGTGAATGGGCGTACCTTCGTTGAAGGTTGTGCGTGAGGGCTGGTAACTCGGCATGTAAAAAAAAATCAACTACCAATCATTAGCGGACCGGAGTTCCGCTGTGGCGACCCCTAACCGGGAAAAGCCGAAGACACAACAACAAAAAAAATGTGTATTATATGTATCTGAGACGTGAAAAGGACACAAACAACTTAAAAAAATGAATGAAGCAGCCCTTGATGTTTAGTTACTACTGAGTGCACAAGTATAGTATTTGTAAAATAGAGAGTGCAGGGCATGTAGGGAAATGTTGTCTGTTCTACTAGAGAGATTTGAAGCTACTGAGGTTGAGGCTGGGAATAAGAGTACAGTTAAAGAAATGTTTTGTTCTTTCTGTTTCTTCTGCTTTGCCATCTAAAGGGCCACATAATTAACTGCAGTGGGACATATGACTCATCTGCCCCACTACAAGTTGCTACCCCTGATCTAACCTATAGAACAAGATACAAGACACCACTCATGGCTACGCTAGGCCCTCATCTATCTACTTTTCAAACATCACTAAACTACTAATACTATACATTTTTTATGGCTGGTTATGAACTACATATACTGAGTTATGCCAGTAAAGCATCTAGAACATCAGTAGAGCATAAACTTGATATTCAGACCCATAAACCTATCAAAGAATTCATAGATTCATAGATAAGTATTAGGCTAGTTGCCCTTGCAGACCATTTTAGGCCGAGCAAATTTCCCTTTTTTTTTTGTTTGAAATAACCTTTCCCATTTGTTATAGATTGGCCTTACCTATCTCATGATAGATAATTATATATTACCCTTAATGATTCAGCACACTTACCATGAAGATATGCTTCCTCACTTTTACTCCAGTTTGGGACTGTGAATTGTTGCCCTTTGGTCTATTTTCTATATAAAAATAATGCTTTTACCTGGGTTTGCTAGTACCTGTTGCATATTTTGTCATTTCTATCAAATTCTATGTTGATTTTCCTCCTCTTGAGAGTATGAGTTCCTTGTTATGCACTATTTGACACAAGGTTTGTATAATATCATGTTTTGTCTTCTTTTATTTTTCCAGTTTGCACTGTATCTATGTTTTGATGGTTGCAATTATGTCAGCCTTCTGACATGAGGGGCTGTTGTTTTTAAGAGTCAGTATGGTACCTCATTTAATGTGTGTGTGTGACCTACATAGTATAATGTAATGTTCATGTTTGATTTGAAATGATCGCAGCCTGGCATTTCAGTCATCTGTGTAACTGAAATGGCCCTTCCTACCTTACAGAGCTCTTTTTTAACATTTTATTGAACATGACATTCCAAAGTGACATAGGTACATAGACAGTAATAGAAAAGAAAAACAACCATGATATTTTTTATTTTTATGCAATTTACATTTTAACAACTTTCATTCACTCCAACATTATTTAAATTGCTCAGTTCCTGACTTTCCAGAAATTTCTCCTTCTCTTCCTCCTAAACATTAATCATCTACTGTGCCCAAAAATTCCTTTTATTTCTGTATAATTTGTTCTTTCCCTTTTCAAAAGATCCCACTTCCATTTGTTTCATCTCTTTACAATTTTCAATAGGCTACAGCTGGTTTTGCGTTTGCTTTCTAAGGATTTTCTTTTTTTGGCAGCCAATACCATTAAACTTCATAAGACCTTACTGTGTCTGGGCAATTCAGATCCTGTATCGCAACTCAGAAGAATCATTTCCTTATTTATAAGCATTTGCTTCCCCAACATTTCTGAAAAATATTCTATGGAGAATTTTTAAGATCTGTCAACTTGTATTCCCAAATAACATGTTCCCAGTTAACTCTCTCTTCCCCATCACACTTCCAGCATTAGCTATCTACCTGAGGAAAAGTTCTCTGAAGTCTGCTTGAGTTATAAAAATACCTATGCAAATACTTCCAAAGAAAAATCCCAAATCTTCTGGGTGCTGTTGTGGTGCTTCCAGTTTTGAGTTGCTTAATTTAACAGAGATAGACATATTAAGATCAATGAAAGAAATAGACTGCAGAAGGTCACTAAAACCCAACAAGACAGAAGTTTGATAAAACAAATGACCACAGTAATTAGGATTGTCCATAGAAATCCATGCAATATAACAGAAGTAAAGAGGATACATTATTTCTTGTTTTTTAATTTCTCCAAGTCTTTTGGTTTTCTAATACCATGACGGGAATGGACCCCATTCCTAAGTCAAAGTACAATTAAAGTTCATGAAATTAATATTGTTTCAGTCTTTGATGTTAGCCCGAAGTAGTCTTCACAGCACCTGCAATGTGCCCAGTAATGACTCCTTCTGCAATTTGTACAGCGTTACATGTATTGGTAGCATATCTAAATACGATTGTAGATTCTTCTTTATAAGACATGTTGCTCCTACTACTATTGAAATTGTCAGGGTATATTTCTTCCACATTGCTCTCATTTCTGCCTGCAAATCTTGATATTTTATGGCTTTGTGTCTCTCTGTACGCAGGACACTGCAGTGAATGGGTGTGGCAATTTCAATGATCAATGCTACTTTTGTCTTCTTTTCCTGGACCACTATATCCGGTTTTCTAGCATCTGTCTTTTGAATTGTGGGTAATGGGTGATCCCATGTGATGTAGACTTCTTCATTTTCTATGATGCTCTGTAGCTCATGTTTCCAATGTTTTTCAGCCACTTCAGTATCATAATGTTTGCACAATCCTCAGTGCAACAGTCTTGCCACATTATTATGCCTTTCACTATACAGTCCTTCTGCCATTAGTATGCCACAACCAGCAACGTGGTGTGCGACTGTTTCCAATTCGGTTTTACAAAACCTACATTTGTCTGTTTCTCCCACGTTCAATGGACTTTGTAAACCAACATGTACGCAGCCCACTATCATTGGCCGCCAATATTAACCTTTCATCTCTTGGTTTAAATTCGCCTCTCCTTAACCATTCCTGCATTTATTCCTGTTCAACATAAGGTTCTTCCAGAAGTTTTCTACACTTGCAACTATATTTATGCTTTTTCCACATTTCTTACCTTTTCATCTGGTCCTCCCACCTATATTCTTTCTTTTGTTTTTTGGCACATTCAGTTGCTGCCAGATTTTTACCTACTTCTGGTTTGATTTCCATTCCTGCTTGATGTTGATATGCTTCTGCTAGATTAAGCAGAGAAGTCGTCTTAGATTTATTCTCTTCATCAATTCCCAAATATTTATACACTCCCACTTCCTCACGTTATTTTATATCACATTCTTGGCCCAAACTGATGTTTTCTCGGTGTTGCAGTTTTTCTGCTTTAAAGGTTGCTTTTGCACATATTCTACATTCTGTATGATTGCTGCTATTTTCCTTAAGGACCTGCATACAGAAATCTTACTCTCTCCTTACTTTTCAGACTCCACCTGTTTTTCATCATCATCCTTTTCCACTTTGATTTATAACCTTCAACATGTGGTATGTATGTAAGCCTTAATTTTGAAGCTATAAAACATCCTTTCAAATCAGGTAATCCTAAACCACTTTGTACTATTGCAAGAATCATCTTTTCCTACCTAACTCTTGATGTTTTCCCCTCCCAAATAAATTCCTTCAATTGTTTATTAATTATCATTTGCCTGAACTGTATATAAAAAAGGACTAGAAACATTATCTTAGTATTCATATCCGTAATCAAGAGCTTCAAATTTCTTATTTTTTTTAATTGTCTTTTGCTTAGTCTCTTCTAACATTTCCTTAGCTGCCATAATAGAATCCTTTTTTATCCAAAGTCAGAATTTCTTCAGCTGAATTATCACTTTCAATGATGCTGACAAGATACCATTTCATATTTTCAAGTAAAATCTATTTTTTTTCTATACCCATCTTACTGCTAGTTAGTAAAGTCAGGCCAGATCGAATGCACTTCCTGCTCATTCTTCTCCGTAAATGTTTTCAGAATTATCAAAATTGCCATGCCTCCCCCGGGTACGGGTAACCCATGTACATGACTTCATTCTTTTTTACTGGTGCAATACGAAAGTTGTGTACGTACCATAACAATAGATCCATGTTGTCTGTTTCCTCCCGGTTCAGCTTCTTGGTTTTTGGATCTAACTTGGATCTGATGCTGGCTTTTTCTCAAATTTTCCAACTTCAGAACTCTGACTTGTCTACTCATAATACACCACTCCCCCATCTACTTTAGATTGAGTTTGGCCCTCATACAGATTTAAAAAACATGCAGGAACTACTCCAGGAGCTTAATACAGTACCCAACGAGGAAACCATAAAAACTCTGTCACCTGTGCACATGGAAAGTAAAACCCTATAATTAGGGGGATAGAAGGGAGAGATGTTTGAACTAAATGGAAACAGATAACATGGATGTAACATTATGGTAAGTACATATTTTTTACATCCACTGTTGTCTTTTCCATCCAGCTTCAAACCGTGGGACAGAGTCCCCAGCCAGGTATCATCCCAGGGAGGCCCTAGGAGAAAACATTTTTCAAAATGGTGGAATCAAAAGAGGCTATGGATCTTGACTGCACATCCAGCTTTTAATGGGACACAAGAGTATGAGTACTAGCCCAAGCAGAAGTGGCACAGATGTCATCAATAGTGACTCTGGAGAAAAAAGCCGTAGACGAAAAAACAAAAAACAAACTGTAGAAATCACAAAAAAAAAAAAAAAAAAAAAAAAAAAAAAAAAAAAAAAAATGGCCAGAGTGCAATCAAAACTCTTATTTAATGAAATACATTGAAGCACTTTTCATTTGTAAAATAACAGACTTCATCAGACTTCAACCAGTTTTAGCTCAACAACACCAAGAAGTGTGTGCTTCAACACAAACGATACGACCAAAGCCACAAAAAGTTTTCTATTTCTCTAGTGCCTCGGCTACAAATAGCCTTCAAGGAGTAAAATACACAAATTCAACAGTCCTTAAATAACACCAGCAGCTTCAATCAATCAACAATTAAACAATAAAAAACATTAATTGAAACTTCAATTAAAACTTTTAAAGTGTCACTGTCCAATTTCATATAACACTTTTCCAGCAACTTTCAGTATTTAATCCCTTCGGTATTAACGTACCATATTTTAAAATAAATATTGTTTCCTTTTTTAAAAGATTATGTCTATGTGCTTCTCTATCATTATTCTTTAAACAAATCGGTTCTAAAATAGTTGCCAAGTCCTTCAGGATCTCCTTTATGGCAATTTCTAAAATGTTGGGCTAAGGGGCTTTCTATCTTACCTGTCCTAATGCCTCTCAAGTGTTCTAACAATCTAACTTTAAATATTATTTTTGTTTGTCCAATATAGAACATATTACACGTACATCTGATAGCATATACTACCCCTTCTGTTCTACAATTATATTCCCCATTTACACTAAAAGGGATGCCATTTATAGTCTGAAAAGTGTTTATGATGTAGGGACATCCCTACACTTTCTACAGGATCTCGTCCCTTTGTTCCAAAGCTGCACAGACAAATTAATGTCTGGCCTTTGAAATTTAGTGTGTACCACCAAATCTCGTATACTTCTACCTCTCTTTTAGGAGAATATTAACTTTTTATTCACCAGCTCATTTAACTCAAAAAAATTTAAAATTACGTACAATTAAGAAAGATATTACCGATGTTTGTAATAACTTAATGAGATTAATAGAGAGAACACATTTTGAATCTTGTTTATGTGAAATTCAAGCTAAATTAAGTACATTTGAAAAAAGTTAATGGAACAAAAAATGTATAAAATTCAAAGAGACCTTCGAGACTATGAAAAAGGTACTGCCTTTTTTTAGACCTACCAATCATCGGTCTTGATCTCGGGTATAATAATATACTTGAGGCATTGGTTTATTTTCCCTTCCTTGGATGGCATTGTGTGAATGTCTCTAAGGGAAATTACTTTTACTAGCAGGCCTTCCCCATGAAAAAATCAGTAATGCTACAGAGGGGGTAAAGAATTCTTAAGCAGACTTTGGTAAAGTTAGTTCTCATCATGTCAAGTAGACATGATGTAGAATAATCTGACTGAAATACCATTAGCATGGAAAATCTAAATATCACTGCTACTTAGTATGTTTATCACATTGGGCTACCTCATGACTAAATAAATGATTTCTGAGCCTACATATTGAATACATAGTATAATGAAAAGGTTTGCAGATTCACATACAGTAATGGAAATGGATTCTCTCCTGGGATGCACTCAATTCTAGCAGAATAATATTTATGCTGGAAACAGCAGTGAAAGGGAAGAGTTTGAAGGCCTTAAATTTCTGCATCTTGATAATATTATTCATAAATGTAAGTGCAGCAAAAGCATATAATTCAGTGCCTGGACTACAGTTTCCTGGAGCTGTAGTAAGAAACAGTGTTATGCACATGAAAGTCTCTATCCTCAGTGCTGCAGGGTACAGGGGGCAACCTGTGTCCTTCCATTATCCATTTCACAAGTTTATATGTGATGGTGTTGTTAAGATGTGGTATGTGCTGGGGACTGGTGACAGTTACTTAGGTAGCCTAGTTTTACTTCTTAATTGCATTACCATTCTAGATCACCTCATGGAAACGTGGAGCCCCTTATATCTTGCTGTACTACTAACCTTTTAGTACACATTATATTAAAGTTCACCAGTCCTTTATGGATATATGCCTAAACAGAGGCTCAATATTCAACAAAACGTGTTCAGTCATTTAAAAACATAGCCCACCTCACACATAACTGAGCAGGCTAGCCTGACTATACACAGAATTATCTACACCTAAAAACTAGTGAGTAAAGGAAAAAAGAAACTCCACTTAGCCAAGGCCAAAGGGATACAAAGACAGTGCTCGTTCAACACATTGCAGTCTCTCAAGATGGCAAACAAAATCTGAGGTAGCTGGGGGAGTGGTGTATTATGGGTAGAGGAGGTAGAACTCTGGAGTTGAAGTCACTGAGAAAAGGCTATCATCAGTTTTGAGTCAGATCCTATTACCCACAAGTTGAAACAGGCCAGAAAAGACAACACTGCATTACAGAATTACAATAGTTTGAAAGACAAATGCACAAGCCTCCTTGAATTTATTTAAAGTTATGCACACTTTTTTTTTGAAAAGAGATCTCTTGAAACTGGAAAAAAACGTTACTTGTAAACAGAAGAACGTCTACCTAAAAATGCTTTTGTTGAGGAAAAAGCCTCTCTGCATTCTACACGCCAAGATCCCTAAATATATTAACCCCAAGTATCCTTCAACCTAGAGAATAAGATGAAACTTGCTCACCCTACTGTTCTGCAGTCTGCCCTTTGAAAATAAAATGCAGAAAATGTAATCAGCAGAAGGAGTTTTACAGTCCTGTTCTCACTGAAATAAGGGTCAAGAGTTAACTTCAGCTGCTCATATAACTTGAGACATTTTCAAGCAACAGGAATAAAAGCCATGACTCTTTTTGCCAGCAACAACAAAGTGCCTTCGTGTAGTGCAGAAACATACAATGTTTCCCACCTGAGCATTCTTCTGTATGTCTAGCTGCTACATGTCCTTAGTGTTCCTCCTTTGTTGATTTATGCCTTTATCCATTCCAGATGAGCTTTTGCTTTCACATCATTTTCATTGCCTACTTTCGTAAACTATCAGGGAGGTTTATTTTATAATGTAATCAAGCATAATATCATTTTAAAATGGATGGGAAAGGGGTACAGCAGTTAGCTTTACTGCATCACAGTCTAAGCTTTCCAGTCCAATTCCCAGCTGTATTGCCCACTATGAGGAGTTTATTTTCACTTTGCATCTATGGAAGGTTTCACTTGGGGCTCAGATTGCTTATCACATCCCAGTGGCATGCAGAAGGTAAAATGACAAAGCTTTAAAATTCTCCCTTTGTGTTTATATGTGGGTGTGTGCCATTTAGTGGTTTAATGGATGGACTGGCATCCCATGCAGGAATGGGTTCCTGCCCTATGTGCATTACTTATAGAGAGAGAGACGTCTGCTTCCCATGGTCCTGAATTACTACATTAATACTATAAGTAATACATGAATTTCTGTTAATATATGGTTCGTCTTTTAGGTACAATTCTGACATACTTGTAGACTCAGCTCTTTTATCCAAAATCTTGACTGCTCTGACTACAATGTAAATGTAAATAAAAACTAGACATTTTGTCTAAATATAAATACTCCAGTGAATAATATCATAAATACAATAAATAATTATACCATTCTGTACCCTATCAAACCATTCCAAAGTACTGAATATTGTTTTCTTCAAAAAAAAAAAAAAAATAGCTGTCAGCATTTTGCATTTGCTAATACCAGAAAGATAAGCAAAACCAAATGAGTAACTTCCATCCATCAGCCACAGAAGGGCTTGTTTCAGGGTAATTATAATTATTGCATTCACTGTCATCATGAATGAAGGACTACACAGAATTTTTTTATTTGGGAGATAGAATACAAGTATTACAATCCATGAAAACAAATGTTTTCGACCCAAAATCCCAGTAATTTAGGTCACAAGTCTACAACCATTTTAACTCAACAGAAGATATATTTGCGCCTCTATTCTTATTAACAGGTTTAGAAGGTGTAATAGTCTTCTCTACATCATGATCACAGCAGTCATAGTACATCAAAGAGTTTATAGTTCAAAGGCATCAAAAACTTGATAGGGTATGTCTTCTCCTCAGGACCTTAAACAAGCTGTAAAAAATTCTGTAGGCCCTCAGACTCCTGAGTTGATTACCTGATCTCTGTATACATAGGTTTTCAAGTTGTTTTGAACCAGGAATTATACATCAAGTGTAATCCTATATAAAGTAGCTGAAAAAAAAAAGGAAAGATGAAAATATACAGGAGACTTTTTAAAACTATCTGCTAAGTAAGGCAAATAAATGAAGCTTATGTAATCCCCAGTTCCGAGTTTGTATCACACAGACAGCTAACAGCAGAAATGGTGACGGCCAACTGCTAGGAAAAAAAAAGTGCACCATGTACGTGGAATGCACAACGGATATATGGAATTATGTTGGAAGTATAATAAAGTGGTTTTTTTCTTGTTTTTTTTTTTTTTTTTTTTATAAATGCAGTTTGGATTTTTGCACCAGCATAACATTTATTAAATAGCCTCTATATTAAATCAGTGAATGCTTAAAATAGCAAAAGCTGATTTATCAACCCATTAAAAGTGAAAGCTTGAAATCCTGAAGACACGGAACAGCGATTTTTTTCCCAGTAAAAAAAATTGCTGGGCCATTTTCAGGACTTTGCCATTTCCTCCACTGTGGTGCAATCTTGGAGTTGGTGTATTTAAATAGGGTGGGTGTGGGGGGTGAAGCCCCCCACTTTATTTAGTGTTTTGAAATTTTTTTGTTTGTTTGTTTTGTGGAACAGCGATTTTTTTCCCTGGGAAAAAATTGCTGTTCCTTGTCTTCGGGATTTCAAGCTTTCACTTTTAAAGGGTCGATAAATCAGCATTCGCTATTTTAAGCGTTCTCTGATTTAACATAGACCCCTTAAATAAGGTATTCTCAAATAATTGCTTTTGTTGACATTAAGTTTTAATTGAAAATCCTTCAGAGTTCTGTAAACTACTAAAAATCCATTACTTTTCCATTCACCTTTTATATTCATTAACAAGAACTATAAATTGGAAAGTGCCATTTATGATATAAATAGAATATAATTGCTTAAGAGCTAGAATTTTAAACAATTGTATTATGTTAGTTGTGCACATTAAATTGGTTGGGTAATGAATATTATACTGTTATTAAACAAAATCAAATACAATTTATAATTATTAGAGACACACACACACACACACACACACACACACACACACACACACACACACACACACACACAGACACCATTCCCTGAATTTACATAAATACAGGGCTCTATGAGGGGTACAGGTTAATTCACCAAATGCCATTTTTTTGAAAGCTTTAGGAATTAGGTTCATAGGTTCATAGGTAGGTATGAGGCTATCTGCCTGAAGGCATTTATAAGCCTAGCCGGAATGTGTTGGCTTTCGCCGCCCCCTTAGATTAGTTCCCTGTGCCTCTGTCTAGCATAGCCATTGAAGTGATTCCTGGGGTAAACTATCTGTTTCCCATCCACTTGTCAAGGTTTATCTTGAAGAGGGTTAGTGAGGAGCTCTGCCTAATGTAGATTGGAATCTTGTTCCAGAGCATGGGAAGTCTCTGGGACAGGAATCTATCCCTCCAGCACATCCTATTTATTGTTGTGGTGAGGTTTAGATCCCTGGAGCATGTGGCTCGAGGGGATATGGTTTTCTTTAGGTGGAGCATGTCCATCAGTTCTGGGTTGGACATGGCCTTGTATGTCAGGCAGAGATCACCTCTGAGTAGGCTGTGTGCAACCGAGTACAGCTGGAGTTTCTTCAGTCGAGCTGCATAGGGCATCTGCTTGAGGCCAGTGATCCTCTTGGTGAGGTACTTCTGTGGTCTTTCCAGTTGTTGCAGGTGTCTTGTAAGGTACATCCCAAATGGGGCATTGTACTCTATGATGAGTCTGATGAGTGATGCATAGAGGGGCCCAATGACCTTTTTCGATCTGGATGCAAACCCTTTTGTGATTAGGTGGGCCACATAGAAGGATTTTCTAACCACTTTGGCAATGTGATTATCAAAGGAGAGGTTACTATCTATTTGGGTCCCCAGATCCCTTATTACGTCTTCCGTATTTAGGAGGCTACCACCTATGTGGTAGTTTGTGGGTACTTTGTTTTTTCCAAAGGGGATGACTATGCACTTTTTGGCATTTAGCTTGAGGCCATGGTTTTGACACCAGGTATCTGTCTCAGTGAGACCCTTTTGGGGGATCTCTGTGTCAGCCGGAGAGTCAATTATAGCCCCTAGTTTGCAGTCATCTGCAAGCTTGGTCAGCCATAGTCCTCCTGTGCTTGCCTGTACCTCTGAGACGTATATGACGAAACAGGAGGGGTCCTAGGACTGAGCCCTGGGGAAAGCCACTTGTAACCAGTTTAGAGTCAGACCTAGCTCCCGCAACTCTTACCATGTGGGTTCTGTCCATGAGCCAGTTGGCAACCCATCACAAGAAATAGGGATTTATGTTCAGGCTGGTGAGCTTGTCTATAATACCCGAGTGGGGAATGGTGTCAAATGCCTTTACAAGTTCTAGGTAGGCTGTGTGGACCACCTTTCCCTCATCTATAGCCTTGGTAACTGTCTCAAAGAAGTCCACCATCTTTAGGAGGCATGATCTGCCCTTAACAAAGCCAAACTGGGTAGGGTCCAGTGTTTGGAGGTTTCCAATGTCTCTGTTAATGGGATCCATGATGATGTGCTCCATAGCTTTGCAGACCAAGCTAGTCAGGCTTATAGGGCTATAGTTCCTGGGGTCCGTTGTGGCTCCACCTTTGTGGACTGGAATAACTGTTGCTGTGCGCCACTCTGTGGGCACATAGCCTTTGGAGAGGCTGCATTTAAGCAGTGCGTTTAGGTGAGGGGTTAGTTCATCTTTGAGCTCGTGTAGGACGCAGCCTGGGACACCGTCCGATCCCATTGATGCTGTGTTTTTGGCTTTTGAGAGGGCTGTTTTAACCTGTCTGTGATTTCAGGGGCACTACATTCTTCTGGTATAGTTATGGGCCCTTTTGGGGCTGAGAGGGGGGTGAAGTTTGCACTGAACCTGTCTGCCAGGATGTTGGCTATATCGGTCGGTTCAGTGTACTTTGTGCCATTCTGCACTAACTCCGAGCAGATCTGAGAATTGTCACTTAGATTCTTGACATAGCTAAAGAATGCCTTGTGGTTATCTTTGGAGTCCATGGCAATTTTTCTTTCGAAGCTAGCCTTGGATGATTTTATGAGGGAACATAGTTTCTTGCTGATACTGATCAGGGATGTCTTCCCTTCTTGGGATTTTACTCTTTTCTGTACTAGTTTCCTCCTTCTATTGTATAGCTTGTTTATGGCAGGGGTCCACCAGACTGGTTTCCTTTTCTTGGAGGAGTGAGTCTTGGTTTTGTTTGGGATAGCACGATCCAAAGATTCTTGTAGGTGCCCATAGAGTGCATTAGTAAAGGATTTTGCAGCTTGGACAGCATTATCCTTTAGCATGGGGGCTTTGCAACTTCCCACCTTGGTCTTAAATAACACGAAGCTTGCTTTTGAAAAGTTTTTCATGGTGGTTTCTTTGACCGGGGTTGGTGGCGGAATGTGGATATCCAAAGTGATTTGTTTATGGTCAGATTTAACCAGCAAGGGGTTGACCTCCGGTGTGGAACACCAGTCGCCCATGTTGGTGATGACCAGGTCCAATATATTGTCACGTCTGGTGGGGGTGTTGACCAGTTAATCCAGGGTATTTGAGTTTATAAATTCTAGGAAATGTTGGGGAAGGGAGTTTGTACTTGAGTAGTTCTCCCAGTTAATGTATGGGTAATTGAAATTACCCAATATCAGGGTGTTTGGTAGGACCTTTATGTTTCCTAGTGTTTCCAGGAATGTGGAGTGGGGGTGCTGGGACATGGTGAGTGATCTGTAGCAAGCTATAATTTGAATAGCAGTTTTGCCCATTGTTAGTTTCACGTGGATGATCTCTGAAGCATTGTGCTGTGCCACTAACCTGGAGGTGTGGGTATCCTTGATGAATATGGATACTTCCCCGCCTTTTGTATTTCGGTCTGGGTTTTGTGGCTGAAATGTATGGTATGAGTTATAGCCTGGTAGTGCTGGGGTGCTCTCTGGAGCCTTAAACCAGGTTTCTGTTACTGCACATATATCGATTTTCTCCATACTGAGGAGTGCCTCGGTTTAGACTTCTGGCATTGAGTAGCATTACCCTCAGTTTTTTGTTACTTGTGCTATTTACAGCGGTGGGTTTGTCTTTTGAGCCTTGCCTAAAAAAGGCACTATGGGGGTGGCAAGAGCCTTGGCCAGTATACCAAAGCTGAAGGGTGACAGGTGCAAGCCGTCTCTAGTGAAGCAGTGTGGCTTGTCAGGCATGTCATCCCCAGGCTGACAGACACTGGATCCCCTTTGAATGACACCAGAAGCTTAGCCAATTGTTGAAATTGATAATTTTTTTTCTATACTGTGGTATCATTCTTGGTGAGGGCAGGATGCTACTCAGGGTCAGGGTCATACCGGCCTGGGCTACGTGATCAGAGAGCTCCTCCATGTCTCTTTTCATGTAGTCCAGGGAAGTAGAGCTCAGGTCATTCACACCAACATGGACAATGACAGAGTCATATTTGTACTTGTTCTGGAGTGACATGAGTGCTTGTGTTATGTGGCGGATCCTGGCACCCGATAGGCAACTAACAGTAACCTTCTCCTTGTTCAGCCTAGTGAGTGGGACATCAGTGTGCCTGACTATAGAGCCACCTATTACTAGTGTGTTGGGTATGTTATTTTGCCTTAAGGGCTGTGATTGTGTGGCACACTGGTTTTGTGAAGTATGTGTTTCATGGTTTGTGTTCGGGGGTGGAGGTTGCTTGAATGTCTGCTTTGCAGGTCTCTGTTGCTTCTGCAGATTTTTATTTAGAGCCGCCGAGTATGTTTTCGTGTATTTATGTGTGTTTTTTGCCGTTGCTGGTTTCATAGGTCTATGTGAGACTGGTGGTGTGATGCTAGTAATTCCCTTCTCCTCTTGACTGCCTTGTCCAGTCTTGGGTTGAGAGAGCTTAGCCTCCAGTTTGGCTTTATAATTGCATCTCTTGCATGTATTAGTGTTTGGTTGATGGAGGAGAGGGTTGTCTGTGTACATGAGGCAATTGTAACATTGCCTCAAAATGCCCAGATTCACCAGTTGGACCGCAGAGGACACCTGAAACTGCCCTTTGGACATGCCTGGATAGGTACAGTGAACTGTTTTACTGACTGGCTGGTAAAGTCGAATAGAGAGCCTTGTCCTTCTCTACAGTATAGGGGGAATTCCCACTTGAAGAAAATAATTTTAACCTGAGGATAGTTCACCAGATCTGCAAATTAGAGAAAATATTTGGTCAATGGTCTAAAATTCAGATTAACAGAATGGAGGTCGCTGCAAGTGGAATACTTATTTCTACTAGCTACATCTAACTTTGGAACTTTCTTGGTGCTTAGATGTTACTGTTCCCACCCCTCTATGTCCTTTTTCCTCCATGTATCTGTAATGCTTTTATCTCATTTCTTGATGGAACTTAACTTATTTCTCTATCTTGCTCATTCTCCTACTAGTTGAAACTGACTCTTAGAGTGACCTCATGCAGAGATACCACTATCTGTGGAGTTTTCAAGGCAAATGGGGAACTGGAATTAGACTGATAGGTCTTTATTCCATATCACACATGCATGCATTCATATCTATGGACAATTTAGAGTACCCAGTGCACTAAATGCATACCTTTAGAATATCGAAGGAAGCAGGAGCACCTGGAGAAAACCCACGTGAACACAGGAAGGACATGCAGACTCTGCACAAAGGACACCCCAGATGAGAAGCAGACCAGAGAACCTGTTGTTGTGAGGTGGCAGTGCTAACCATTGTGCTACTGTAGTGCACCTTTAATTCTTGTCAGAACAGGACCTGGCTTATCTAGTCCCCAGTGCTGGTCTCGTAAGCCCCACCCCACCCTTTTAGCTCTTCAAGTGAACAGAAACAAACTCACTTCTAACACTTTGCTCACAGGGGGATTGTCCCCTCTGGCCCATCCTTGCTATGCTGCTGATTCTTGTGGTTGCTTTACATTTTTCCTTCTGGATTACATGATACTCTTCTCCTAAGTCCTCTTTCATCCTTGTATCTTCCTGTTATACTTCCTAACTGGTCTTTGTGTATAGCATTTTATTAATTGTTTTAATTTATCCTTTGTTCACTGGGATAGGCTGACCAGGATAGTGGACTCCTTTTAGCGAAGACCCAAGGTAGTATTTATACTGCTAGGGAAAATTTGGCCAGGGCATCAGGAAACTTACCCTACTCTTTTCAGTAGGTGCTATGGGATCTTTTACATCCACCTGAACTACCACCAACCCAAGCAGATGGGACTATGGTTTAATTTCTCATCTGAAGAACAAAACAGTCACGAGTACAGCACCTACCTAATACTGCACTGTAGTGCCAGAAATCCAATTACCTGGATTGGGAATAGACCCTGCAGCCCACTGGTCTACCAGCACCAAAGACATGTGTTCTGCTTGTTAAGTCACTTACCCTACGTTTTCAATTTCTTCTATTAAATTTGCATGCTTAGTTCACATAAGGATTTATTGTTTTTATAGTGGTGGTTTTGATGTAGCGCCACTGTTTTTCCTCACAAACTTTAAGTCTATGTACTAGACCTTTTCTGAGGTATTGCCCTATTTAACCAAAGCCTACCCTCCAGATGTGCATAGAACCCCCTTTTTTGGCTTATACTGACAATCAGGTTGATAATAACCTTTTCTACATGTCAGTCTCTTCTCACATGGAATCCCACTTCCATTTCTGACATACTCTTTCTTCTCATGTGAGAATGCAAATTCCAGGGTTGCTCTTCCATGAATAGTTTCTAATACTGGTGTAGGCCTGCTGCTTGTATGACATGAAGGCCCATGAATAGCTTCTAATACTAGTGTAGGCCTTCTCTTGTAAGACACGAAGGTCCATGAATAGCTTCTAATACTAGTGTAGGCCTGCTCCTTGTAGGACATGAAGGTCCATGAATAGCTTCTAATACTAGTGTAGGCCTGCTACTTGTAGGATATCAAGGCCCATGAATAGCTTCTAATACTAGTGTAGGCCTGCTCCTTGTAGGACATGAAGGTCCATGAATAGCTTTTAATACTAGTGTAGGCCTGCTCCTTGTAGGACATGAAGGTCCATGAATAGCTTCTAATACTACTGTAGGCCTGCTCCTTGTAAGACATGAAGGTCCATGAATAGCTTCTAATACTAGTGTAGGCCTGCTCCTTGTAGGACATGAAGGTCCATGAATAGCTTCTAATACTAGTGTAGGTCTGCCCCCTTGTAGGACATGAAGGTTTGGACAGTGAAATGAATAGCTTCTAATACTAGTGTAGGCCTGCTCCTTGTAGGACATGGAAGGTCCATGAATAGCTTCTAATACTAGTGTAGGCCTGTCCCCTTGTAGGACATGAAGGTCTGGACATTGACACGAATAGCTTCTAATACTAGTGTAGGCCTGCTCTTTGTAGGACATGAAGATCCATGAATAGCTTCTAATACTAGTGTAGGCCTGCCCCCTTGTAGGACATGAAGGTCTGGACAGTGACACAAATAGCTTATAATACTAGTGTAGGCCTGCTCCTTGTAGGACATGAAGATCCATGAATAGCTTCTAATACTAGTGTAGGACTGCCCCCTTGTAGGACATGAAGGTCTGGACAGTGACACAATTAGCTTCTAATACTAGTGTAGGCCTGCTCCTTGTTGGACATGAAGATCCATGAATAGCTTCTAATACTAGTGTAGGACTGCCCCCTTGTAGGACATGAAGGTCTGGACAGTGACACAATTAGCTTCTAATACTAGTGTAGGCCTGCTCCTTGTAGGACATGAAGATCCATGAATAGCTTCTAATACTAGTGTAGGACTGCCCCCTTGTAGGACATGAAGGTCTGGACAGTGACACAATTAGCTTCTAATACTAGTGTAGGACTGCCCCCTTGTAGGACATGAAGGTCTGGACAGTGACACGAATAGCTTCTAATACTAGTGTAGGCCTGCTCCTTGTAGGACATGAAGGATGATAATTTTTCCTGCATTCAGTGTGTTTCAGTTTACATCTAGTGTATTAATCTTCCTCATCCTCTTTCTTTGTTGTCCTAAGAATATTATCCAGAATGTTCCTGTATGTTCTTTTTCTCTACTGAGGTGGAGGGATTCTGTGTAGAACCCCTGAGTGGATTTCCCTGCAATTTCCAGTCCCTAGTGTAAATCACAGTGCTTGGTTTTAATCATGTTTCACTGACCTCTTTATTGCATAGAGGACTTCAATTCATGTTTATTTAACCCTTTAGACTATTCAATGAAGTGTATAGTCCATTATGTTTACATCTCAGTCATGATTTACAGTGTAAAGTGTTTCTGCTACTGTCACAACATCCAGATATTGTTTCTCCATCAGTATCATTAGTCCATACAGCTATTTTTTGTTTAAACTGTGTGTACTGCTGTCCACTACCTTGTAGATTTCTTTTGATTTGCTTCCTTTTTCAAGTTCATTCCTTTTCAGGTTAGGTCATTTATCTTGTTATGAATAATGACACCAAGCTTTACACCCCTTGTAGCTATCTCAGCATTGCTCTGAGTTCATTCTCTGTACCTCCCAGTCATGGATCAAGGCACACACCTTACCTTCCTGTCCCCTCCTTCTTTTACTTCTATCTTACCACTGAACTCTTCAAAAGATACATCTCATCCTCTGTTGCATTTACAACCCTTGTGCTACTTTTCTGAATGGTTCGCAGTAACCTTATTAGTTTCCACTTGTACTGCATCACTGAAAGGTCCAAATGTTCCAGAACCCCATAAGAATCATGCAGCAGTACCCATTGAAAGGATGAATACCTTTTCATCTTCTCTTTTTTACTTGTACTGCTGTTGTGTTTTTTTCACTTTGAGTAATTAACACTAATTGTGATGCAGATTTTCTTTTTTGTATGTATAAAAGGTAGTCAGATGTTGAAGGAGTCATACCTCATGTTGCCAGTATACTGAAGGGACTTCATAACAATAGTGTCACTATATTCACATATTAGTACCAAATATCTTTGCTGCAGCTCGGATAAGGCATGCAGCATCCTGGGAAACATATATTATGCAAAATGTGCAGTGATTCTTAATAATAGGCACCAGTGCTGACGTATTGTATATCACAAATGGTACCAGACTTTTGTCACATGGAACCCTTAGACAGAACACTCAGTGCTTCCAGGCTGCTGCTAGAGTTGTATTATGTGTAAAGATGTATCGGGAGTCATTTTATCATATGAACACTCCTCTCAACTGTTCATATTTTCTCAGAATGTCCAGATTTTTGTCTCATATTTTGGTCTGTTCCTCATAAAATTTGTGGATTTCTGTATTTTGTGGCAAATCAGTGAGGACTGAATTCACTAAATAATGACAAGCATTTGAGTTTCAGGCTTCATACCCTTCAGAAAATGCATGATAACACAATATCTTTTATTCAAGCAAGTTTCTAAGTTTATAAGAGCAATATTTACAATTTGTCCATATTTTTGGGGCTTTGTTCTCCAATTATTTTTGGTTTTGTCCAGATTTTTTGTGCTAAGAGGTTGACAGCTATGAGAGGAAGATATTGGTATAGCCTTCACTGATCTATGCTCATTGGGGGCTGTTAGAAAATACACTGTTAGTGATACTAATCAACCCTATATGAATCCTATCTGGTTTTCATTAAAGGGTTATTTTTGTTGATCTTGCATTAATTAATGTCACCCTGTTTGAATGCAGATACTGCAGAATTATTAACCTTATTAGTCAAAAATGCCATTTTGTTCACTGCTAATTAATTTTTCTTCTGACATTTCACTGACTGTGACCTTAAGAGCACTAAAAGTGTTAATTCCCTAACGTAGCTGCTATCCCATTAATGTTAGGACAAAAATCATGAAGGGTGCCAGTCAGTCTTGTATTTGGAAATACATTTGTTGGACTAGTATGAGATACAAATTTATATCTTTTAGGAATCTGAATCAAGGAAATGTATGGCTATAGCTACACAGAGTAACAAAATCAGATAACCTCAAGAC
>NC_056739.1:1611210812-1611315812 GCF_019279795.1 Protopterus annectens | reverse complement strand
AATTTGTAATCAAAAACCTGCTCCAGCCTTACTCATTGGGAATGTTTGAGTAGTTGTTGTTATTAAAGGCAATTGTATATAGCCACCATATTCTTTACTCCTGTAAGTGGAGAAAATAAATTCACCAAGCTTGAAAAAAAAAACAAACATGTCAGTTACCCTTGACTCAGTGTCTTGGTGAGAAAGGATATACACAGTAAAGTAATGTCTTTCAGCTTTTCCCAGTTAGGGGTCACCACAGCGGAACACCGGTCTGCTTATGATTGGCAGTAGATTTTTACAGTGCCGAGGTGCCAGCCCGATGCCCAACCTTCAACAAAGGCACACCCATTCACGCACGCACCTACCTGCATGTCTTTAACATCACTCAACTACATGGAAGACATGCAGATTCCACACAGAAGACGCTTCAGCCGAGAATCGAACCAGAGAACCTCTTGCTGTGAGGTGATAATGCTAACTGCTGCACCACCATGGCCCTAAAAAAGGATATGCACAGTCTATGATGATATACTACAAAAAAGATATGTGAGTACTAATTGTGGCAGCCAAGGAGAAAATGTACTTTTGTGGGTCAGACAATGCATGTGAATCATAATTATTCAGATGTAACTTTCCAATAGACAGTACAGTTTATGAATGGTATTAGGCAGTCAATGTTTTAAAAGCTGAAATACAGACTGACCTTCCTTTCAGTGTTGAAAGTGTTTTCTGCAGATGGAATGTTGACGTTTAGTAATGCCGATGACAGGAATGCTAAGTTAAAGGTGGAGCTGGTTATGTTCTTTTTGAGAAGTGCCTAAGATTGATTACAAAGCGGTAGTAAATCCAGCCAAATCCAGAAATCTACAGGCAGTGGAAGGAAAAGCAAGATTCCAATGGAAAAGGGAGACTATATCTGCACAACACAGCAAAGATGATATGGCTGGTTTCTCCCTTTCTCTCCAGACCCCCAATAAGACTCCCCACTGGCACCGCTATAGGGTCCAGATCTCAGCCTAGTGGGCAAGCTACAACTTCCAGCACCCTCTCTGTCCAACCAGTGCTTCATGTCCCTGCCCAAGTAGCTGACACACACACACTTTGAGAAAAGTGTTTATACAACCACACAGACACTCCTGGGGAAGGCTGGCACAGGTTATCCAGTTGTGCCCCTTTTACCCAGACTATATGGTAGAAATCACTGCCACCACCCACTAATATTTATCAGCTACTCAAAGGCCCTTAAAAGGGTGTCCAATTATTACTGTGCAATATTATTATCCAAATGGTAAGTGCAACCTAACAGTCAAGACTTATTTGGAGTGACTTGGTACAGCATCACTATATACATGCAATGCACTCTTAGAACTCTCTACACAAAACAGTCACAGTTGAAAGGTTTAAAAATATTTAATAATAAATAATAAAAACACAGGACAATACTTCTTACTATACAGTGCTAGTCAAGAGTTCAGAGATCACAGAGAAATACTTAAAATAATACCATAGAAAAGTTCTGACATCACAGAAAAACACTTAGTCTTGTTGTTGTTGTTGTTTGTCTTTCAGCTTTTCCCAGTTAGGGGTCACCACAGCGGAACTCCGGTCCGCTAATGATTGGCAGTAGATTTTCACGAACGCCGAGGTGCCAGCTCGAAGTTCAACCTTTAACAAAGGCACGCCCATTTACGCATGTCTTTCGAACACCCACCCAACCACGGGAGGATATCCAGACTCCACACAGAAGGCACTCCCTGCACTCCAGCCGAGAATCGAACGGGAGAACCTCTTGCTGTGAGGCAACAATGCTACCGCTGCACCACCGTGGAAGTTCACAGAAAAACACTGTGTTTTCTCTTAGAAATAGCTAGGAATTAGGAAGATTAGACAGAAAAACACTTAGTCTAATCTTCCTAATTCCTAGCTATTTCTAAGAGAAAACACAGTTCTAAAATAACTTACATCTAGAGCAAGACAGTGCTCAAGCCATTCTCATGGTGAAAGCGCTCAGTTGTTGGGATCTTTGTGTTTTGTGCTATTAAATAGGTGAAACCACGTTTGTGTAGGGACTTTTTTATTTTTATTTCATTTTAAAGATGTGTTCCAACTCAGCTTTAAAAGCCAACTACTGAAGAAATAAAAATAAGCTGTAAATTAGAAGTGGTGTGTTTGTAATAAACATTAATTAACTGGGGGGATTCATCTTTCTGCTTATATTTCAAGTATCTCATTTGGTGATATGAGTACCTTGTGGTACTCTATTAATAGGAGAGTCTGTGAACTAAACTAGACAATACTCTTTACTGAAAAACTATTTCTATGGCATGAGACAGCTGCTGCAAACAGGCATGTTTCCATACTGTTTTGAATTGGAACCATTGAAATAACCATAAAGAATAAAAAGGTAGAAAAATATTTGGCCCTGTGTATGCTACATTTTATCTTCTGTTTTAGAGTTAGTGAAGCTTCCATATCATGGAAGAGTTAATTTGCTATATAACTTCAATATGATATGAATAACACTCTTTAATTGGTGTACTTTAAATCTGAAAATCTTAACTTAAAACAAATCATTATTTGAAAGCTGTTTTAAAGAATGTTTTACATATGTTTAAAAATACAGTGTTAGTCATTGAGTAATTAATGCCAAAATATTAGTTTGGAACCAACTGCTGGCTCAGCACTAAAGCATGAATAACATTACTTATTCTTTGAGTCACAACATTTGGTTTAAAGTCTGTAAAATTGTAAATATTAGTAAAACACCAACATGGCAACTGTTAATATCACTGAGGATGATAATGCATGGATATGGCAAAATATTATGAAATAAACAGTGTTATGATTGACAATGAGGGGTGATGGATAAATAACTGCATGGATGGATAGACAAATAGATGGACAGATAGATAGCTAGATAGAGTGATAGATAGATACATAGATAGATACATAGATAGCTAGATACATAGATAGCTACATAGATACATAGATAGATACATAGATAGACAGATACACAGATATATACATAGATACATACATAGATATATACATATATACATAGATAGATACACTGATACACAGATAGATAGATACGTAGATAGATAGAGACATAGATATATATACCTAGATAGATACATACATGGATATATACATAGATAGATAAATACATCAATAGATACATAGATAGCTAGATAGCTAGATAGCTAGATAGCTAGATAGATAGATAGATAGATAGATAGATAGATAGATACATAGATAGATAGATAGATAGACAGATAGACAGATAGATACATAGATATATACATAGATAGATACATGCATACATAGATATATACATAGATAGATACAGAGATACATAGATAGATAGACAGATACATAGATTGATACATAGACAGATACATAGATATATACATAGATAGATACATACATATATATATATATATATATATATATATATATATACATAGATAGATACATAGATAGAAGCATAGATTGATAGATACATAAACAGATAGATACATAGATAGATAGATAGATAGATAGACAGATAGATACATAGATACATAGATAGCTAGATAGAGAGATAGATAGATAGATAGATAGATAGATTAATTTAACTAATTTAACTAAGTTTGCTGGGGCAGTGCACTTATCACTGTTGATTAGTTTCAGGTGCGGGCCACTTTACACATAGACTGGTTAAGACAATGAAAAATTCTACAAACATGTTAATACAGTCTAATGTAAAATATTTCAAACATACTAATTCACAAGAACACACATTGGTATTTTATGTACAATAATTACAGTACAAATATAATTTCCGAGAAAAGGTATGGGATATTTTGTTTGAAACATTAACTTTCAAGGTAAAGGTAATGCAAAAATCAGGCTGATAGAAAATTATTTACAGAAACAGGAAAATGCCTATGTGGAAATATATAGTACAAGTTACCTGAAGGTATCCTGAGGAGCTGATTCGGATAAAAGAAGGGGGAGACAGAGGAAAAATATACACTGTTTGCATATCGGTTGATATGTTCATAACTATACTATTTGTAGTAATAGAGCTATCCACCCCTGGAGATATTTGGGGGATTACATTTATCTTAAATACTTTATGCAGTTCTGGAGACCATTCAGGAAAAAGGTTGCCTGAAAAAAACCTTTAGAAAAGCTAGGAGTGGAAGTGAACTGTAAGGGACAGGAACAACTGGACTATAGGTATAATGTGAAGATAACCATGCCAAAGTACTTATTCCAGAAAATCAGCGAAGAGCTTGGTTGGTTTAGACTGTTCCAGAAACATCATGGAAAGTTGTATGTTAACTTCCTCCATGCTTCTAACACACTGCAAACATGATGTTTATGTGCAATTAGTCGGCTAAGACTGATTCAGTAGAATGGATACTTTTTTCCCTCCAGAGCAGCTGAAAATGTGAACAACAGTCAAAGGTGCATAGAATGCTAGAATCTAACAACACTGGCTATGCACTACCCAAGAAATCCGCAAAATTACAATGTGATGGAGGAGTATTGTAAAAAATTTGTTATAAGACTTGTGCAGTTAAAATAGAACAGCATATTTTACTGGGGAGGCAAATAATACTAAGCATTATAGAACACTTAGTTATAAACATCAAAGTACTGTTATTTTTGTTATTACAATGAAACTAGGAGCTTAAAGACAAGTGTATTACTTATCCCCTGTTGTGGTGGGGGGTGACGGGGTGGACGTAAAGATGGCTTAGGGAAGAAGCAGTCATTTCTGTAACATGTGTTGCATTCTTATGTTGGTTGTGAGTTCTTTCCAGATGACTACTGTAACAAATGCAGATGTATAGCTCATCGGCATCTTTATACTGAGAACTGAGAAGGCAGGACTTGCTTTGAATGGTTGGATGCATTACTTTATGTACACTGAGAGGCTATTTCTTGCATAATCAGATTAGTTAATCACCACCAGGCAACGACTGCAGCTGGAAATGACTCTGGCTTTTTCTTTACTATATAATAGTGCATCCCTTATATCTTAAATTTTCACAGATTTAGTACCATCAAACTGAAAATGCAAAACAGCATTTCAGGTACTCATAATTTACTTTAGAGAGGAAAGCAACTTGTGAAGTCAAAATTTCAGAGGAATTACTTCTTCATCTTCTATATGACATAGATGCTTCACTTAGCAGAATGCAACCTCAAAATAGAGGACCTACGCATTTGTTGGTGTGATAAGTGCAAGGTTTATGTACTCATCAGGAAGTATTCAAAGTAACTCTTTTTTTAAGCTAAGATACCAATACATACCTCTTCACTGTGAACTTGTATATAACTAGAGCAGCTTGTCCCAAAGGTATAATATGTGGCAAGTCTATGTTCAGAAATGACAAGTAAGTCAAAGGCATGTATGTGCTTTTTCTACATAAATTTGCAACATAATGTTCCCAGCCTTCAACACAAAACATACCTATTGCTCAGTCTAGCTGTTCATAAAACAGATGGGGATTATATACATTCTTTATGCAGTGTATTTATCAGTTGCCTTTCTCATCTACATTTGAGCTGACTGCGTGAAGCATCATGCATTCAAATCAGAAAAAAAAAATGCCAAAACTTCTACGCCTGGCAGATCAGGGCAACTTGACCTACAAACTTTATCAATTAGAGGGTCAGCAGTGTGGAAAAAGCCAGAACGTTCCTGACAATAGTAAGTGAGGTTTTTGTGACAGCCTGCCCTCCCATCTTATTCATCTCCACTAGCTCTCCACAGGACTATTATGGAGAATTTGGCCGATCTCTTTCGTGGTGATAGACAGTTAGGTCACTCCATGAGTGACCTTCCATCTCCTTTGACCTGATTCCTTACAAGTTCTACCAACAATGGGAACCTTGATTTATGGTTAGTCACAAGGAAAATCAGGTTTCAGAAGTCATAAAGCATTAGAATTTTTTAATCTTTCTGTTCTTTGGCATGTGGAGCAGACCATACCTAAGTATTCCCTTGAAATGGCTCCTTGCATCTGCAGTAATCATCATTATCAGCAGATATCACTCCTTGAGGTATAATTTTTAGCTGAATCTTTATTCAAAAATGACAAGCAAGTCAGAAGCATATATGTGTGGAATAACAATAGTAAATATACATGTAATTGCATGTATTTTGTTTATATTATCAAACTTGCTGATTATAAACTGAATTTTATTTTATTTATGTTTTGCAATTTTCACATATTCATCTACTGCAATGTTTAGACATCTACATCAAATCTAGGCTATCTAGCGCTTATTTTAGCTAGGTGGGACCCAACCCTTTCACACTATGGCCAGTAACTAATATTTACTTTAAATAGTAAAGAAGTAATGGGGGAAGGGCCCATGTCTTAGCCCTACCGTTTCTAAAGAGAAAACTGTTTCAGCGGCATGGACATGTGATTTGCATTTGTACTCACTGCTAGAAATGTATCTCTGTGTTATGTGTCCTCCCCTCCCCACACACGCATTCAAGAATTTCTGAAATAGGGAGACCATTGCTTTCAAAGGGAAATAAAGGGTATGTTTTAAGTCTCTGTAATTACATTGATGTAACTACATATTGGGTGTCTGAATGTAATAAACTCACATTCCCTTCAGACTCATACATTCCAATAAATAAATGCAATTTTGAGAGGTAATGTGTATCGACCTTGTGATGCTACAATTCCATTCGCCTCAGTGGTAGCTGTACACCTAGCCGCTCCTTATGCTTCGCTGCTCAGGAACTAAAAAAAACCTCCTTTAAATCTGGCAAATATTCTACACAAGTCCCCTTTAAAATGCAAAATAATTTTGTTTGTAACTCTCACAGTATGCTGCATGTCATTTTGAAACTTTAAAGACTAAGGTGTAAAACATGCGAACATGGCATTGATCTGTCAAAGTTCTAAGGGATGTCATTGAGATTCTGAGGAAAGCAAAACTAAAAGTGTAAATGCAGGTGAATATACACTTGGTCTGTAGTTGCAGTACCATTGAGCATTCTTCCTCTACCAAGTTTCAGAGATCCTGTAAGTCATCTTTGTGACATTTTCTAACAGAAATCTTCCACCATTTGTCAGACATCAGCCTATGGAAAAAATGTGCCTTCCATATAAATTAGTGAATGTGCCGAAACCCAAGCCATTACTGCCACTGATGTAATTTGAAAAGTGAAAGCAAAAGTTGAGGTTTAATGATTCTGTGTACCCAAAATGATAAGCATTGTGTTTTCTGGATTTAGTCTTCTGAGAGAAAAGTATCACAGAGTGCTCTGGAACTGTGAACATTTTAGACTTATAGAGTACGTACTGAACATTGTAACATACCCAAAACCTATTACTTTATAGAGATTTGGAGGGCTAAGTGGAAACTACATGGTTATTCAATTCCAGCACCATGAATTTCAGTGCCATCAAAGCACACAAAGAACACATTATGCATAGAAGAGCTACATGCGTAAGTTTTAGCGGTGGTTGGTAAGGACTTTGGAGTCACTACTGAAAAGCATGACAAATTTAGTTAGGTATCAGGGGTGGGACATCAACAGACCATGGGTGAGGTATACAGTGGGCATCAGTGCTAAGCCACATCACTTTTACAAAAGGCAGATGTCAGCAAGACCACCCCACCCATCCATGGATGGCACCACAAAGTTGAACCCCTGGTCTCCACCTGAGAAACCAACTCATGTGCATGTGTGACTGAGCATGTGCCCCTTTCCTCTCAAAGGGCAGACATGTCCATTTCTCCCTGGTTGTATCATCAAGCATCCAAGCTGCTTCTTGAACTTGTGTTGCCTGGGCCTAGTAAAGATTTATCCCGGTATGCTGTCAGAGCTGGCCATAATCTTCTGAAATGGTGCAAAATATGGCAGATGTGTTACAGGCATCCTTTACATAACTCAAGCAACATTGAGACACCCAAGCTGTACTGCAGAAAATGTCCATACACAAACCTTGAAACTTCTGTGGAAATCAAAGTACTTATGGCAAGCCTATTTCAGATGATGGGAATGCCAAATTCGGACTTATACTCCCATACCTCCTATACGTCAACTATCCCCCTTCCAAAACTGCAGGCAAACTTTCTCTTTCCCTTCTGTTTTGAAAATACATAATCTCAAACTCTTTTGTTAGGGATATGACAGAAAATGAATACAATCACCAGTGGTACTCTCATCCCATTGCTTAAGGGATCCCTCAGTGGTCAGTGGTACTTTTATCACACTCCTTCAGGGATCCCTCAAGTCCCCTCAGATTAGCATGATCTCATCTAGCCAATCATTTCAGATATGGTTCCTCAAGGAATCATATAAGCTGTTCTACCCAGACAGACAGGCAAAGGATTCTACTCCAGGCTTTTCCTGATTCCCAGAAAAGGGGGAACTTGGAGACCAATTTTAGATTTATCCAAATGAAACACTTACATAAAATTCAAAAATTCAGGACATTAACCCTCTAAAATCCCCTTCCTCTCCTCTTCTCGCAAGCATTTCTAGTTACTACAGATCTAAATGATACATATCTGCATATCCCTATTCACTCAAAATACAGACAGTTCTTAAGATTCTATGCATTTGGATATCACTTTGAATTTACTTCCTTATCATTTGGAGATCATTTGGCTTATCCATGACCTCAAGAGTTTTCAAAAATGTTTCGTCCCTGCCATAGCTTTTTGCAAGCTCCAAGGCATCCATATCTAGCCATTCTTAGATGACTGCTTGAGTCAGGCTGCTTCAAAGTAAGAGACATTAAAAGCTTTACATTTTACAACCAATCTGCTTCTCAGCTTAGGTTTTACTCTGAACATCAAAAAATCATCCCTGGATCTAAGCCATTCTTTGATATTTCTGGGATGTCTTCTGAACACATCCATCATAATAGCCTTTCTACCTCTAGACAAGATGCGCTTTTTGAAAATTTACTTCCTTATCTCTGATAAATCTTCAAATGACCTCAGCAAGAAAGATCTTCAGAGCCATAGAATTTATGACGTCTATATTTCTAAAGATTCCACATGCCAGACATCGTATGAGGGAAATTCAGTAGTACATTAGATTGATTGAGACCCAACACTGCCATCCTCTATCATTTCCATTCCCCTATCTTGCATTTCATTAAAAAAAAACAAAAAAACAAAAAAAAAAAACCGGATTAATTTGGTGGGTCAATCAGGTAAAAATCAATGCTGGAATTTCAATTCTCATTTCAACCCCTAAGAAGACAGTAGCAATAGATGCTTCAGATTTTGCATAGGGACACTTTCAAAAGGTGGCAAAGTCTAGGGAGTTTGGACTAATCAAGACAAAAAGAAGAAAATAAACATGAAGACAGTGATTGTTCTAATTTATACCCTTCAATTCTTTTCTGAAACCCAGTACCAATTCAAGTGGTGACAGAGAATAACATTGTCATGTGGTACATTAACAAACAGGGTGACAAAATCATGTCTATTCTGCAGGCTGGCTATGGCAACCTGGGTATTGGCAATTCAACAAAACCTCTTCATTCAGGCTAGCTATATTCCCTGTGAACAAAGCACAGTGGCAGACTATTTGAGCAGATCCAACATAGACTCTTACAAATGTTAACTCCTCAGATAGACTTTTTTTGCCACAAAGGAAACTAAGGCTTCACCGGACCCGGTAGATAAAAATATATATTTAATGAGATAAAATACAAAGTATAAATCAAAGAGTCATGCTATGTGCTTTCATCTATATAAGACTTCATCAGAGCATGAGTTGGCAAGGGAAAGTCACAGTTTAAATACACAAACCAGCCAATCACCAAATAGACACAATTAAGTAATTATGTAATTATAGAATTCTCTAGAACCATGAAAAATAATGCTGGTGTTATTTGCAAGAAAAAATGTTACATCTTATTGAATCTCAGTGGAAAAAATGTTATATCTTAGTAGATCTCAGTTGAAAAAATGTTACATCTTAATGGATCTCAGTTGAGAATTGTATGTTCGTATATTTAAACTGTGACTTTCCCTTGTCTTTATGAATGTGGCTGTGCACTTTTGAATATTAGCATCAGCCTTCTTCTCTGAGACAAGAAAGCTCTGAGGATTTTTGTGCTCTCATATGTTTTAAGTAGTAGCACATATTCTCATGCATAGGTCATAGGTCAGATGTACTGCACATGAGGAAATGTCTAAACTTTCATAGACTGGCCAGATAACATTCAATAAGTGATGAAAACTGCAACAGTGATCTGTACTTTGAATATAGATTCTCCAAAACCAGTAGCCACCCACCCCCATCTTAGAAGCCTTAGAGTCTGCCTCTGTTACTCCCAGATTCTCAGCCCCTACCCTCAAGAAACCTGACAGGTTTTACAGGATGCCTCTTGCACATGGATCCTTTATAAAAACCCCATGGCAGACCCTGCTACAATTTCCATTGATTGAGACAGATCTTCTAAGGCCTTTTCTGCTTCTAACCTTGTACCAAATGAGAAAGACAGCCATTCTTTTGATAGATCTGGAAAAAAGATACATACCATACATCTTCCACTTTAACATTTAGAGAAATCATGTGCCAGATTCACGTGTCCAGGTATCTGCTGTCTATTTTTCTCTATATGCAGCAAATCTTACTTTCTTTATTAAAATCTGAAATTAAATCTTCTTTCTTGGATATGCTAAACTCTGCTGCCTAGGTCACTAAGCATTCTATTACGTGTGCTTATCAGACAGTGGATGCTCTGTCCCGAGCTGCTGTTACAAGTACAGTAAGGCACAGGGATGCTTAGATTAGATTGCAGAATTTCCCTGATGATGTTAAGGCTACTGAATGCATCTCATGATAGAGATCATTTGTTTGTGAATTCTTCAGCTGAAATATTAAAGAAAGTTGAATAGAGGGGGAGGAGGGGAGGAGGGGAGGAGGGGAGTTGATGCAAGAGTCAAACAAAACTTTTTGCCTCCATCCTTGAATATCAAAGAAGTAATTACCCTTCTAACTCTGGTCCATTTTGGAAACACTTTAAATCCGCTCAGCAAAGCCCCCCCCCCCCCCCACCAAAAAAATACAAGAAAAAAAGGACAGGGAGATTCAAAAAGGAAGGAGACAGATCTCAAGAACCCTCAATTCAAAAGAAATGTTAGCAGTTACCTAAGCCACAACCGTTCTTCCCATATTATAGTTAACCTCTCCAACTGCCTCCATTTATGTAAGCAAACAACTTCAGATGCTTGGGTTCTAAAATTCATCCAGAATGGTTCCAAACTACAATGGGCATCCCTTCCATCTGAATCGAGGATGCCTCCTTCTTGAAAAAAAAAATCCATTTGTTTCCCTGTTTGACCTGCTATACCAGGGTATAATAAAACCAGTTCCTCCATCCCAAAAAGGCAAAGACTTTTATTCAAGAATGTTCTTGGCTCCCAGAAAGAAAGGCACAAGGAGACTTATTTTGCAACTTTTAAAGATGAACACTCTTCTTTTGGTGCCAAAATTCAAGATATTCACATTACAGTCTTTTTTTTTCTTTTTCTGTTTCCCAAGGTCTTTTTAGTCACTCTAGTGTTCAAAGATGGCTACCTGCATATCTCAATTCAAAAAGAGCAGAGCTGTTACCTAAGATGCCTTTTCTTGGGATTGCATTTTCAGTTTTCATCTTTGCCTTTTTGGTTTTTCTGCTCCTCAAAGAGTTTTCACAAAGTGCCTAGTCTCAGCCATAGTCTTTTGCAGAGCTGAAGGCATTCATATTTTCCCTATTTGGATAATTGCCTCATTTCACCTCCCTCTGTCCAAGATATCTTAGCAACTGTGCCACTCATTATTTATCTTTTCAGCAGCATCTGAAAAACTCTTGTTTAAATCCTTCTTACAGCTGAGTTTTTCTAGGATGTCTTTCAGTTACCGGTATATCGTCTACATACCTTGCTCCAAAGTATCATATTTCCAGCTTCAAATTTGGAATGGACCATAAAAACATGCCCATAACAGGACATTTCCTCAAATTCTAGGTTACATGGCTTCATCCAGCCTAATGGTCCCATTTACCAGACTACACATGAGGAAATTCCAGTGGTACCTCCAGTCAGTCTGGGTCCACCATCTTTAGCCCTTACCCTTTTAAATTCTAGTGCTTAATTTCATAAAGAAAGAACTCCTATGGTGGGCCAGTCAAGTCTTGCTAAATCCAGGCCTCCCATTTTCTCTTCCTCCTCCTCCTCCTCCTGCTCAGTCAGTCATGAGAGATGCTTTGGACTTTGCATGGAGGGCATTCTTTCAAGACATCAAGGTTCAGGAAATGTGGGAGCCTCATTTCAGACTCAAGTGTATAAATCAAGGAAATTATGGCTCTAGTAAGAGCTATTAAAGCTCTAAATCAGCTTTGCACCTCTGTTAGTGATTTAATAGACAACACCACAATGATGTGGTTTATAAATAAACAAAGGGGGAGCAGTCTTACTTCATATGTAGGTTTACCATAATTGGCTGTGAGCTGTCAATACAGAACAACTTCACTCTGCAAGCCACATGCATTCTGTACACATCTTTACCAGACACTGCTAGCTATATTCAGTCTTCAGAGCTAAAGCAAGTTTGCAAAAGCCCTACAACACTGACTTCTAAACTGTGGACCTTCTCCATCCACCCACTCTTCCAAAGCTATGGCAATCATCCTTTATAGTTATGGCTAATGCATGAGTTATCTAATGAAGAACACAGTACTGTTTGGCAATTTAGCATGCCATAACTATAGATGTTCAGATAGATCACAATTGTATACACACCATATGTAATATCTATTTCTCATGCATGGCGTTCATCAGGGTTCCTGCACTGTTCCCCATTCTGTTGATGTCAATGGCTGAGGACATCTTCTCAGGGGGTCTGAGATCTTTATTTAGGTATATTTAAAGGATTCCTGGGACTTCCTAGGTAGTATCACAACAGAGATTTTCCATGATAATTAGTTTTTAGTGTCTAGTGATGTTAAAGATTAGTTCACCTGTATCATTAAATGATGAAGATATGGAATGGTTTAGAGAACTTTTATGTAAAAACAATAGTCTGACTAATGAGGAAATCAATATCATTAGTGATTTTATGGAAATTATTTTGAATAATAACTTTATGTATTTTGAAAGAGAATATTATAAACAAGTTAGTGACATTGCCATAGGAACCACTAGCACCTCACCTTCTATGCAGATATCATTATGTGAATGTGTTATATGGTGAAGCAGGACATGTTTTTTAGTTTTGATGAAGTCCTACTCATAGGGCATGAAAGTCCTTAACTTTCTGAGAATAAATTTATATTCGCAGCACCACGATTCCTTGACTGGTTTCTAGCCAAGTTTTGTGTGGAGACTACAAACCTTTGCAAAGCATAGTGTTCTCGTCCTAGGTACCTCCTAGAGTACTAAACATGTTACTTACACTACAGAGTTATGATATGAAAGTGGAACACAGAACAGGCAATGGACTATGCATAACAAATATGTCAAACAGATAAATTCATGAACGATGCATGAATATTTGCTAGAACTAGAGATCATTTGCAGTTACCAGCAACAGAAGAGAAGTGAAAGAATTTCACAAGTGTACTAATGCTGACTTGCAAATGGAGCTATTGAGATATGTTACAGTGAAGGGATAGCCTGAACAAAACTTATCAGTAAGGAAAAATGTCAGCCTCATATTTATTTAAGGGACGACATAAACTGTGTCCAGGTCATGACATTCAAAGCTGAGGAAATAATAATTGTTCCAACAGCCAAATGAGAAAATCTTGACAAGATATGAGTCCCATCTGGGAATAATAAAGTTCAAGGAAAGAACAAGAGATAAAATGCTTTACAAAGAGAAATTGAAAGGGGTACAATATTTTGATGAAAAACACCATCTCAGCTAGAACAAATAGTACAGTAGTCTGCTATCTGCAATGCATACTGTCATAGCATTCATAAGGAAGAGAAGATAGCCTATGTATTGTTGACAATCCATGCAGACACATGGCTATTGATTTGTTCCATCTCCCAGAAGCTGTCTGTCTTATTTATGTAGATTACCATTCCATGTGCTCAGAACACCACAAGGCTAAGTGTGATCTTCTTCTTCTTCTTCTTTTGGCTTTTTCCCAGTTAGGGGTCGCCACAGCATATCATCTGTCTGCTTATGTTTGGCAGTGGAGTTTTATGGTGTTGAGTTGCCAGCCCAGTGCCCAACCTTCCACAGAAGGCACACACATGCACACACCCACACCTAGGGCCAATTTAGAGTGTCCAAGCCACCTACTGCATGTCTTTGGGATGTGGAAGGAAACCGGAGCACCCGGAGGAAACCCACACGACCACAGGGAGGACATGCAGACTCCGCACAGAAGGCACCCCAGCCAAGAATCAAACCGGAGAACCTCTTGCTGTGAGGTGGCAATGGTAACCGCTGCACCACCGTGGCTGCCCCCACCACAAGGCTAAGTGTGATATTAAAGTTTATATTTCCGAGCTGGTATACCTGAGGCTGATATTCATACATGTGACAGCTCTTTGTGATGCACAAGTCAGAAATTCATGTGTATGAATGGGAATTCATACATATAATGTCTTGCCCATATGTATATTTTCTTGCTCATATTGTCCACAATCCAGTGGATAGGTGAAAATAACTGTCTAGAGAGTGAAGAAGCTGATGTAAAAGAGTTACATCAACAGGTGTGAGGATTGTCATCTTGCAGATTTGAAATATAAGAATATTCCATTGCAGAGACTCAGACTTTCACCAACATAACATTAACAGGCAGAAAGTTGACGAGCAGATTGCCTACTTCAGTTACATTACTTATGCTTATTAACATAAATTGAAAGTGATGCTGGAAATAAATTAATGCAGACATAAATACTAGTGTGACAGAAACTAGGAAACTTACATGCTGGAGACAAAGTAAGAATCCAAAAGCTAGGGGAAGGCCCTCAGCTTAAAGCTGACATTGTTGGCAAAGTACTTGAACCAAGCTCCTATGTAGTTCATGGAGAAATTATTAAGCAGTACAAAAGAAATTAGGGACATCTTTACAAAATAAATAAGTTGAACTCAAAATTTAAGGAAGATAAGCAACTAGAAATGCCACAACTATTCCTTTTGTGAGGAAATAGAGACTATAAAAACTGCAAAAGTGAAAAGTTACAGAGAGACATTTCCAAATGCAACAAGAATGGTCTCAAAAGTAAGAGCAGATATTCAGTGTAAACATTTCTGTTAAATATTCAAGATATGGTAGTCTGTTGAAGTCAGACAGATTCATGGACTGCTTCAGAGTTAAACGTGGTTCTAGGGACTGAAAACTTGCATCAATAAAATGTTTTTGAATTTGTACAGAAAGATTGTTTTGATGAAAAAGCACATAACATGCTTTTTGCATCAAAACAAACAAAAATAATGATCAAGGTAAAGTCATGCACATTACCGTATGAATAACGAATATATGTGTATGTGTGGTTATACATGCATATATGTATATACGAGTTCACGTCACTATCTCAAAATACTGAAATCTCGAATTTCAGTATCTCGAGACTAAAATAGCGAAAGCCCAGTTCCGCAAAAGACCACATAATCGAATCCAGAAATGTCGAATCAGCGGTTGTGGTGGTGCGCTGTGTTAATGGATAGCTGGAGATTCAGGTAAGTGTTTATATTTTAAGTGTTTTGGGTAGGGATTTTTGTGTATGTTAGTGTATTGGGAAGTTGTAGGTGTAGGTTATGGTATGTAGGTAAGAGTGTGAGTGTCTAAGTGTTGAGAATGGTGATGTTTGTACAAATGTGATGTGTGTTTGTATGAAGGGAATGTAGATTGTGTAGTGGTGGGTTTCGTGTTTTTTCTATTTAGTGCAACCTTGGAGTTAGTATATATAAGTAGCAGAAGTAGGTTTGTGTATTTGTGTTGTGTTTGTGTGTGTTTTGTTTGTTTGTTTGTTATAGTGTGGGGAGGAAGGTGTATGTGTGTTTGTTTGTGTGGTGTAGAGTGTGTTTAAATGTCACTATTTTCAATTTCGCAGTTTTGCGGTTTTGGTATTTTGATTTTTCGGCTTTATAGTCTCGAGATACTGAAATTCGCTATTTCAGTATTTCGAGAATATAAAGTGAATCCGTATATACATATCTTTAAGGCTAGTGAGCTAGCTAGAGTGATATCAATGTCATATAGAGCTCAAGAAGGTTATATCACATCTACTGTGTCTGTGTGTTAGTTATTAAATCTCCTGAGGAGACATCTACATCTACTCCCCCAGGATGAACAAGCAGACCATGGGTTCTCCCAAGAGCCTATTTCATTTGCTGTATCATACAGGCCTCCACCCATTTGTGCCACATACTCAGATGAAATCTTTATTCACCATCACTACCCATACTGGACAAAATAATCTTCCTCACATATCTGAATTAAATATTTTTCAACATTATATACACTATACACACATATACATACATACATATATATATATATATATATATATATATATATATATGTGTGTGTGTGTGTGTGTGTATGTGTGTGTGTATATATATATATATATATATATATATATATATATATATATGTATATATATGTGTGTGTGTGTGTGTGTGTGTATGTGTGTCTATTTCTAAATTTTGTTGTTTCAAAATGTAGACTTTCTTATGGTAAAGACAATAAGATCAAAGTTTTGAAACTTTGAAATTTAAATAAGAAAAAATAAAAACAAAAAGATCTTTTATTTTTTTTTACATTTTTGCATGGGGCCAAGCCCTCCTGCACCCCAGATACCCCGTGGTAATTAAATATATCAACTCTGAGATCGCACTACAGCAAGAAAAATGGTAAATATACCACTCCGTGCTGTAAAGTGATCTCCATTTAAACGGTTCCAAGTTTCAAAACATCGACCTTATGGTATCGACCATAAGAAAGTCAATGTTTTGAAACTTCAAAATTTAGAAGTAGACCCATATCTATCTATCTATCTATCTATCTATCTATCTATCTATCTATCTATCTATCTATCTATCTATCTATCTATCTATCAGAACTTGAAGACAGCAGTTTACTTGTCTGTATTCTTGTAGAAGGTAATCACACTGAACAGCAGATTATGCTGGGTTTGTAGAATGCTTACTGAATGAAGTTGGAAGCAAAAAAAAAGTAAGAACAGTGTTTTTTGTGGTAGCAGTATCCTATATTCAAACACTGCTAATCACAGTTCATCCACTAATGATCCTGTAAACATGAAAAATACAACAGCTACTTTTGCCAAAATGAGGAGAAACTCAACTAAAACATATTGTTTATCTTGATATTTGCTACCACAGTACATGGTTTAGCTCTCAGCGCATTCAAGGTTAGATTTATTTTGTTTTTGTATTATGTAATGCTTTTGCATATCCAACAGAAATGCTACTCATCATGCTCCAGATTTTCCTTGATAGGTTCCAGTTGTACTTTTAGCTGTAGTGAAATTTAGCAATTATCCAACTGCTTCTAAGAGAATAAACTATTAATAAATCCAAGATACTGGTGTGTTGCCATTGTCGGAATGTGCAGAACCTTGACAGAATCTCTCAGTATTCTGTTCCTTACACTGTGCAATGCCTCAGTCTCGTGAGTGTGCTGAGGTTTCCCTTACTCTGCACAAAAGATTTCTTCCAAGGCATGGAGCTCACTGTTTTAAAAACACACACCCAAAGGCACTGTACAGCAATGTTCTGTATGATGATCCTGATGTGTTCAATAGTGGAGAATAATTTTACATAGAAGGTCCAAGGCCACCTAACAAGTTTAGATTTAATCCTTAAATTCTCCTTTTCTTTCTGTTCTTAGCAACTTTTTGTTAGCCTGTCAGTGAACACTGTATTCCATCTTGGCAGTGTGTTCTCTTTAATCACAGGTAAGTTGTAATTATGCTTTCCATATCTTTCCTTCCTTTTGTCTACCTTGCATCTCTATCTCTATCTCCCTATCTTTCTCTTTCATGTTGATTTTTCCGTTTTCCTTCTCCATGTTTACACATGGTAGACTCAAATGTCTCATCCATCTTTCTTCAGTTGAGTTTGATTTGATATTGTTTGTCTTCAGCATTTCCATGGCCTTCCCCTTCAACTTTCTTCTGTACCCTTTTTGATGATGCCCCCCCTTGACTTCTATTCCCTTTCTGATGTTTCTTTTTCTTATGTGTGCCTCGCTTGTATCATTTTTTTATCTGATCGCATGACTGGTGCCTTTATTTACCCAGCGGTGTACTTCAGACTTCAATCATAGTCACAGATGCTCACTCTTTTACTACTTTTTTATCTGACTTGTCATGTCCTTACAATGTTTTTATCCTCCCCATTTTCCAACGTATTGCCATTTAGCCTTCGTTGATGTCACCTTACTTCCCCTCTCTATCCCATTCTCTTTTTTTCTTCCTTGCCTTCACTTTACTTTTTTCACAAACTGCTAAATCTTGCTTTGTGAAATTTATATTTTTATATGCCTTTCTGTTTGTACAGACTGCCTTCCTTACCGTTTTCCTCTGATTCCCTCATTATGTTACCCAGTATATCTCACCCTTGTATCCATCATATTCCCTTATCAATACTCTACCAGAAATCTGACACCTTATTTCTTGCATTTTAACCATCTTACACTGTCGGCCACCTTACCTACAGTTTTCTCATCCTGCAAGCATTTTCTCCATTTCTCTGAGTGCACTGATGGATCCTAGTAGAAGCCGGGAGAAAAGACCAGGTATGTACTGGGCAGCCACATATAAAGGACTGTTAAAGTACATGATACACTGTAGCCAGGGTGATGCATGCGCAGGTCAACATATTTGTGCAATATGGACCCAGCATTGCAAGCCCTACTTTGGCACAGCATGCGGCACAATGGCCATGGGTGTCCTCTAAACACTTACCGTTGTGCTATTTATGTAGAACTAACACACGCAGGTATGAGGGAATAAAAAAAGAAAACCTCTCCAGTGTCTAGATGATGGCCTAGGTGTAGGTATTGACAACTAGCAGGCAGAGATAAGAAAAATTATAAAATTAAAAAAAGCATTTTTCACAAAAATAAGTAGCACTGTAAGACTCACGGTTATATCCCATGGTATACCAAGAGCATTCTTTTTAACTATAATCATTAATGACAATTTCCAGGATTCTGCTATACCAACTAAGGTTAAAGCTGCTGTCATTATTTTGTATTAATGACTTTCATCGGTGTATCCCAAATGCTAAACCCATCCAATATGCTGACGACTGTACCATTATATGGTCTGCAAAATCTCTCCACAAACTTATGAAACTAACTTAAGATGCCTTCTTTTCCACTGAGTCTTGGATGTTGAACAATAACCTTGCTCTTAATGCATCTAAATCCAAAATCTAAATTCACCAAAATAGAGAACTCCTTTTCTATAGTCAGCCAAAACATGACCCCCATCAATATAGTCCCTCATACAAAGCTTCTAGGTGTCCTTATTGATGAACACTTAAAATTCGATATTCCTTTATAAACTAATATTAAGAAAATCCACAAAAAGCTTGGAATGCTATATCGTCACAGTCGTTACCTTACTCCCACAACCAAGCATGTCCTCTCTAACACCTACCTCATTCTCTCCCTCCTGTATGGAGCCCTCTTCTTACTAATCTTCAATCCACCCTAAAATCAAAACTGTCATCCTGCTCAAGAAAATCTCTAAGTTTGCTTCCAGATCCATGTCCTCCTCTCACCACTGCAACACTCTCCATTACTTGAATTGGCTGGAACTTCCTAACTATCTCTCTTACATTCAACTCTCTAATACTCATAAACTCATCTTCAAACCCTCTAATTGCCCCTCCTTCTCCAAAATCCTTAAAACGCATCAGCCTGACAGACTACTCTGGTCCAACAATCAGAACCTCCTCAAAGTGTACAAACCCATATGTACCCCAGGACAACTTCTATTATCATTCTCCCTAGCATGACTATGGAATACACTTCCTCCACACATTCGACCTACCCTTAACAACTCCACCTTTATGACCTTGCACCATTCAAATCTTTCTTTTCACTGGGAATGCTCCTGCTCTTACCCCACCTGATTCCTTCCACTTCACCCCTTCTTCCTTCTCTAAACTCAACCTAAGACTTGATCCCACTATTCTTCGCTATATTTCTTTCCCCTATTATATCTTAAAAACTTAGGTACCTGCAAGCCTTATTATCCAACAGGACTTGCTATTTTACATTGCTATTTTTATATCTCTTAGAATGATTTGTTGGGGTACAACCCACAAACATTTTGTACTATTCCAATAACACTTTGATATTTTTATATTTCCTTAGAATGCTTTGCTAGAGCAATTCCACTAATGTTTTTGTTACTATTTTTTCTATGTCACTTTGTTTCTATTATTTTTTAAACTGTGTATTAAATGTAAGCCTTGGTGACTTCACTATTGTACCATTCCATGCCACTTTGATATTTTTTATATTTCCTTAGAATGCTTTGTTAGCGCAATTCCACTAATGTTTTTGTTACTATTTGTTCTATGTCACTTTGTTTCTGTTATTTTTTTAAACTGTGTATTAAATGTAAGCCTTGGTGATTTCCCTATTGTAAAATGTACATGGAGCTTTTCTCCCTGGGCTTCCATTGAAAATGGGCTCTTTTTGGCCCAATGGACTTTCCCGGTATACAAACTGCAAATAAATAAGCAAATATTCAGATAATTATTATCAGCCTCATACAGTCCCTTGATTAGTACCAACATAGTCTTAAACTAGTCCATATATATTAAAATCCTAGAATTTTAACAGACCTGAGAAACACAGTTACTAAATTAAGAAAATGTGTGAATTCAGTCATTCTGAACAAGTCTTTTTAATTTTTAAGTTTATAATGACTGTACGTTTTTTGTTTTCCACTCTTACGAAACTATAGCTGCAGCTCAGGCATCATTTGTTGGATCTGAGAGACAGCTTGATGGTGGTGTATAATAGCAACACAGTTTAAAATGCAGTACTTGTTATGCATAGGATGTGCATTTTTCAGTCAGTTGGCCAAGTCCCACAAGTAGCAAAAAGCTACAGTAGAGCGTGTATGTAATGATGAGACACCACTGCAGAAATCCAGCTTGTTTTAATTAAGAAGCCAATGTTTCACTAAGAGGACAGCCCCATTGAGGCATTCAGTCTCCCTTCCTCAGCCTGATTAATAGCATTGGCCTGCTATAGAAGTAGGAACAGCAGTCAAGGGTTTGAAGCTGAACTTGGGAAATATTTGCAATGTAATCGGTGAACACTGGACAAGAATGACAGGTGGCCGAGGCGTGTTCTGCAGCAGCTGTCTGAACAAAACATGCAGCCTGTCTAAAATTAAACCAGCTCTTTAGATTAGATAAAGCAGTTGTAACTCATGTTAGTGAAAGATTTTACAATCCCTCAGTGTACTAATCTTTTCTCCTTCTGTATCACTGATTCGTGCTAACGGCAAGCTTTTTGTCACATGTGGAAGGGCCAGTTGAAGGTACCCACTAAGTTCAGCTGCAGAATATAAGTACTACAGGTTAAGGTGTGGGACAGAATTCATTGTGTTGGATTTAGAAGAAAAATCAGATTTACGAGATGTAACAAAAGCTAGTACATCTGCATCTACAATGATGGGCAAGGTGTTGCTAAAGGAATTCTGGGGTCTGCAAGTAGCATTTTAGGTACTGCATAAGTCTGCAGACCTTAGTTTCTTATTTCTGCTAGCAAAATACTGGTTTCCTTTACTTTTAATCATTAAGGAGGATGTCACTAGAAATTAAATCTTGAGATACAATCACTTTATCTACCTGCTTGTTTGTGCAGTTGTATAATAGAGTCTACCTTTTCCTATCAGTCTAATTGTAGGATAAAGCACAGCATGCATTTGAATATTGCCAGCATAGTCATATTATCAGCACTTAAACTGAGGTTTAACACACAACAAATATCTGTACATAGCTCAGTTACTAAGGTTCTACATAAATATCACAAACATAAAGTGTGCACAGTGCAAGCATTGCTGTTTATAACCAGCAGATTATTCTATGAATAAGATACAAGTGAGCAGTTTGCTAGCTACAGTTGTGCAGTAATGCTCAACCACTGCATTCAAAAAGCTCTCTGTGAAGATATATATTTACACTGACAAGTATTTTATGCTGGATTTGCTTTTGTGTAGAAAATGATATTTCTGTTCAACATCACTGCTACTTTAATAAGCTCTGATTCTCTTAAATAACAATTTGCATGTAGAAATAATGATGCATTTACTTTTGCAATGTTTTTTAAAGCAGCTCTGAGTTGATATGGTTTATGCAACTGTTAGACAAAGAAACATTTCATGCCTTTTCATGATCTGCTGAAATGTTTTGTCATGTTTGTCCACCATCCTTAAGCAGGACACTTGGGACAATACAAAAGTGCAGTCATTCCAGTCAGGAAATAGGCTACAAAAGTATGACAAAAACAGGCTTCTGGAAAAGTGTGTGTGTATGTGTGAGTGTGAGTGTTTGTGCATGCTTTTGTGTGTACCCGCATATCCACCACCCCCTTTTCTCATTTTTGCACATGGGGTCAGGATGTCACTTCAACACTGACAATCATCTAGACCTAATATTTACATTGCTGGGTGGCTAGCCCTGCCACAGATATATTTATATAGGAAAGTCAATCAAGTTGTTACAAAATTCCCAAGTAGTGCACACAGCAAAACAGTAATCCTGCAAAAAACAAAATTCCAGCAAAACAGAGTTTACACTGAAGAGGCCACACAAGCAGGAAAACTGCGGTCTGCTGCTTTATGCCATGTTTTGAACATAATGTTGAAATAAACTACAAGGAAGAACTTTGGTACTGGTGTTTGTTTTTGTAGTACATATATCACTGTGCAAAAACATTGTTGCATGTTACATCGATTTCTGCAAGTTGAAACTAAGTATACAAAAAAAAAATCAAAACTGAGCCTATAGCAAAATCCAAGCAAGCAAAAAAAACAAAAAAAAAACAAACCTGAAACAAACCTTTCTGACATAATTAGTCTGAATAGCAATAATCTTAGGGAAGAGTTTTTGGTAAGGAAATGAATAGGGTTGGGGTTAGTGGCAGACTTAGGGTTAGATGGAGAGGAGTGGTTAGGCCGCGTAAGTATAAATTTCCTTAATGACAGCAAGGATAATGGCCTCATGACTGGCTCTCTCTCCTCAAGGGGAACAAATGTTAACTGTTGTCTCATGAGAAATGAATGGGCCAGTAGGTCATGGGGAGTGCCAAAAAATACAATTTAAACAAATTACAGTTATCATCAACACATGTTCTGATGCATTGCTGTGAGAGATGAAACTACTATACTACCACACTCATGCCAGATTACGAAAAAAGGCTAACACTTACAGATTAATACTTATGGGTCATTTTAAGCTTAGCCTATTACCCCATGTGAAAATAAAACTCTGCACCTACAAATTAAACACCTTAATCTTTATGCCAACCTCCGGTTTCACCAAGTATGCATGCTTATAGATTTGTTTAATTTTAATTACTGCTGCTTGTGAAGTGTGTTTTAATGACCGAAGACCATCTTTTGAATTATGTAACCTGCTCAGTAACAGACTGTGGAAGTAGAGACTAAGGGAATCCTGTACAGAACCACAAGATGAAACTTGTTAGTATTTCATAGCCTTAAATGTCAGTGTCACTCTAAGGGAATAAGCACCAGTCTGATGATGTTATTGCTGGACTTAGCATCAGAATGTTTAGTTATGATGTCTGAACCAAAAGACTAAAAACAACCATGGTTAAATCCTTGCAACACAAATACTAAATATGTGCTTTTTACTACTGTGATGAAAGGAGATACTGCCAGCACAGCTAGCAGGAATTCTGTAAATAATGATATGTCTTTGGTGAATATCGAAATGATTTATACAAGATGCTTGTGTTACAAATGTATTAGAACTGTATGTCATGTGTATATCAAACTGCTTGTACAGGTGTGTGTGTTGAAAAGGTATTTGTAGAGTGCTGTGTTTGGAATGTAACCACAGTGTGTCCTACTGGAAGAGAACCGAAATGTACCTACACTATTGTAACTGTTTACATGCATATGCTTAACAGAGGAAAAAAAATCTGAAATTAAATTACTTTATAAACTACACAATAAAGAAGCTATCTCTCAAGTTTTCAATGCAGCTAGAGACACAATGTCTGTACTAGAAAGCTTTCTGTATTGTCTTTGGAGTGAACTAATTGGTAGTCTGAAAGCACGAAAAAAGCCCTTGTCTATGTATTTTTACAGGCAGATGCTAAATACTGCCAGCTTCCAGCAGTGGGGGTATTGCATGAGAACGTGAAGTCAGATGACAAGAAATTATGTCATTCTGCAAGCTATCCCGGCAGTAATATTTTAGATATTAATTTGAGAAGTTTGAGCATTCTGCATTCTGCCTTGGACTGGACAACAAGACAACCCATTCACCACACATCTGCCTCACTCTAATAAAGTAAGTTTCTAGGGAATAGTATAATTTTTTTAGATTCAGTCAGGAATATAGTAAAGCTTAGTTTAGATGTTTTCTTTATTTGTGTGAGCCTGTACTGCAATGTTATTTTAAATATTTCCTGTGGTTTTGAACTCTGATATCACTGTGAATATATATTTAGTATTGTCTGGTTCTCTTATTATTTATTATTAAATATATTTAAACCTTTCATTGTGGCTGATCTTTGTAAAGATATTTAAGTTTTGAGAGTGTTTTCGTATTTATTTAGTGACACTGTGTGGGCCACTCCTAATAGCCTTGCTCTTGCTCAAACTACCATTTGTATTAGTATTAATATTAAACAGCAAGATTGGACACCCTTTTTAATGGCCTTAAAGTAGTTGATACTGATGGCAGTGGAAACTACCTTATAGTCTGGGCAGAAGGGGGCATAGCTGGTAAACCTGTGCCAGCCTTTCCCAGGGGTGTGTGTGTAAATCAAACCTCAAAGAGTGTGTGTGTCAGCTACTTGGGCAGGGACAAAAATCACTGGTTGGACAGAGAGGGTGCTGAATGTCTTGGCTTGGTGACTCAGCTGAGATCTCAACTCTATAGCTGTGCCAGTGGGAAGTCTTATTTGGGATCTGGAGGAAGAGGGAAAAATCAGCTCTGGACTGACTGCGGTCTCTGTGTGCTTTTAAGGGAAACTGCACTTGATGAAGAGAGCTGCATCTGGAAATACAGTGTGTATATTTGTCATCCACTCAGTGAACATCCCCCACTGTTGCCAGTAGTGAGGACTGAGGCTCCTTGATTACTGGTCCAGTGGAGGGTCATCACAGCTACTATAACCACATCAAAGACTATTCAGTAAATTAAAAGGGATGGGATTAGGACTGAAACTTTGCAGTCTGGTAATTAAATAGCTGAGATGATAGTCAGGAGAGGTGATCACAGGCAAGATAAGACACCTGTCAAATGTCAAAACAGTTACTACTTGGGCACACAATCTTCAATATATTCATTTTCAATATGTAGATGGGAACAGCTAACAGAGTGAACCCAACTGCAGAAAGGCCTTATTCCAGGATGGGAGAAAGCTTGAAAAGAGACACAGAAGTCCTTACAGGATAGTAAAGACAGTGACAGATGTGTCAGTTGAAGTTCACCATTGTTGACTGCAAGGTTCTAAATGTGTAACACAGAAACTCAAATGTCACAGAGAAGCTAGAGAATCACATCACGTTACATTTGCTTGTTGGCAGAATGAGACAATAAGTCTTATTTAGCATGGCATACAAGTGCTTCAGCATTTTACGTCCCTTTCATCCCTACATTCTCCTTTATTCCTGTTCTACTCATCCCATGCCATCTTGAATTCCTTCTCTACCTTCCATTCTGGGAGTTCATTCCATGGGTCAACAAACCTCTCTTTGAAAAAGTATTTTTGAAGATCCAAGGAATAGCTAGTCCTTACAGATTTGTTGCCTGTGCTCCATCGAGGCAAGTCTCTGTCCTTCCTATTCAGAATGACCACTCACATTAATGTAATACGATCTTGTTACCATTATTATTTCCTCCTTGTTTCTTTTCTTTGGTTTTAGTTGAGAAAAGCTGTATCTCCTCCAGCTTCTTGTCATATTCCTTCCTCTCCCTCTCCCCCTCTCTCTCTTTGTCTCACCCATAGACTTTTCTGTTACCTTTAATCTGAATTCCTTTGAGAAGATTGTTGCCCTTTTCCTTATACAGACATCAGAACTGCACACAGTACTCAGAGTGTGGTATAAGCAAAGCCCTGTAGAATGAAATTATTACCTCTTTGCTTCTGGAATGAATACACCCCAGCATTCCGTTGGCTGCTGCCACTGTCCTCTCACTGTATTCTTGGTGGTCCACTCCAGGTAAGAGAAACACTACCATATCTGCTTTACTGCACTGTTTCTATTACTGCCACTTGTCCCAACTGACACTTAAATGGCTAGGTTTTTGTAATCCAAGTGGCAGTACTTTGCATTTGCTCGTACTGAAGGCCATCTACCATTTTTGTGCCTATTCTAATCTTAGAGACATACTGGCTAGAAATTACCAGGAATAATCATCACACACGCTGGCCCTGAACAATGCTGCTGTATTAGAGAAGGCTACAAGACCAGTCATAGGTTCACAGGTACTTACCCAATTGGCTATTGATCCATGAAGTCATTTTTGAAGTTTAGCCATACATTCACATGAAATTTTAAGCCTTACATTTTAAGTATTAATATCCCAGAAATGAGCACACATTTACATGTTGCCCATATCCATGAGGGACAAGAATGCTAAACCAGGGGTGAACTTGTGTTTACCCATTGATTAATCCAGGTTAAATCTGAATACTGTAAGAGTATTGCTTTGCTTTATGTAGTGAAAAAGATGATGCCAAAGAAGTGGTATTTTCTGCACTACATGGCTATCCCTCCAATATGTTCTTTGATATTACAAAAGAGATTTAGTTTTCTTGAGCTGGTGTTTATGCCCCATTGAACTTGTGAATGTGCACTAGGTCTGACAGGACAGGATCTACTGAGGCTCCTTATGTGAGGCAGAGGTCACCCCTCAATTAGGCTGTATCACACCAAGAAGAAGGAAGAGGCTTTGAGATTGTCAGCATAGTTTTTATGATTTAGACCATTTATTTTCTTAGTAATAAAAACACTGTGGGTATTGAGTTGTGTGAAAAAGCACATTTTTACAATAGTGGCTACATGGTGATTGAAGGACAGTTTGTTGTCAGCTTGGTTTCTAGACTCCCCAACTACTCTATTTTCAGAGGTGTACTGCCAACTTGACAGCTTCAATGGAATTTTTGCTTAAAGTTAGCAAAGTATCCAGTTGTATACTGTTGGGCACAGATAAGATCACATCTGGAACATTGCATGCACTTTGGGAACCCATACAGGGACAGAGGTGTTAAACAACTGAAAAGCATACGCATGCACTTTGGGAACCCATACAGGGACAGAGGTGTTAAACAACTGAAAAGCATACATAGCAAAGCCAAGATTTATGCTTAGGTGGTCAGGGATGTATGAACAATAGCTGTAGACACTGGACCTAGTCATATTGGATACCATGCAGACAGAAAGAGAGACAGAAAAGGTATGACACTGGCACACATTACGTTACAATGGGACAAAAGATGATAGAACTGTGGCAGAAGAGTAGAGGGGGCAGGAGCAGCCATCAGATGCAGATGGGGAGGGGGACTCACAACTTCAACCAGATTAAGTACTGTTTTAAAGACAGAGTTATAGATCATTGAAATAAGCTGCCTAAATGGATGGTATGGCATCAATCCATTTAAGTCTTCAAAAGGGCGAAAGCAAGGGATATGGCAGATTCAGGTAGGAAAAGGCACCAGCAGCTATGAATTAAAAGCAGCCCAGTGGACAGCCTAGTTCAATTATTTATATTTGCTGTCACAGATGCAAGGTATTAAAATGTTTTCCTGAAGCCAGAATGAATGAAAGCCCACATAAAAATCCTGAAGTACTACAGCAGAGACATTCTGAAGTATCTGAACTGCAATAATCACCATATCCTGCAAGTCTGTAACTAAGGTGAAATGATTGGCTTTGAACTTATGGATGCCAAACGTAAGTGCTACACATGTATATATACACACACACACACACACACACACACACACACACACACACACACACACACACACACACACACACACACACTCAGTTCTCCTGGCTACAGGCAAGAAGCTTTAATGGGCATGGACCACAAATATCAGATGTGCACATCATAGATGAGATACTGATGTCAGAATTGTGCAATAAGATAACTTAGACTTAGGCACACTCATGAGAGCTCACACACACACACACACACACACACACACACACACACACACACACACACACACACACACACACAAACACAAACTCCATTATAAGAAATAATGACAAAAGATAAAACATTATATCAACCTAAACTAAACGTTAGTTCAGTAAAGACTTACTATTACAGGTACCTCTACTTTTCTTGAGCATTTCCAAGAATGAAAATTATTCCGTTTTACTGTAACTGGTGAAATGGCACACATCCCTAGTACAGTTCAGTGCCATATGCCTGCAGAAGGTATCACGTAGAAATGGTGTACATTTTCTGCAGTTAATTGTAACCTCTTCTGTGGCAGTTTTTCTAGAATCTGAAGTACAAAGCTTTTGGAAAAGAAACATGTAAAATATGCTGTATTATTTTTATTGCATATTTTGTTTTGTCTTATCAGTATGTATACCCACTCAGAGTGTATCTAAGACAGTAAAAATGACTTAAAATTTTAAGGTAACACCGCATACTTGGTGGGATTTAAAATGGATCATTTGCCTGTTACGCATTTTAGTGCTTCTCATAACAATTAAATATTTAATTAAAAACAGAAATCTATAAGTATTGGAATTTAAGTTGAAGATTTTGTATTAGAAGAATTAGCAGTTGTTGAGATTCATAACTTAATGGAAATATGGTAGTGCTTAAGATGTCCTGTAATCTGTCTTTAGAGGTTCATCTTGAGCTGAGATCTCATGCTGATAGCAGAGCAGAGTCTTGACTTTCTTACAGTGACACATTTAGGAGAAGGTACTGACATCATGAGTGGAGAATGTCTAGTTAGTCCCATTTTAGCTCTGTGACCTACAATTCCCTATACAGTCACCATGTTGGGGGAGGGGTGGCAGATGTAAAAGCTACTTCAGAGTTCATTATTGGGATGAGATTAAATCCAGTTTACTTTTATTTTAATTACTTACACATTTATTAACTAGACAGGTAGGCTGGACAAAGGCCCCCTTTTAGCCATGGCCCAGATTCTGAGAGCAGGAGCATACATTTACAGGTTGCATACCTATTATAAGCAATAATGGGCAACTCAGACATAACTTAGAGGTAAGTAAACTAAAAAATGTCACTGTCAGGTAATTTATGGCTATTACCTATGAGGAATACCCGTATTTTGACAGAAGCAAATTACTGCAGCAAAACTAAAGTTTTTTTTTTCATTGTTGGTGTTTTTCATTAATCATTGTGTTAAGTCTGTGAGATTATCTTGTTTTGTGCTATGATCTGCAATATTTAGTAATCTGGCATTATAAATGATGAGGGCAGAGCATAACAACAACAAACCAGACTAATATTTTCTAATAAAGGTCCTTGGTATTAAAAAACAAAGCAATCAGTGTAAAAACTGTCACACGAGACAACGGCACAACATATCCATACATTGTTTGTGCTGCCTGTAATACTTTAGAAGTTCATTGGCCTAAATTCTTCTTTGGTTACTAACCCACTAGCTATGTCTAATAAATCTAAAAAAGAAGAGGTAACACGCAGGAGTGAATTATTACTCTGCAATGAGTATCCTTTCCTGTTGTTTATCGCTCACAGAGGTGTTACATCTATGTGAAGGCTTTCCCAGGTAATGAAACTAGAGTAGTCAAGGACATAGAAACAGAATGGTACCACACTTCAGAATGCCTTACAACTGCAGGCACGATATTCTTGTGAAAAACTGCAGAGAAACTTATTTAGAGCCTAAGGTCTACAACAACCCTGTATGTTGTGAAAATTACACAGACTGGAAGACATCAGGCATTGAATGTGAAAATGTGGAAGATGTGCAACACTGAGGGAGTACGGTAATAGTTTGTTCTCATGCCTACATATCTTCCAGACTACAAAGGGAGGCAGACAGGTAGATTTATTTACAGAACACCCGTTATCAAAGAGTGCTGAATATAAATGCAAAGAAAATTAAAGATGAAGCATAGAGTAACACTTATAGTCCAGGTACGTACATTCAAACAAATAACTAATTTAGTAAGATGAGGCAGAAATACAGAGATATTGACTACTTTCTAGTCATAAATTCTAGAGAAACCTAATATGAAGAAGATGTGATGAGATTTAACATACATGTAACATTTGAACTCTTAAATGTATTCTGTCAGTGCTGTGCTGAAAAGGGTCTGTTGACCAATCTGACAAGTAAGCAATCAAGTACATAAATAATATTTGTATATTATAAACTCAGGTATAAAACTGAACTATTCCACCTCAGAAGAATTAAAGCCCACCAGCTGGCATGAAGAAACCAGAAGGTGCTGGCATGGTTCCTGTAATGCAGGTGTTCAATCTTAGGGGTTTACAAACCTGCAAGGAACCCATACAACCCAAATCTGAGGAAGCCATAGCCTTCTGAGCTTACTTCCTGAGCACATGAGATAAGAGATATTGAAGCAATTTAATAATAATGTATGGAAGACCAGAATACAGTGATCAGGGCAGATGGAAAAATTTTACCTTTCAAAGCAATATTCTTTAATCAGTGGGAACAGCAGTGAATGTGTAATGAAATATGCTTTAGTAGTCAGTTGTTTCTCTTTCGTTATTTGTTACTCCCCTGATTTTTATGCAACTGCTCCATCTTCTATATAGGCGCACCTCATTTAAAGGCAGGACTCAATGTATACACTTTCTGAGGACTGCAGTAACAAATGAGACATCTGGCCTTACCTAGATCCAGAGAAGTAATGTTTTACAAATATGTGCAGTTTTCAGGTTGCAAGTTCACATACGTCAACAATGTACACCTGTTTTTTTTTGGTTGTAGAGGATGTAGTAGTTCCCCTATTGTAGTATAATTGAATGCCTACTGTGCTTTCCTGCTTTCTGTCATCAAAACAATAAACATTGAAATAGCTAGTTAATGATCTCTTAGCTATAAATCTCAATGGAAAATTAAAACCAGAAGTAAGAAAAAGACAGGCTTGTTCCTTTATTTTGTTTTTGTCCGTAATTCGGTCAATTGAATGACAAAGGTTTCTTTCAACATGCAAATAAAAGAGTCTACATTCCACACATTAAGTGTTTTGTAAATATAATGGATTGACTAATGCAGCTACTTGTGTGGAAATCTGAAACTGTTGGGTGCAAAAGAGCAGTCTGGCTTAAAGACTAACATCACTACGAAAGAACATGCCCGTTCCCAGTATAATTCACTCGCTTGTTTGATCAACATAATTACTGTAAAGAAATGTACAGTCAGTCCAAATACTGAAGGATAAGAGGTACTGAAAACACTGCTGCTGACATGAAGACACAAGACTGGATGGAACTGCATGTTGTGCTCCTGTTTTAATGCAAGCCTGTGATAAAGCCTAAAGGTTGTGGCTGAGGTGAAAACAAAAACACTGCTAGTGACTGCCAAGATAAGTATAGATAGCAAGCAAACAGATTTTTTACTCTTGCTTGTGGCATGCCTGTTTTCCATGGATCAGGTAGCACCATGCCTCTCAGTGCATGAAATCTAGACAAAGCCAGAAATATTGGGGGACACAGGTCCAAAAATAGGAGCAGATGTTAAATATTGCTTCTACAAACTTAGAAAGTTTCTAGAATGAGATATTTTACATTATTATACATTTCTGAAGGATATGAAGTGTAAAACTTAAATGTCTATATCACTATTTAGTATGATTTACTGACCTCAGTCCTCAGTGATTTTCCAGAAAACTACAAATTTTATGAGGAACAGAGCAAGGATAAGAGGTAGAAATCTGGACATTCTGTGAAAATCAGGACAGCTGAGAGGTATGGCAAAAACTGAAGATACAGTTGAATTTATAACATCTACACTTGTCCATAAACTGTGTTGTAAATGTTTTCTACCAAGTGGCATATGATTTAATTGAAGAAGGCTTTCTATAAAGCACTCAAGTAATCATATCTGAAAGAGGCCACTTTACTTCCACTCTGTCTGCATAACTCAAAGACAGTTAGATTCAAGGCGGAAGAATCTTGATGGAGTTTTGTAACTCTTTTTTATAGTAGTTCATTTGCTATGTTTAGATGCAACTTTTTGCCCCTATATGATGTAGCAAAATATAGCTATTTGATCCAGTTTGGAGCAAGTAACAAATAAGTGATAATGTTCAGCTTGGCCTCATGGAATACCTTTTTGACTGGGAAATGTGAGAGAAAAAGGAAATGCATACAGGAAGCAGTCTTCCATGGCCAGGAACTGAACATTCTTCTGTACTGCTTTTCAAGCTGGTGTCTTATAGCAATAAAACGATAAGCTCATTATTTAGGAGATACAGCTTCTAATCTCAACTGCAAAATATCACCTACAACATCAGGATGGTGAAATCCATATATACTTCATAGCCATTCTTCTGTGGCTTCCTAAGGCATCTATTTGGCTGTTTTATTGATATGAATTGCAATTAATCATCCCTTGTGTTTTGCACCTGAATGTTACTTATTCCTAAAGCCTTGGCTCATGGCTGTACATGCTTGCCGATAAAAAGTAGTAGTCTTACTGTTGGGGCTAATGTGCGTTTGCTCTCCTTCCTAAGAAGAAAGCAGTGCTTGCAGAGCTTAATTCTCTCCCTGGGTTTTCACTGCTTTTTGGTGCAAATTTTCTCCCCTGTAAATCACATAACATGCCAGGTACATTGTCTGCTAGGAGAGCTTCACATCTTATCATGGAGATAATCATCCTGACAAACTTGCCTTTCACAGCGCTCTAATACAAAATCTTCGGAGAAAGTTATCTTTCTTTTTACTAAGGAGTTGGGACTACCTTCCTGATTACTTCTACTGCTGTCCTAGCCAGGAATTAGCAGTTTGCCTTCAACCCTTTTGATACATTTCTCAGTAGCAGGTTCAATTTAGGCTCAATGCTTCTTACACATCACATGAATCCTAGAAGATCTGGGGGAAAGATCTTGTCATCTTTGTGGTCTGCATATAAGTCCTACTTTATTCACCACCATTCTGTTCAAAACCAGGTGTTCATGTTCTCTTGAGGCACATACACTGCCTATTAGTGTACTAAATACTACACACCAAAAACTAAAACTTCTGAGAGGGAATTGGCTAAGACTTTTCTGATGTCTGGAATTGTGCTGTCTTTAGAGCATTATTTTGTTTTGAAAAACATTTGCTTCCCTTCTTTTAAGAAATAGTTTAATACACAAATAGTAGCACTGGGCACAGCATCCCACAGTGATGGAAAAACGAATAGTTCATCTTTACACAGATAGGTAGGTATGAGGGACCGCACCTTGTAAATTATGTCTCTGATGTAAACAACCATTGTACCAATCTCCAAACAAAGAACTGGATGTTCAAGTCTGAATTTTAAGGTATTACCTGAAACCAAAGATAAGCCACGGTGGTGCAGCGGTAGCGTTGTCACCTCACAGCAAGAGGTTCTCCCATTCGATTCTCGACTGTGTGGAGTCTGCATGTCCTCTTCGCATTCAAAAGACACGTGTGAATGGGCGTGCCTTCATTGAAGATTGGGCGTCGAGCTGGCACGACGGCACCATAAAAATCTACTGCCAATCATTAGCTGACCAGAGTTCCGCTGTGGCGACCCCTAACTGGGAAAAACTGAAGGAACAACAACAACCTGAAACCAAATATATATTTCTGTACCTTGTGGTACTGATCAAAAACATTTTGTCCACACTGACAAAATGGTAAAATGAAAGTTCAGAGATTATGCTGTTCTTCCTGTATTAAAGGAGATTGCTACAAGTATGAGTATAAGAAACATCTACTGCTATACAGAGGTCTTCTTCAACACTGATACTTCATTTGTTTTTTCTATCTTCAGAATTTTAACAGCTGAAAAATATAGCTGAAATATTTTAATACTTGTTCCATGCGGGTTTACAGAGTTCTGCTGGTTAGCCTGCACTCTATACACAAAGACAAATGGTGCTGCTATGTGTTTCAAAACCAGGAAGTAAAAGTAATAGAATAAAGGCACCCCTTACAGTTTATGCAAATGTATGACTGCAAATGCGGGATTTATTTTTTTGTTTAAAGGTTGAGAGTGTGATATCTCACACATACAGATGAGGAGATATAAAAATTGTAACCTAACAAAGGCATTCATGGTCCAAAGTTGACATACTACAATAAAGAAGGAGATGAGACTTGAGGCAATGTCTATTAAAACAAGCCTTTATTGAAGCAAGTAAAAAATAAGGGATAATGCTCAGCTTAGCCTCATGGAATACATTTTTGGGGATGGGGGATGTCAGAAAGAAAGGAGTTGCACAGAGGAAGCAATCTTCTATGAGCAGGAACTGAACATTTTTCTGTAGTGCTTTTCAAGTTGGTGTCTCATAGCAATAAAATGATAAACTCATTATTCGATAGATACAGCTTCTAATCCCAACTGCAAAACATCACCTACAACATCAAGGTGGTGAGATTTGTTCTCTTTCCTAAGAAAGCACTGTTTGCAGAGTTTAGTTCTGTCCCATGGAGTTTCACAGCTTTTTGGTGCAATTTTTCTAACACAGCTGAGGAGATTTATGCCTCATATTTTGGTATGTTCCTCATAAAATTTGTAGTTTTCTGGCAAATCAGTGAGGACAGAAGTCACCAAATAATGGCACATGTTCGAGTTTCAGAATTTATATCCTTCAGAAAAATGCATGCAAACACAAATTATGTTATTCTAGCAGCTTTCTAATTTTATAAAACCAATTTTTAAAATCTATCCCTATTTTTGGCCCTTCTCCCATTATTTTAGGCTTTGCCCAGATTTCTTGCACTATGTTGAGCAGTATACCCAAGGAATACCTAGACTGCAAAAATAAGATACTTACAACTGATGTGAATGAACAGAGAGGCTACAGGGAAGGAAACAATGAGGCAAAGGCAAAATGAAGCTGGTTTGAAAATGTCTAGATATTTAACTTAACATTAAAGTGCATTTATTCTCTGAAGAAAGTTGTAATACTTTTTCATATGGGTTGCTTTCCATCTGGTTGGTATCTCATGAGAAGCCTTTGGTCTCTTGTGCACATGTCTGAGGAGTTGAAGACCAATGCAGTGTCTCCATATACAATCCTTTTCATAAGTTATGTTAAACAGTACAGTGATGAGATTAAACATTGCACTAGGATCAGATGGTAATATCTGAACCCCCCCCCCCCCCCCGAAGCCAAAAGTGTTGCGATTAAAAATAACTCAGAATGTGAAGGTAAAGACCTTTAATGAAGTCTTTCTATGGTCATTACATATTCTAAAATGACCAAAGTTTAATGTGAATGGCAACACACAAACAGTGGAAATGAGTGTCAGTACTGCTTTGCTGTGAGTTATTCATGAGTACCTTGGCTGTAGTGTGTACATTTATGGCATTCCAATATAGACGCAGCGCCTTATTTAATGAGTTGCTATGAGAACAGGGATAAGATGAAGGTAAAAAAAAAATGTTACTCAGCTTTCTTTGCATGGTTCTGATTTCATTACACAAAAAAAAAATACATATATATATATATATATATATATATATATATATATATATATATATATATATAAAATAATCTGCATCTTTTCCAACAAGGTTTTGAAATTAATACCAGTTTAATGTGACTTCATGTTAAAGACCTGCATCAGGGCTCTTACCATCGTAGCAGCAAAGAGTTAACGCTGCCACATTCCCTAAAGTAATCCATTGCATTATCATACCAGCAAAGAGTTAACGCTGCCACATTCCCTAAAGTAATCCATTGCATTAGGTACATCATTAACCTGGAGTTCCAGACATCAGCAATTATATCCTGCTCACACAATTACCTCATAATCAGGCTTTGTAATGTATCAAAACACAATTAGCACTTGCGTATCTAGACATGCTTACAGTCTTTCCCTGTTCTTTAGAAAGCTTAGGAATGCATTACTTTGTAAGAATACACACAGTGAGTATTAAGATATAAAATGCTAATTTTATTTTTCTGTTTCTTCCTCCTGACTGCCATGTACTGAACCTGAGAGAAGCAAAATCCACATCGTTATATGAAAATGATTACAACAGCATCCAGCTAAATTGCCATATTTATAAAGTGGAAGAAAAATTTTCAAGTATATGATTTCATGAGATGGAGGTATATAACAAAAGAATAGCCAAGATAATAATATAAAGTGGTACCCATTTTAGCTGTTCCAGCTACTTATGTTTTTACTCATCTTTATGAGTCATACCTCACCTACAGAGTTATGCTTTCCTAGAAAGGATTTTAAAATATACTTTTTTGAACTATGATTGTGTTAAGGCAACAAGATTAGAACTGTTAATAGTCATAATATGAGGAATTAAGACTGCTTTTTTGGTAGTAGAAGGAAGAAATGTCTGCAAATTAATTTTCTTGATGTCAAGCTGAAGTGACACGTATACATCAGTGTCAAACTAAATTAAAAATCATGACCATTAAAATTGATATCATTTTGTCAGCTTTAACGGACCAAGTTCTACTCTTATTCGCACAGTGACCTTATTTGTAGAATAAATGATTGAATGCCGTTTTCCTTCCCTGCACCATTACCTAGTGTCTCTCAGGCGATCATCCTCACAAAATCCACTTTCTAGTTCATTCGCTTATGTGAGTGACAGTTGGTGCACATTGGACTGGCTTTTGTCATGTAGTGCTTGAGGTTTATTTTTCTATATTATATGTCCTTTCTTTATCTCCATCTTCTCCATAGAAGTCATACTGGGCCTGTAAGTCCTAGACATGTGTGTTTTCACATGCCAAGCATGGAGGTTGGCCAGATGGAAGTTGAAGGCCTACACAGTGTAATATAATTACGTTTGGCTGCCCTAGGGGATGTTACTGCACAAATAAACTCAAAATTATCCTTCTCTAGGAGATGAAAGCAGGCCAGAAAACATGGACTTCTCAGTTCTGCCAATGCCCTTTTTTTCCATGAGATAAAAGCAAGCAGACAGCTACGGACTCCTTACTTTCGTTTCGTTCCACTCCAAACTTTGCATCCCCAGGGCTGCCTTTAAAGCAAAGTTTCAAGCAGAGCAAGGAGATGCCCTGGCTCTGTTTCAGTGAGCTTCCTCTACTTATATTATTTTTACATTTGGTATTAATATACAACCTGCTTCCTATTTGTTCCATATGAACCCAGTGAAAGAGTTGTAAACCCAATGTAAAGAACACGGACTTCTTTCATACCTGTTTATTTGTGCTGTAACAAAGTAAGTAAAAATATACCAGCACATCAGCCTGCTGGTTCAATTCCTAGTTTTAATGCCAGAAAGTTGGGTGATTTTAGTAATTCAGCATGCCTCAGGGCTACTAGAGACTGGAAGACAAACAGCACAAAGGGAAAACATTCAAACATTTCATATATACAGATAATGTAGAATAAAAGTCTGACCCTCAATGGAGCCAGCTGATTGCAGAACTAAATGAAATGAAGTCACATCTTTAACATTCCAGTTTATAACATAAAGATTTCAGTCACTTGTATTTCATCAGAAAAACAAAAAGGGAAGAGGGACCAGTTGGCTGTTTGGAAACAAAGAGCATGCCCCCAGCTGCTTAAGATTTCAAACACAGAGTTTAGGCAGTTCAGTACTGCTACAGGACCGTTACAACAACGAGTTGGCTGCATCTGTTACAGAGACAGACCCTTGCTCTGAGTGGTACACTGGTGTAAACAGGGGCTATTTGTGCATGCATTTACTCCTTATGGTAGTAAAGGAAGGGATAAAAGGAAATGTGATGCTAGTGATCAAAGCAAGGAGAGCATGAATAGGAGACTAGGAATAAGATAAGAGACCAGTGGTAAGAGTAAACCAGGTAGAATGCTCATCCACTTAGAACATTTTCAGCTTCAGCATGCGGATACAAAAATTGCAGAATAGAATGAGTACATACCATCACAGCATGTGTTTACATAGAATGATTACAGAAATTAACCAGTAATGTACTTAACAGTAAAGCACCTAAAATACAGTAGTGGCTAGCACTTCACAAATGTACAAAATACATATAGAAGTTGTAGGCAAAGTAAAGGGGGAAGGGTAATGGAAGGCAAGTGAAGGAGAAGGAATAGAAATGAGCGTGAGAGCGATATGATGGGAGGAAAGAGAGGAGGAAAGGGCTTAAGATGTTGTCTGGCAGGAGAAGAAGCACAGGAAGGATAACAGTAATGTTTAGAGGAGTTTTAAGATGATATTTGACAGGTGCATGATGTTACAATAAAAGAGAAAGATGTATTACTGACTTGACATGACTCAGGGTGGAATCAATTGGTACTCCATAGGTGGCCAAAGATGTTCGATCTATAGACCATATCAAGGCTGTCAAACATAATGAAGTTAATACTTTGAGTAAATAGTTATCAACATCATTCTAATTGGTCTCATAGACTCATAGATACATAGATGGCTACTAGGCCCATGACCCGGGGGGGGGGGGGGGGCTTTCTAAGCCTACTCAAGTTTTCCTGAAAGAATAATAATGTCCTGTATTCAGATACTCACATTCCTCTCTTCCCAAACATCTCCCTCTTCCTTAAGCCTCTGTATACAGAGGTCACATGTATTTTGACATCCTTTCCCAAATATCTCCCACTATGTCTCCAAAGCTTGTTAGCTTGTCTGTTGTGCCCATTCAAATATGTGTCATCCCTGATGTTTTCTGTTACATCTCTAGCATTTGTCATTTCCCTGGCTTCTCCTTTTCTTTAATCTTTGTGGGGTCTGGTACCATCATATGCATTATCCTTGGTTCTGGTCCCCAAACCATGTATTCTCTCATTTCCCCTACTATCCTCCTGACTTTTTTCATTTTTCTTTGGTGTGCAATCACTCCTTTTCCCTTCCTTTTCATTTCATATTCACTTTGCAACTGCCACATTTTTACCCTTCCTCCCTTTTCTCTTCGATCCTTGTATATCATTTTACATCTTCATTTCTTTGTCTTTGTTCTTATTTCCCGTGGAGCTTTCCTTTTTTTCCTCTCTGTTCTTTTTCCACCTGTTTCTCTCCTTCTCATATATTTAGCAGCCTTTCCATTAATACCGCACATCTGCCCTGCTTTTTCTATGACAAAGCGTATTGTTCTGATACTTCCTCTAAGGTCTTAAACAACCTTTTTCTATCCTTAATTTATCTTTATTAGAACATTCTCTCTCTCTCTCTCTCACTAGGTTTTTCATGTGTTCCCTTTTATTTTCCCTATGTGCCTTCCACATCCTTTTTCACTTCATAGTACCCTCTCTATCTTTTTTCATTCTTGTTTCTATGTGTCGTCATTGCCTTTTTATTAACTTCACTGACCTGTTCAACTTCCCTTCCTTCTTCTTTCTCCCCTTTATCCTGTCTCTCTTGTTTTCCTCTTTTCTTAACCATGTCATTTTGTTGTAGATGAGGGCGTACATCAGTATGTATAGCATCCATTTCCTATCTTTCATCAGCATCCTAGGTGTACTTCATATAATTCTGCTTGGCCCAGTTTCTGCCCACCCACTCTCTTAGGTCTGTTTGAATCTCTGTCAGCTATTCCATCCACACACTCACTTGTAGGTTTCAGACCACATGGGATGTCACTGCTACCATCATCAGTTTGATGGCATTGGTTCTCCCTAGCATGGTGTACATGTTTTTGTAGCTTCTTTCTAATATCTCTCATTATCTCCCTTAGCCTTTTTTTTACTTGTGATAGTTTTTTTCAGTGTTTCTTCATAATCTAATTCCTAGGCATTTGGAGTATTCTACCCCTCTAATTTCACCAAATCTCCTTTTCACTTGCCATTCCCTATCCTTACTAATATTGTTTGTTTTTGTTATATTTTCAGACATGAATCATCCCCAACTCTGTCTGACTGTCATGACTGTATTCTATCCAGTATTTGTAGAGATTATTATACAGTCATCTGCATGTAGCAGAAACATTGCCTCTAATCCCCTCTCTTCCCTCTCTGCAGTTACTATGTGCCTTATCTCCAGTGCCAATTCCTTGATTAGCATTGTGAATAATCTTAGGGGTGTGTGCACCATTGTTTTCTCCATCTCTTGTTTCCCCACCCTTGCCACTTCTCGGTGTAACATTTCCTCTAGTTCCACTTGTTTACATGTTGCCTGACACCACTTCTTAAACCCCTCTGCTTTTGCCCTACCTTTCAGCACCATCCATACGTATTTCCCTTTTGTAAGTGTAGTAGTGTCACTATCCCTTTCCTAACTTTCTTGTTTTCCTTCCTCCTTATAAAGCTTGCTAGTCCCCACCAAGTATAATCATTCTTTACAAATCTATTTTGACTCTGTTGTATTTTATTTAGTAACATGGTGTCCAATTTTTCAGCTAAGACTTTTGCCCTCACTTTTATATTTACATTTATCAGGGATATTAGCTGATGGTTCTCCTGTATCCTTAAAGTCATCTTCCTGTTTGGGTACAGCCACAGTCCTTGCTCTTCTCATGGACTGTGCAACCTTTCCTATTTTCTTTCTTCTTCTTCTTTCGGCTTTTCCCGGTTAGGGGTCGCCACAGCGGATCATCTGTCCACTCATGATTGGCAGTGGAGTTTTACAGTGTCGAGTTGCCAGCCACATATGCCACATACACACGCACACACTCACACCTAGGGCCAATTTAGAGTGTCCAATCCACCTACTGCATGTCTTTGGGATGTGGGAGGAAACCGGAGCACCCGGAGGAAACCCACGCGACCACAGGGAGGACATGCAGACTCCGCACAGAAGGCACCCCAGCTGAGAATCGAACCGGAGAACCTCTTGCTGTGAGGCGACAACACTAACCGCTGCACCACCGTGGTCGCCCAACCTTTCCTATTTTCTTTATCCTATTATATTCCTCTGCTAGCAGATGCTACTCCTGGCTTCCTGCCATTTGTAAAACTCCAGTTGGAATTCATCCCCCTGCTTTCCTTTTCCTTGTTTTTTTTTTTCTCGCCTCCTACTAAATCCATTTTTGGAAAATCTCCTTCAGTCTATGCCTGTGCTCCTCTTATTTGGTACCTGTACTCTGTGAGTCTTGCCTGTCTGTTACTTGCTGTCCTTGGTATTTTTTCTTTGTACAGTACTTGCTAGAAGTTTCTGAATGACTCCCTGATTTCTTTGCTCCTTCCACCTCCTTTCCCTTTCTCTGGTTTGAATGTTGCTGTTATTTGCTTGCATGTTGCTTCCCCTGTTACCATGGATACACCTTCCAAAACTATATGTACTCTCTGTTGCTGCTGTGACCTTAATTTCAAGCTCTGTCTTTATTGTCTGTTGCACTTATACATGAGCAAAATTCCAGGACACCAATTATCATTAAAGCAATAAAGCACCAAAAAGTGATTAAATGCTTTTGTCTCCCAATCATGCAGATACACTTAAAAACAATTCTTAGGGGAAAACTAATGGATTGTAAAACAATTATGATAAATTATAAAACAATTAGGTCCTCCTCTAAATTAAACAGACCAATAACATTCAAAGCCTCAAGGGACATTATTTTTGTGTTTAAATTAGGAGGAAGGGCTTTTTACCTTACATTTTGCATGAGATGGTTGCACCTGTTATGCACAGGATTTGTTTACTCTCCCCCAGTGTCATTCCATGACTAGTGACTGCTGTCCCTTTTCCATCTCACTACCTTTCCTATCTCATATAACATGATAATCAGCTCAGTGAAAGGTACAGCCCTCCAAGGTTCCAGTACTGACAGAAGAACAGGGATTGTGTACTTGTATTGTTGCCATCCGTCCACTTTCTAACATGAAACAATATGCAGAATGCAAATAATTACATTTCCAAGCAAAAAGAATACAATTCCTTGAAGCTAATGGTGTAGCCCTTTGACAGAATCCTGTTTACTGAATACATTTCAGAAAACTGTATTTGATAAGCTGTTATGCTATCTGGAGGATATCACACCTTTCCTACATGTGAGTGATAACCAGTCGATTGCATAGCTCTCAGTGTCTTGCCACTAGGATCAGGGACAATGGAAAAACAATCAGGGATAAAAGACTAAAATAACAGATACAAATTATTAGCATTACTGTCTTAGAAAGCTGACAGAAAAGGAGGTTTTGAACTAACTTGTATTTTCTGAAATAAAAGAGATTTATAATGACTGTGAATATTATTATTTGCAAATTTCTGAGTAAAAATCAGAGATAGTTGAGGGGGTATAAATGTTATGGTTTATGTGTACAACCGATCAAATTAATTTTGATCATTGCCCGTATCCTTGACACGTATTCATGGCGGAATATTTGTTTGTGCAAGACTGCTATGAGCTGTTTGGTCTGTGGATAGATGGACACACTCACACACATGCACACACACACACACACACACACACACACACACACACACACACACACACACACACACACACACACACACACACACACACACACACACTCTGTTAGCACATTTAGCACATGGGGTTAAGGTATCATAGTAACAGCAACAAACATCTAGAGCCAATATTCACACCACTATTTATTTATCAGTTTTGTTAAACTTAAATGATGTAAGCTTCTGATTCAAGAAAACTTAATGTTTAAATGTTGTAAAAATATTTTTTTTTGAGTAGTAACAAAAACTTTGGATGAAAGAACATCACCCGTGCACTATCTTGGACCTATCCTGAAACTATTTGTAATACTTTATGATGTAAGCTGGTATTTAACAGTCAGCTTTTAAAATAAAGACTATTGCAAGTAAAGGAATTCCTGACCTACCTGTGATACTAATGGTCCCATCTAAATGGCAAGATGTTTATTGATAATGTCACATTGTCTTCCGTCAGTTATACATTCTTATGATTTACTGTTACTTATTGACCAAACATTTGTATTCAGACAAAGCTGTTCCCTTGAGAGGAGTGTCAGGAAGGACCTCCATAAACAGGATTAGCACTCTCAAAGCTTGAAAAAGACCACTGAGTAAATGAGATGAAATGCCTACATGTGCAATGTATTACAGCCTATGGAAGACAGATGTTTACTTACATAAATGATATCACCTGAAGTACTAGTGGTAAGTAACTCAAATGCCATTTGATCCAGTCTTATAGCCAGAGAAACACATAATGCTACAACGTCAAGCATCTTGCATTAATAAACCACTACCTCTGATATAACCTAGCTTGCCAGATCCTTTATTCATGGTACCACAAAAGTTCACTTAAACTGTCTTTGAAGCCAGCCACCTCTGACTTTAGATGGCAGGGTGAAAGCATATGTACAGTAAAGGTCCATGTCATTTAATTGAAAGTATGATTAAAACTTATTTGGTCAAATCTATTTCATCAAAAATTCATTTAATTGAAAATTGGTTTAATTGAAAACTCACTTTATTAAAAATGTACTTCCATTAAAAATGCCAGAAACAATGTTTTTGCAGGGAGGCAAGCCCCCCTGCACCCTCCACATCCCTCTTACAGACAGATATTAACTCCATGGTCATACTTCTGTGAAAGAAAAAAAAAACACCACACACAGTGAATCAGTGCTTGAGCAAAACCACAATCCTCTACATGTCTGGGGGACAGCATGATGCTGGCCATTGCAGTCCACATACACTCTGCTAGACTCACTTCCCTAATAAATCCTATGATAAGAAATGGCACCATCAGATACCTTGTAGGGACCTCCACACTTTGAAATGAATGAGTTTTCAGTGAAATGAATTTTCAATGACATGGGATCGAACAAATGAGTTTCAATTAAATGAACTGTCAAAGAAATGACATGGACCAGTACAGTAATACCAGCCCAAATGTTAGATAAATCCTCTACTACATAGAATGCTATTTAATACAGGCACATGCTGTGCGAAGTCATTACCCTACTGTAGCCAATTACCTCCTTCCCAAGTTGCAGGCATTCAGTGCATTTGTATGTGCTTGCGTAAATGTCTGCGGGCATGTGTATGTAAAGGCAGAGATGTGCTTCAGTGTACGATTCCATCCTTTGATCAGAATGATGTGAAATGGAGTGCTCAGATACAAAATATAGATGTAAATTGTTTCCTTGCTTCACTCTTCATTCTTGTAACATCTTCATTCTTGTAACAGAACTTGTCGAAATAGGTTAAATATACAACAGTAATTCTCTAGAACATTGGAATGCAAGTGCAAGTGGTACTGCTATTTTTTTTCTAAATTTCCATCAGTCACATAGGCATTTTGTGGTTGTTAGTGTCCATTTCTAAAGCTGCTATAATAATCTCTTTCAGTCAATGATGGCACACGTGTTAAAGGAGTAAAGCAATTCACCACTGTAAAGTGCAAATAATGGAGTGTGAGTAGGTCACATAGTATATTAATTATGAGACTGTGTATCTTGAAGAATTACCCTTACTCCAAGATATCACTAACACAAACACAGTGCCTTAATATTAATGTTCATATATTCAGAGACGCTAAGACCAAAGCCTAATAAAGGCCTTCAAAGAGCTTGCCACCATAAAAAAACCCTCAGACCCATCCAAAATGGATTTAAAAAGGCCAGTAGTCTCTGATTTCCTCACTTCTAAAGGAATTGTATTCCACCATGTACATGCTCTCCCATAAAAAGAGTTATTCCACATGGATGCCTTACCTAACATATTACTCACCACATAGTTACTATTTCTGGTATTCACAGAGTGCACTATTGTATACACTTCCACACAATTACCAACTTTACAATCCTTAAAACACTTATACTAGTAATAAGATCTCCTCTGACCAATCTATATTTCTTGTATACAACGACAATATCTCGTCACCCCAGCAATTCCCTGAATTTTCCTGGTATCCACAGCCCAATGGAAAAAAAACATGGTGTTCAATAATTGGTTCCCCAATAGTCTTAAAGATGAGAAGTAAAACAGTCCTATCTCTACTAGGAATACTCAGAAAATGTTACTTATTTCATGATAATGTCTTCTAATGATATACAGGTGATGATTAAAACTTAACCTATCATGTACCTTTACCCCCAAATTCCTAACAATATTAACCTTTTGAATAACATTATTATGCAATGCATAGGGATAATTGGGATTCTCAGCATTTAACTCATTTAAATAAAATATCTAAATGAGCTTGCAGAAAAAACTGATCAGATATATCTGAAATAGCTTAACAAATTTAACATCATCAGCATATCTTGTGAACTAAAGTTTATCACCAGAAGAAACATTAATCATAAAAATTCCAAATATTATCGGGCCCACTACTAAGCCCTGTGGGACACCCTTGATGATCAACTTCTCATCTGAAAAAATAATTGCCAGTTTTTCAACCTACTACTTCTACCATCCAAGCTATTTGCAATCCACTTGATTACATATCCATTACTATTTAACTGATCCATTACTCTGTATTGGGGCACAGTGCCAAAATCCTTAGACATATCTACTGAAATCCCATCATAAAAGGCCCTTCACAAGTGTTCATAAAACACTAACAAATTAATTCCACAGGAACTACCCACAACAAATCCATGTTGAATTAAATCATATTCACCACCACCCACTCAAAATATTTACTAGTAAGGGTTAAAAGACTAATTGGTCTGTAATTTGCAACATGGGGATTAATACCCTTTGGAACAGGAACAATATAAGCCAATTTCCAAATGGGGTGACATATCCTAACGCTAATTTTTTTTTAAACAAATAGCACAAACAAAGTGAAATGCTCCTAATAATAGAAGACAAAAAGAAACCACTAATACCATCAGGCCCTGCCACAGATTTACTTCTGACCATATCATTCAATACATCAGGCCTAAATGTAAATAAGTCCAGGCAGGCAGCACACATATTAAAAGTCAAATTCTGACTACTGACTCCATCTCCATGTCCATCAAAATAATCAATAAAAGTATTAGTTACAATTCAGCATCACTTATTAGTTCATCACCAGCCTCAAGCTCACATCCAGAACAGGCCTCTTCTGTAACTCTTTTGAAATTATTAAAATATGCCTTTTTATTACCAATGATGCAGCAAGCTAACCTTTTTTCATAAACCTCTCACCTCATTCTAGATAATTTCCTCAGTTAATTCCTTATTATTATGAACTTAAATAATATCTTTCCCTAGGCTTCTTCTTCAATCTTTTCCATAAATTTGTTGACGGATTGTGCAATTTTTGTACAGATAAATTCCACCAAGGAGGTCTGTACTTGATTACAGGTACAAAATTTTCAATCAACAAATACAAAAAAATATAAAACCTATTCCAGCCTTCCATTATATCCACAGAACAAACATATTCTATCCAATACCAATTAATTACCTCATGTCTCATCTTACTATAATCTGCACTAGAATATGCATATCTCCTCCCTTGACCTATTTTCAGCTTATGAGACCTTAAAGTCTCACAAGTACATGAAATACACCAGTGGTTGGTACCAATTAGTTCTTCACAAACCTCACCGTCATCAATTAATTCCTGATACTTAACCCGCACTATATCCAGAACATACATTCCTCTTGTCAGTTGCAACACAACTTGTGAATAACCCAGACCTTTGCTTATATTAATCATTCTAAGTTGTCCCCTATTAGTGTCTAAACTCAACCAATCAATACCTGGGGCATTCAAATCACCACATAATATATCAATATCTGCTTCCATCAATGAAATTATGAATTCACAAAATCCCTTTAAATCATTATAAGATTGATTTGGAGGCCCATAAAAAGACCAATCTTACTACTTACTCCCACACTTTTATGTTTAACTGTAATTATCTCATATGTTTCATCAATCTGACAGTTCCTGATGGACACGCCCCCTTGAATACAAATAGACAGTCCGCCACCCCACCCTTCACTTCTTACTCTGTGACAAGCCTTATATCCTGGTAAACACAGAGGTTTTTTATTATTATTATTATTATTATTATCAGAAAACCAGGTTTCAGTAACATTAACAATCTGATAATTTCCTCCCATCACCTTCAAATAACTGAAATTAATTATTCACACTCTTAGCATTATATAATAAAAATCTAACAGTGTTATTGCATTGCTATTCTGATTTATTACACTTACCCCCAAATAGGCTAAGGTAAAAAATAATCTTTAAATCTCAGTAACTTATTTATAAGGAATCTGTTACCCTTAAAACTAATATGTCTTCCATCAGAACCCAAACAATTCATATACATGCCCATTTTCTCCCAAACAAACACACATTTCAAATCATGAAAGCAACAATCCTTCTAACAGTACTTGTAAAACCTCTTGCCACATTGTTCAGTGTCATTAAACACAAATCAAGGGATAACATCACATAGGATCAATTCAAATGCTTTTTATTTACTCAAGTCTATCAATTGCTCAACCCACTGAGAAAAGCTTCCTTCGTTAATTCTCCCAGTGTCATTAACTCCACAACTACCATTGTTACAATGAATTTCAGTTCTTCACTGTACAGAAGAAGTGCTATACTTTAGCTTTCTCATATATCTATGCAGGAGTTACATCATGAAGACATTTGGTACCCCCATAGTCTGCTAACCATATTACTGCCATACACTTTTACATTATCATTACTACAGCTCACTACTCCTCTTTTTAATCTGTGAAATGAGCAACATATGTATGTGTGTGTGTATACATATATAGATATAGATATACATTACATGTATGATTGCATTATTACATCGCCAATGAACTTTCATCAACAGTAAATATGTCGTAAAAGTTAAACTGCAATCACTTTCATCAAAAAAAAAAATTTGAAGTAAGGTGATTAGACATGAAATAAATATGTTACATTTGTGATCACCTAAAGTAACCAGAAACTTTACTTTTATATATGATTTCTCCCCCAACAGCCCCCACAAATTAAATATACTAACTCCACGGTTGCACAACCCGGGAGAAAGAGGATAGCTCCTAACAGTAAATTACAGTCAAATATACTATACAGTGATTGTGTGTGTGTGTGTGTGTGTGTGTGTGTGTGTGTGTGTGTGTGTGTGTGTGTGTGTGTGTGTGTGTGTGTGAAACCACAAAAATCTACTCACTGATATTTAGGCAAGGGAAATCTAGACAAATTATGGCTGAACTGACAAAAGGTATCAGTAGACATAAAGAATTATCATGCTTGCAAACACAAACTGAACAAAAGCAATGAGATAAGCTCCTGATAAATTAGCTTTTTATCAAGATACTTTAATTTTGTTGTACTGCTAATGTTCATCTCTGTGTAAGGTGGTCACATAAAAATTGTTTGTGTCATCTATGTCTTTGTTGGCTAAAACATAGATCTTTCAACTTTTTTGGGTTAAACTGAATAACCAGTTTGAGTTTTTTCAGGTTTCTTATCGAATTAAGAATTAAGCATTTCTTGAACAGAAGGCAGTCTATTCAATCATGTAAAGTAATTGAGTCTCAGATGCTGTTCTTATAACTTCATTCTTTATGCTGCCGCAATGTCATTTTTATTTCTGTTTGTGATTATTATAATTATTTTATTTGTTTCTTTTTTATTTCATAAATTGTACGGCATTATATATTGTATATATGTTGCAGTTCAACTGTGCTTAGTTTGCTATTAACACCTACAAGTTGTTTACTGTACCTTTTGCAACCGTGTATTTGTTGACTTTGAATTATGTAGCTTTTACTTTGTACTATGTATTCTGAATTATGTAGCTTTTACTTTGTACTATGTATTCTGAATTATGTAGCTTTTACTTTGTACTATGTATTCTGAATTATGTAGCTTTTACTTTGTACTATGTATTCTGAATTATGTAGCTTTTACTTTGTACTATGTATTCTGAATTATGTAGCTTTTACTTTGTACTATGTATTCTGAATTATGTAGCTTTTACTTTGTACTATGTATTCTGAATTATGTAGCTTTTACTTTGTACTATGTATTCTGAATTATGTAGCTTTTACTTTGTACTATGTATTCTGAATTATGTAGCTTTTACTTTGTACTATGGAGCTTTTCTCCCCGAGCCTCCACTGAAAACGGGCTCTTTGAGCTCAGTGGACCTCCCAGGTCACCAAACTGGAAATAAATAAATAAATAAATAAATGGCATTACATTCTTTCAGAGGATTTTTGGCTGTCATGACTTATGACATTAAATATATTTTGATCAGCTCTACCGGCTCCTTCAGTTTTCAATCAGCTGTTTTTTTTTTTAGTTTTTTTTTTTTAAGTAAGACACTGCTCCTATATATATATATATATATATAGAGAGAGAGAGAGAGAGAGAGAGAGAGAGAGAGAGAGAGAGAGAGAGACACACAATTAAAACTTGATACTTTTTCATTGAGAATAAAAGATATTAAATAGATGAGTGCTTTCACCCTTAATAATATATATATATATATATATATATATATATATATATATATATATATATATATATATATCACACAAACACACACACGTATTTATTTTATTTATTAACTTTTTTTGACCAGGTTGGTGGCCTGATATCAGAGAATTTTCAGCCATGACCCACACCTAATAAACAGCTATACATTTCACATACAGTTAACATTCTGTAGCACCATATGTTACGGTAAGTGAATATATGAAGGGGATTCTACAAAAAAGCATGTTTCTTAGCTGTGGATGCTTTTTATTTTAGGTACGGAAAATTAGTCATTTATTCCTGCTACGTATAAGTATAGCATAGTGAAAAATTTGTGTATCCTGAAATGAAACTTGGTACAAAAATTACCTTCACTTACTGACCTTATATTACTGCTGCCAGCCACTTATTTACAAACAGGGCTAAATTTATGAAGGTTGCACTACTAATACTGTTACCATTATGTACTGGATCACAGAAATGTATGCTGTAATTTAAGTTACTATAAATGCAGTGACGTGCAGGTACATAGGATCAGAATCCAAATACAAACTTTGTTGTGCCTGGGCTTCACAAAAAAAAAAAAAAAAAAAAAAAAAAAACTGTGCAAAATGCAAGTGGGAAGTCAAAATGCATCTATTTTATCATGCCAGTGGCCTATGTTGGGAATTTGGTTTGTTAAGAAGCAAAATTGTGGATTAAAGTTACATTCCTGGGCTTAGCTTTTTTTTAGGACCTGAGATCTTTCAGGCCTCAAATTAAACTGCTTTGCATTAGCTTTTTGCATTTTGCAACTGTTATAGCAGTGAATGCTTTACACAGAACTGTGGGGTCAGTATGTATTGGAAAATAAACATGTTAAGAAGAAATGTTTTCTGATGGAGGTTGTGTGTACTAAGCGTCATTGATAATATTGCAAGCATCTGGAATATGTGGTTGCATTTGTTGATGCTAGCGTTTGAGATCAGGAGATAAGAAATATGAGTGAACTGCAGAAGCGGAACAAAAATCCAAATCTTCAGGATAATGCAGTCTTTTGCAATTGGAAAGAGACATATCTTTCTTCTCATGACATCTAAATGTTGACAGATCTACCCAGCTCTGTGTAAACTACAGATGGCTCTAGCAGGCTCAGCTTACCCTTCAGCACTGCTGACAATATTTTTAACAGTGTTTCCCCTTTACACAGTAGTCTCTTTTGTTCAGTAAGCAAATGGAGTTCTCTTCACTACACACAATACAGACTGCTATTCTTTGTTAAACAAATTCTATCTGTTATTGTTCTCAGCACATCCTGCAAATTGTTAAACAAACAGGCATCATTTATTGAGTCATTGTACTGCTTGTCTTTAGCTCACTAGAAATCAGTTTCCCTTCTGCCACAATTTAACACTAGGTTTGCTCACTAAACTGTGACTACTTGTTCATTTTTGTAATATGGAAATGATGTCACGATGTAATTCTGAATCAGAGATCATAAGAAAAGCATGATATAATGCCAAGACTCATAAAAGCTAAACAGATAACATTTCAAATCGAATAAATAAAATAACAGTGGCAGACATCAGTGAGTGTTTAATTTACTTATCTATGCCTCTAAAACCTGGTCATTTGGCAGATCCAGAGATCCTATACAATCATGACATCTCCTCTGTTCAGAGTACAGTGTTTACATATTGAGTATGATACAGAATTAAGACATATTCTATTATTGTACACTTAGGGTACTGCCATAATTTTATGGTTTACTATTACAATTTGGGATGGCATTCAGTTTAACTGGGATAGTTGAAAGACTAATTTCCAGTTCATGGAGGGCTGAACCGAAAATGGTCGACACCACAACAGTGAATGCTAGTGTGCATTCGATGTTATGTGGTTGACGTTCTGCTTGGAGATTGCAGTACAGTGGTGATCGGGAAATGTACCCATTCCTCAGTGTAATGTGATCTTGGAGTTTGTATATATAATTAGTAGGGGGTGCAGGCGGCTTGCTCCCTGCAAAATGTTAGTTAGAACTGACTGTAAGGGAAGGTATGCTATGTAATGTTGACTTTGTCAAATATGAATGGGTCTGCATTATTGGTTTTGTTATTGTGCCTTTCTGATGTTTTTATTTTCAATATTATAGTCCAATGAAGTCATCACTTGATGGAGTGAGTTTCAGGATTTTGATAGTGAACCTCATTTTACATACATTTTACCATACCTAGTGTTGCATGGATGTAAGCTATATACATTACATTGCCTTCAGTTTGAGGCATATAGAAGGGTAATACAAAGGGCGCACAAATCATTATGCATATACTATTTTAGCAGAACTATAATTAATAAAAAAATTGCTTTCAGTCCTAGCATTATATACTGTAGTGAGGGAGTATTAAGCAGATAACAGCACAATAACTGTCACAGTTCAGACATTAGTTAATAAATATTAGAAAGAAGCTATTGATGACCACCCTATTCTTGAAATTTAGTCACAGGGGAGAAATATTGCACAGAGCGCAATCCAGAGTTCCTTTTTACATCATACATACATTTATCCTTGTGGCACACTATAAATAAACAGTTCTTTTCACAGCAACTAATACTTTAACTATTAGACAGTTAAAAACTATTTAGCTAGTATTGTAAAAGAAATAATGCTTACTAAAAGTAGCATCTATGACACCATTATAAACGTAAAGAGAATTTCACATAAGACCTTCATTGTACTAAACAGCTAGCCCTGTTACAGTTTTACAAGTTAAACTTCTGCAGTTTCCTAAGTGCAAGGACTATGAATAAAAAAGATTTGTCATAAATTTTGCTGCAATCAGTCAACATTTGCTGAGACTATTTTCTGAAGTCCCTATGAAGCCTTGCATCACTGAGCAGTCATTCACAAATGGCAGTTTTTTTTTTTAGTTACAAGGAAAAAAAATAATACAGGAAAGAAGTGTCACCCACCTGCGGAGGCAGTAGTAAAGGGGTGTTATACCAGATCCTGCTTATTTAAATTACCCTCTTTGCTCTGTATTAAACACATTGCAGCAATCATTTGAATATGGTGGAGTTTTCTTGCATTCCAAGCAATGTTGTAAACTACTGATAGTACAGAATTTCTTACCTGTACAGGAAGAAAAAAAATGAAAAGATATGTGACACCTTAGTAGCACTTAATGAAACCATTTAGCAATACAAAGTTATGTGGCTACATTCACAAAACTGAATACAGTTACATCATTTTCTATCATTATTTCAATATTCCATTATCTTAACATACTTTATTTACAAAGCTATCTTATGAGTAACAACAGTTTCAAAACAGTTATTTTATTTATTCGGAAGGTAATTTTTGCAGTAAGTCTCATTTTCTGGATATTCAAATTTCTGAATATGTTATTACAGATTGCCTCATATACAGACTGCATCCTTAGAATAAAAACAATGTCATGACTCTACTGAAATGAAAGAAACCAATGAAAGAAGGCAAACATTCTGGCATACCATCCTGGTTTCCACATTTAACCTCAGGGCAGCTGCCCCTCTTTGTTTTCCCTCCCTGATGTTCATCTGTTACAAGCTCCCTTGAATGCTTTTTAATTAGAAACAAAATTTTAATTACATTTTCTCTAACTCTCATGCATTGCTGTGCATGCATCCTGACACAGGATGCGCATACAGCAATGCACAAGAATGTTATATCAGGATGCTTGCTTCCATCACATGTATAACTTTTCAGGCTGCTTCTCACAGTCTGTGTATGTGTATGTGCATGTTTTACTCAAAAACCTTTCTGATGCCAGTGAAAGAGGGAACCCGGAGACCTGCTGCAGACATGTTTTTTCTAAAAATTCACGTCAAAATTCCAGCATTCAAAATGCTCTCTCTACAGGGTCTGTTACCCCCAATTCCACCCCTCAGTTTTCCTAGTAAGTCTGGATTTAAAATATTCTTATCATCACATTCCAGTTCTCAAAGGTTCAGATGCTTTTTATGTTTTTCTATGTCTGGTTTACATTTTCAGTTCTATGCTATACTTGTTGGATTGTCGGCCATTCTGTAATGGTTACAAAATGCTTTGCTGCTGTAATAGCTCATTGCAAGTTACAGGGCATTCACATTTTTCATATATAAATGACAGCTTTATTTTTTTTTCAGATTCTTTTGTAAGTTGTCAAGAACCTCTGCCTTACGTAAAAAAAATTCTCGGTCTATGGTTTCTGGTTAACACAGAAAAATCTTTTCTCGTTCTATTTTTCTTCTCATACAGCAATGTTTCCTACATACATCTCTCATGACAAATTTTCTTCCTTAGGATGGTGAAGAATGTTACAAGGAACAGTTTCTGACATTTCTATCCAGACTCTGGCATGTGACAAAGAATATCTCAGGATTCTAGGTTTCATGGCTTCTACAATTCATCTGATTCTTTTTACTAGATTTGGCCTGTTTAATACTCCTCAGCCTTTAATTTTTTTCAACTCACTGCCTGGATGATAAAATTTCAGTATCTTCTATGCACCAGTTTTCTGAGGATGTGCTTTCAGAATTAAAGAAGGCTAAGAAACCTACTACTAGAAATTCATAGTTGAAAAGTGGAAAAGATTTTCTAGTTGGTGACAAACAAGAACCAGGATCCTATTTAGGCCTGGATACCTCTGGTTTTACTGTATTTTTATGATTTGTTATCCTCTGGCCTTTCTTAGTTTTCTGTGAATACTGCGATTCATGCGTGTCTGCCCACGGATTCTCCCATTTCTAGCCTGCCTCAAGTCAAGCAGTCTTTGAAGTCTTTGAAAGGGATTTTATGTATCTGCCCACCTGAGAGGTTGCTCCTTCATGGGATCTTAATTTTGTACTGATTTGCAATTCTTATCTTGGAAAATGGTGTTACTCGTTGACCTGATTTTTGTAAGCAAAGTGTCTTGTGTTACAAGCTCTTATAGTGATTCAATCCCATCTCATCATTCAAAAAGATAGGAAAACTTTGACAACAAATTCTTCTTTTATGCCTAAACTCGTTTCTGAGTTTACTGTGAGTCAGGTTATTCATCTCCCTGTTTTCTTTCCAGAACCAAAACATAAATTAGAAAGAAACCTGCACACTCTCGATGTCCACAGGCAACACAAACACTACACTGACATGACAAAAATCTTCAGGAATTCTAATCAACTTTGCATCTCATATGAAGGGAAGAAAAAGGGGCAATCAGTGTCAAACAGACAATTTCTAAATGGCTGTCCCACGCTATTATTTTTTGTTGCTCACTATAAGAACACACTCTTCCAGGCAAGGTTAGGTCCAACCCTAACAGGGCTTTGGCTACTTCTGTGGCATTTTGGAAAGGGTGGCCTCTAGAACTATACAGCAGCAGTTTGGCCATCTGTACATACCTTTAACAAACACTACAAATTAAATTATTTCTCTAGGTCCAGAGCAGGTTTTCTTAGGATTATTCTCCAGGGGCTCCTGGAATTTGATCCTTCTTCCTCCTCCCTTTCTTTCTAAGCTCCGGCATTCATCCTATACAGCTTAGACTACTGCAACAGTGATTCAATGATGAACATTGTACAGCTGTGTAAGTAAACTTAACATGCTCTGTTAAAATAACAGCAGATGTTGGACTAGATCCTTGTTGCAGTAGGAACACTCTTCCTCAATCCTCCTTTTTTGTTGTATTTATGCCAGGTTGTGAACATGTTTCCATTCCCTTTCTCCTAGCAAATACCTAGCTGACAGGGATCTAGCCTCCCATGTTGTGAGATAAGAAAGCTTTGAAGGTTTGGTACCCTGACCACTGACTTAATACCACTCTCCTCCAGCTGTACAATGGCAGGGTGTGAGAAAGGTGCCCTAAAGCTATGGAAGCTGGCCAGCCATCCAGTCCTTGGCAGGATATGTTCCATATAACTTATGTGTCTGCAACAGTGATCGTTTCAAAGATCTACAGTTACGGTAAGTTTACTTATGCAACTGTACTTTTCTTCTCATTCTTGACCTCTGCTTCTTCAGCAACAGAGTGTACCCTGTCCTTCACATGTACTGCTACTTCATCCCTGTTTTACTTATTAGGTCCATGCTAGGTAACCTGTAACTTGGTATCACTATGACCTGCTCACTATGATATGTGGCCAGGCTTCTGGATTGTGTGTAACATCAGCAACCCCATTTGCATGCACGCTAGCATTTTTCCATGGATTAAAAAGTAATCTGTGAGTCGTCCTACTTCTTAAACAAAAACGGTAAAACATTTCCAATTTTCTCAGTATACGTTACAGCACAAGGAACTAAAACTGGTGTGCAGATCCATTTTGGGCTAGTGCTTAGAAATGATGGCTGTCACATGACAAGCTCTGAAGTAATGATTTCCTTTTTTGTGTACATTTTGGCTTAAAATGTTGAAAGCTGATGAAACTGAGGGCCTGTATTCATTAAATTAAAGCTTTCAAATACATGGCTTTCAGGTTTTTCATTCTGTCATTTTTTTCTGTAATGGTGCCTTATAAAGTTGAGTAGCAAAATCATCCTTGAGCTCCAGAAGCTGTGTTTGGGGATATCTTCATAGCCGTGTGGCAGCCAAATGTTTCAGAACTTGTACTTGGCTAAAAGGAGTTATGCTTGCTAACATTTTCTGAAGTCAGGGTTACCCCTGCCCCAATGTTCAATGGCATCAAAATTAATTACACAAACTTCTGGAAAGCTGCAGATGAACATTATTATGTGGGGGTGCCAAGGCCTGCCCCCACAAAATATCAGGTATTAATCCATCCAGTCAACATTGCTGTCAAAAGTCCACATGGCATGCAGCTGTATGAAGGTGAGCATCTCCTTAAGGTAAATATCCATATCTCTCCCCCAAAATTATTAAGCAGACCTTGTGTACCTACCAGTTAATAAAATACAAGTTAATAAATGTTTATAGTAATAGCTAGATATAAAAGGTTTAGAGTGATTTTCTGTATTTTCTGTAATGCTTTGGGTGCTATGGAATGGACAGATTTGTAGCATCAGAAGGACGGGGGTTTTGACACTCAGGGTTTGGGCACTCCAGGAGTGTTCAAGGAGTTTGTGGATGGGGTAGAAATAAAACTTAGTGATCAATGCATTCTGACCCTACATAGCAAAAAAAAAAAAAAAAACAGGTTAAGGATCTCTGGGACCTTTAACCAGCCAGAGAGTAGAAAGGGATAAACAGGAAACATTAGACTAAGGAGAAGAATGACTTAGAGTTTTTACATTTAGTTTCTTTAATGCGCTTTTCCAATATTAGGATATACATTAAGGCATTGATGAGTCAAGTGCCATGTTGTACTTGTCTGTAGTTATGCATTTAGGCCATTTTTTAATAAAAAGCTTTGTAAACTTTTTTATTAAACCATGGCTCAAATAAAATAAATTTTGCATTAGCTATTGTGACATCACCTTGGGGTAACATGTTGCATCCCTAGACTGTAATGGCGCACTGTCAAACATGAGTGGTGGGGCGCCCATTGAACTCTATGGACGCAACACACATTTTTCTTACACTGATGTCACAAAGGTTAAAGTTTACTGTTTTTCTTCAGTGACATCTGTATTGAAATCATACTTTTTAAAAGTGTTTTTCTTGTTGAAGTGCAATAAAAAAGTACTCCCTTTTGAGTAAAGGTGCTCTTTGGCAGATTTTGTACTACATGCCATGGTGCAAAGGTAAGATTAGAAAATGTTGGAAAATCTCTTTAAATATGATTACACAGTGTGTCACTGATCACTTCTGTGTCACAGTAACAGGAACATATGCACAAAAGACCCAGCGCACTGCACAGGTAACAAGAAAGTAAGACTTCATAGCTATTACTGAACAACAAATTACTTGTCACATCTGCAGTGCAGACAAGATGAAGGGCTTCAGTTCTGCAGGTACAGCCAGCATGTAACTCCGCAGATAACAAGAAAGTAAGACTTCACAACTATTACTGAACAACAAATCGTTGGTTCTTTGTTATAACTGTAGGACAGACAGGATGAAGGGCTTCAGTTCTGTAAGTTCATACAGCATGTATTCTGCATGTCTGAGCCCAGACAGAAAATGGTCAATTAATTATTTTTGTACCTGGACAAGTGAAGTGGTCCACTGTGGTCCTTAGTAGCCATTACCCAGGCTTCATGGGAAAGATAACCACTGAGCTACCTTAGCCAATCTTCAAGAAGTCATGAACAACTTAAAAATAAACAAGTAAAAGTGAGTCATAGACAATGAGAAAACAGGGCTTAAAAGTTGGAATCAGGAAAGTGAAAACAGCTTGAGGACAGCAACATGGTCAGTGACATATACATCTGAAAGGTAAGCAGACTCGAAAGAAAAAAAAAAAACGGTCTGGCACAGAAGACTTTTTTTTATATGGGCTGGAGGTTTGGAGAATTTCCCCATGTATCCTGCCTAAGACAGGCTATTTTCTGACTGACTCCTAAAGTTTGATTCCTGCTAGAGTAACTGCATTACTAATTAAACAGCAGCCTTTATGTTGGTCATGGTTAAATGCTAATGTTTGCACTGATAACAACAGCCTATTGGTGGAATCCTATCTTTAGAGAAATGCAGTAAATCTAAAGAAAATGACCATGTAAATGAGTAGAGGTCCTGCACCCCTGGGGTTCCCCAGTATTGTATCCTTACTTTCTTTGATCTGAAGCTTAGATCATGCAATGGAATAAGAGAGGATGAAAACTGAAATACCTAATGTCTACACAGACAAAAAAGCATATACAGAAATTGGACAAGGCATAATTAATGATAGAGCCTGAATGGACAGCAGAGGTCTGTTTTTGACCTTATAGTATCATGGCAATTACAGGGGTCATAACCTGCGTGTAACCCTCCACTCTGTACCATCAGGGGGCATGAATTTTAAGCAGGAGTTCTAAATGGAGATTACTTGAAATGGAACTTAAGATGCACCTCTTTCGAAGGTGAAAAGGGATTGCATCTCCAATTACACGTGAAAAGTGAAAGCCATGTGTTTATGCTAGGCCTGAATTAATTCCATTTAGTAGTTCTACAAATACTACAATTGGATCATCACATCAAATTCTGTAAATGGGTCATTATTAACTGTCAAGTTGTAGTTTCATGTGACAAAATCAGGAACATAGGATGCAGCACACACATCCTATTGAGTTATTGGCATGGAACATTTCAGTCACCAAAAAGAAAAGAAAAAAAACAGTAGTGAATTATTTCAAACATTTATTTATGTAGCAGCGAATACCTTCAACTGGTGTTGAACAAAAAAATGCCTTTTATCTAATTTCAGTTGCCTGTATATATTTTTCATTTCACATTATGAGATTGTTTATCATTAGGAACATAGCTAGTTATTTACTTTCCACTGCCAGCCCTGTAACCACTGACACATATCTGAATAAATGACTACATTATCCTCAGGATCTGATTTAGTTACTTGTTCACTAATATTAAGGCCACTCACTACATTGTTTTGTGACAAAAAAATGAACTACTCTTGGTGAGCTGCAAACACAAAATCAAAACTTTGTCTCACAAACTGAAGTCCATAAGACTAGCTTCACATTGCTTTGTCTTCATCATTCACCAGATGTTTGACTCCCCAGAAGTCAAGAAAAATAAAATACTGAGAGATTACAGACTTCAGCTAAAATCCAGCTTTGTTTTTCCCATTAAGTTCATTAACTTGAAGGACTGTGCATGAAAATATGGTTCTGCAGTTTCAGGGATGATTTTCAGAACCTTATACACACTGTATACATAGTAAAGTAGCAAACATAACACATCCAACTAAATTGGTACTTTCACTGAAAGCAATTTAGTCCATCAAAGGTCTATCTTTTCATAAAACATTTTTGTTCTTTGTTCTGTAATTCGTTTGCTGCATTTGGAAGTGTTTGATGTTAAAGCTTTTTTTTTCTCTCCACCACCTCTCAACTTTTGGTGCAAGAAATCTGGACAAAGTCCAATAAAATGGGGGGGGGGAGACAAAGGCCCAAAAATAGGGACATATTTTAAATATTGTTCTTATAAACATAAAAAGTTGATAGATTAACAGGGTTTGCTTCAATATACATTTTTTAAATGATTTCAACTCTAGACACTGAAATGTATGTCATTATTTAGTGACTTCAATCCTCAGATCACCCCAGTAATTTGCCAGAAAACCACAAATTTTATGAGGAACAGACCAAAAATATGAGCCAAAAATATGGACATTCTGTGAAAATTTGGACATTTGAGAGGTATGATCCAGCATAGTAAATAGATAGTGAAAGTGTGTCTAAATTTTTTGGAAAGAATGAAAGAAGTTGTGTATCACTTTACTTTCATGCAGAAATGTCAGCTCTTGGCTAACTTATGTACTGAAATCATAATTATTTTAGGAATTGTTTTAAGTTTGCTTGTTTTGGTAGAGACACTTTATCTTCACTGTGAGAGTTACCTAATGAAGGAACACAAACTTTGATTTCTGTTAAAGTCTTAATGATGAATGTTGTTGTTTAAAGATGTAATTTGTTGGAATTATGTTACTTGTTTATATAGCTGCCTGTAATTTGATCTGTTACCTTTACAAAAATTCACTAACTGACCAGTAGGGTTACAAACAATAAAACAAAACTTAATTAACTTTAAAATACTCTAAAATTTCCAACTTATACATGATTTGAGACTTACATTTTGGGATACCAATATATTTATTAGGACCTCAGTAATGAGACTTGCCACATTTATGACTTCCAATGAGTACATAACTATACAAATCAGTAAGCTTAGGAATCGATATGTGGGCAAATGCCAATATTTCAAAAGTATATAAGCATAATTCAGCTTTAATTTAGAAGTGTTATGTTTATATATTTTTACTCAGGTGTTTGAGTACTGCTTTTAATGAGCTATTTCATTAAAGAATAAGATACTGAAAATTCTGCATGAAAATATCTTTCTACCAGTTATCAGACTCCACTGCCACTAAATATCCCGCAGCCCTGCAACTTCTTGCTTCCTTCTTGATTCCTACTTCTCCACTACCTGCCATTAATAAAATATAGTTCCCTTTACTTAATCATGCTATGCCTCAGCTTGTCCTCTAGTCTTCTTCTCCCACTGAATCGTCTCTCATCCTACCATGACTTAATAATAACTCTGAACATCTCTCCAATTCTGCTCCAACCACCTATCCATACTTCCTTCCTAAACTCTCCACACAGGGCACCAAACCTATTTAACGATGCTCCAATTTAGACTGATTAACTTCAGTCCAAGTCATATCAAAGTAAAATTAAATGGAAAAATGCTCTCCTTAAAACAAGAATCAGCAATACTCCAATATATTAAAATCCTTATAGGAGGAAACATTCACCTTAATCCTGGCCCCATCTATCACAACCAACATCAAGAAAATTCTCTTCCACAAACTGCTTTAACCTCACAATGATCAATCCCCAACCTTGGTAATCAAATGTTTGCTTTCATAAACATTAAAAGCATAAGAAATAAAATTATTGAACTACATGCCTGGTTTACTCCATCACAAGTCAAATATTGTTGCTATAAGCTATGTTCCCATTTGGTCATTACGATCCAATAACCAAAAGCTCTTTTCTGTCCACAAACCTATCAAATCTGCTGGGCATAGGTTGTACTCATACCATGTTGCTAAGGCATGAAACTCCTTATCTGTAGCTATCAGGTCAATATCCTCCCTCCAGTCCTTTAAAAACATTTTGAAAGACTTCCTAACCAAAATGTGTCTTTTTTTCTTGCTCAACCTCGGGATAAACTATACCCCTAAATATGAAGAAGTACGTATTCATACCTTACACCTCCTTATTCTCCCTTCTTCACTCACTTCCTCACTTCAATCATTTTCTCTCCACTGACTCTCTTTCTAAATATGCTACAACCCAGTTTTTTCTATCACTTCATATTGCAACTCCTTTTTGCGTTGTACTTGCTTGCCTTAATTTCTCTATAAACTGGCTAAAATTTCTCTAAGTATTAAATCATTGTCATATAAGTTGTATCCATTCTTACCAACGTTTTCACATGGTGTCTAATTTGCTATAATTATTTAAACTGTAGAAGTTTCTATATTATTTTTGAAGATACTTCTGGTATGGCATGGAGTAATGAGATGTTACATTACAATTTGAATAAAAAAAAATGCAAATTTAACTAAGTATAAAGCCACTTTGCAAAATGAAAAATTAGCTTTGGTGTTATATTATAGAGTTATATCAGATATTTACCACAACATTCTCATTTAGGCACTGGATTTTGAAAAAGTCAAGCCAAATATGTTAGATTCCTCTAAAAGATGATGATTACATCTGAACTGTAAAATCACAATTCAGCTAGCAGGACTTGAGTAACATCTGTCACTTTCATAAACAATCCCTGAGATTCAGCAAAATACTCACCACTAACACTGATCACTATACATGGGTGGTCAATTAGCGTGACTGTGAAAAAATATGATTTAGAGACAGGAATGGCCACAATAAAAAATACCTCTTGAGTGTCTCACTAGCATGTCTCTGAATTGAACTCTAGAACTCTCAGACCTGATATCGACAGTGTTTTCCATAGCAGTCCTGTGTCAACTAGCAAAGACAACCCTGTACATGCACATGTATGCATATAAATAAAGAAACACACATGCGCACACACACACACACACACACACACACACACACACACACACACACACACACACACCTACAAGGAAACATTCAGTCATATACTTGCACGGGTCTACTTCATAACATTGAAATTCATTGAGACCATAACATCAAAAATACAAAACACTGAAAACCCAAACATTGAAAACTTGGAACATTGAAAACTACATTGCACAAGTAAATAAGATCCCCTCCACCGACAAAACACCTAACTAACAAACACACTTTCTACTACATTTCTGAAGGAGGGCAAGCCCCCCTTCACCCCCCCATGTGGGGGGGTACTGCCTTGCACCCTCCCCTAAATTAAATTTACCAACTCCAAGATTGCACTACAGTGGAAAAAAGTTATTTGCTTAACCTCACTGTACACTGAGAGGATGTATAGAATGCTATTTACATATGCATTGTAGTTTTCAGTGTTGTGAAGCACACTTTCAGTGTTCTGAGTTTTCAATGTTTTGGGTTTTCAGTGTTTTGGGATTTAGATGCTTTGGTCTCAATGTTATGAAATTCAACATTATGAAATTTCAGTGTTATGAAGTAGACCCACTTGCACACACAATCTTGTACACTCACACAAGCAGACACTCGATTCCCTGCACAACCAATCCTAGTCTGACAACCCAGGCAGAAACACTCACTAAGGGAAAGGTATGATAGCTATAGCAGTATATCATCCACTTCTCATCATGTGACTCAGCCACAGCCCTGGTCCCTGTAGATAACATATGCCTTGTGTCCTTGGGATGTCAGGGTGGGGATGCAATAAAATGTTACAACACTGTAGTTTGTGATGTTTATTATAACTTGAGTATGAGCTAATTTATGTCCAGTATTTCTTTCAGAAACTCTAATTTTGAAAGTTTGATTAATAAAAATGGATGCATTGCCTTCTTCGTCAGTGGCTGGACTGGGGAGAAATATTTGTAATATTAATTTATGGAATGCAGGAATGGTCTTTGAATCATGTCTCTATGACCTCATAAACCCTGCCTTCAAAGGCAAGGTAAGACTCTAGGCATCTTGATTTATTTATTTAGTCAGCTGACATTGGTGAGTCCTACCTTGACCTTGTTGTTCTTTGTTGATTTTAGTTTGGAATATAAATTAATTCGACCTTTCCTTAAACGAAGCGCTAAATGGAAATGAGAATGTGCTCAACGCCGTAACTCCTTCTGACGAGGTGCAGCTCATCCCTTGCAAAGCATGTTTGGGCCACGTGCATTTCCTCCCAAACAGAAAGACACTGAATCCTCCAGGATTGTCATCATGATCCGTGCCAATAGCAGAAGACAGTCATCTTTTTGCATATTTAGATGTTATCCTCAATGAAGGAAGAATCTCACTTACTTCAAAGGATTTACCAGTTTGAGTTAGTGCATGCCCAAGTTTAGTAATATTTTTCTACATCTCTAGGAGCAAAGAGGAAGCAATGCCAGTGATTCTGACATGCATCACTACAAGATGTCTAGATATGTTTAATGGCTATAGTGATAGCCCTAATCTTAGCTCCATGGAGGCAGGACTCTATGTCTCTTTCCTTGTCCAGTTTTGTCAGTGCATGTAATCACAGAGTCACTGATTATGAAGGCTTTTCCAGTATGTTCTGTCAAACCACATTTTGAAAACCTTTGCTTAGATCATTATTTTTTGAACTTTATTAAATTTTACTATGAAAGAAGAAGGGAAGTTTAGTTCATCACCACAGTTTAGCACAGAGCAATAAAGCCTTGAGCTTGTATCCTGCGCTTCTACGTTTGATTCCTTCAGTGTCCACAAGGAAACTGCTCACCCCACATTCACTGTACTTCTAATATAAACATAATGATATGCATATATATACATATAATTGTCTCTGATTTTCTGTGTGCCCCACCCCTTAACTACAATACTAACATTTACTGCTCTACTTCCTTCCCTCACCTCTTTGAATATCTAAGCACTGATCACATGATCTATTATCTGTTTGACAAACCGACTAAGATACCGCTTCAAATGGTCAGTGTTCAACATCTACTAATGCACAAGTATGTTTTTACTGCAATAGCTGCCTTTATTTCATATGAATGTAACCTAATTAGCAAATGTATGTGTAATTGATACTGCATATTATTTAATGCCTATTCATGTATAGTATTGAATATTTTTTTAAAAATGTTTGGAATATGTAGATGCTTTTCTCTCTGGGCCACCACTAAAAAGGGGATTTTGATTAAACCCAGCTGTACAAATCCAGTAAAAAAGCAAAACAATAAAAAGAAATATATAAATAAATAATAAATAAATAAAAAATAAACTGTGGGGTGCATCTCAAAACAATAAGTGCAAAAACATCACGGTACAAAACAATGCAAAAATAACAGTAATAGTAAATAAGTGTACATTTCAACAAACACAAAACTAAGATCCTTATTAGTACGAGGGGGACAATGCAACTTATGCCCCTAAGCCCTCTGACTCTATGTACACTAACTGTAAGATTACTCAGCCTTGGGGGTAACAGCATGCTGTCATTTCCAGCAGGCTTAGCAACTTGTAGGTTATGGTCAATATTCAACAAAATTACCACCGGTCATTTTTCTACCATTAAGCAACCAATCATAGTGTCATCAACGAAACTACAGGCTTTCCAAATGGTGTGACTCTAAGCAAGTTTTCTCATCAGTGTTCTTATGTCATGCCAGAAAAGTGGGATATGTGCCTAAAAAGGTGCACCTGTTTTTGTGTCTATAGCACCATGTTTTGGGTATTTGCATTTAACACCCATAGCTCCAGTTGGCATCCTGACATTTTTTTAAGGTTGGACTCCTTAACTTAATTACATATCAATAATAGTAAGCAGCTTATGAAAGAGAAAGGGATAAGCAACAAAATGAGTCCAGGACATCCTGCAGTTTAGATATTAGTAACTTCCACTTATCTGCATTTTCACATTTGCATTCATAATGGAGAGAGCTACATGATGTTGAGGGGCATAGTGTAAAGGTTACACGTGGGAGACAAACACATAGACTGTCACTGTCCATGAAGAGTATGGTGTAGCACATGTATTTGCTTGTTGTTTGCTTGTAGTTATGAAAGTATGCAGTATTTCAACATATACATTAATATTGCTTAAGTCAAGTGACTTGAAACCTTAGGTGACGTTAAAGCAAACTCCTACTGATATTTGAAAGTTGCAAACCTTGAGGTATATACAACGTTATTTACATTTTCAATTATTCAGATAAGCAGACATTTTCATATTTCTGTAAATATCTCTATAAATGAGTACTCAAAAATGAATTCTTTGCTTTCATGTGAGAGCTCAAGTCTGTCCAAACAAGAGTTTTTTTTTTGACATTATACAGCTTGATTGTAGAATTAACAAAGTACAGAAAGCTGTTTGTGAAGCCTTAGAGAAAAATGTAATTCTGTTTTTTTGGTTATGATATAGTACCAAAGTAAAGACTGAATTAATGTATTATTATCATTGAAAATAAGACTTATTCAACACTGCTGTTTGCATCTTTTCAGTAGCATTTACGGTTTATGAAATACTTTAATTTGTTTGTTTGTGTTCTTAACTTGATATACTGCAGAAAAAGCATTGGAAAGTAGCAATGTGTGTGGGCTCCTAGAGTTGTAATATGTATTTATTTATTTATTTAGTTGCAGTTGGTTTACCAGGATAGTCCTTTGGGCCAAGATGAACCCGTTTTCAATGGAGTCCTGGGGAGAAAAGCTCAAAAAGCAAACAAGATTACAGTAAGGTTTTAGGTTACAATCATTACAAATACTACAGACTAGTGAAAAACATTACAATATGAATACTGAGAAGCCATTACAACTTAAGGAACCTTGCACTTAAGAGGTGCAAGGTGTAATATTCCACAGCTCAGTTGTACTAATGAGTTAAATTGCAGATTAAAAAAGAATACTGTAATACCAAGCAATCCATTTAGGTTTTGATAGAATGCAAATAGTCTCATTGTCTTAACTTGTGGGCTGTATAACATGTTTGTGCTTTTTAATTTGTTTTGTGTCTTTTGGCTTTTCCCGGTTAGGGGTCGCCACAGCAGAACTCGGGTCTGCTAATGATTGGCAGTAGAGTTTTACGTGCTGGCTTGCCAGGCCTAACGCACAACCTTCAATGAAGGAACATCCGTTCACGCATGTCACCACACAGAAGACGCTCTAACTGAGAATCGAACAGGCAACGTCTAACAGTGAGGCGACAACGCTACCGCAGCACCACCACCGCAGTATGCTTATACAAATAAAACAATACAGTGGGTCACAAAGTAAAATTAAGCAGCATATACAACAGGGCAGGTTATCTGCCTGACTAGTCATGCTGCTCCAGAGAGCACACTATAGACAGTGGCTCCACTCCTGATGCATGTGCAAAATGGGTTGCAACCTTTAATGGAGATGGAATGTTCTGGAAAACAACAGGTGCAGTTAGAATAGTACTAGTATTACCAAAATCTTCCAAGGCAAACTGGAAGTGGTCATAATGAGTAGTTTCACCTGTTGGGGAGTACTTACATTACAAAGTATATCGTTGTTGTCTGGGAAATTTTCTGATAAGAAACGCAGCCATGCCATGTTCATATTCACAAGAAAAATAACTAATAGCAAAGAAAGTGATACAGAGCAGGTTTGACTTATGAGCTGGCAGTGGTACAGATTTAAGGGCCTTAAAGCAATCATATATAAAAAAATGAAGATAGACTATGACTCCATCTTGCAAATGTGACAGGAAAATCAGAATAGTTTTCTAATTCAGATACAAATTTTTGCACAAAAATGAGAATATACTTAATTTCTTGCAGACAGTATAAAGGGCTGCATAGTTAACAGTACTTGCATGTAGGGGGCAAAACAGAGTTACTCTTTTGTTTACCTCTTTTGTGCAAATCTAAGCTTTTTAATGGGACTGCTAATAACTGCTGTGATACATGACATTTTAATTTTTTAGTTGACATACTGAGCCAAACATTTGCAGAAATCAATGATGAAAAATATCATGACATCACTGTTATACCACTGCTCTTAGTGATATCGCTTCTCCACAGCTGCTTCCTAAAATAGATTCTCAATGTCACATTAACTAATTTAAAGAACAAAAAGTAAAGGACTCCTTCCACTGAAAGCACTGCCAAAAATCCAAATAGTAAATCCAAAAGTAAGGCAAGTACTACCACGCTGTGTATGAAGCAACTTCACTTTATTAAAACAATAAAAGCAGTATCATAAGCGCTTTTGGGTAAATCCCTTCATCAGATGACAAAACACTAGTAAAAACATAGTATCTAATATAGTACAACACAACCAAAATTAGTAATTTACCCTCCTTTTTGATAGAGCTGGTTTTAAAGGGACAACATCATTTAATCCTGGGGCTTTATCAGCTCCCAGTTTAAAAATCCATTGCATCTCTTCATATTCAATTTCATTATACAAGTCACCCACTCTTTGACTTCTATTTACAACATGTATAACTGTAAAGGCAAATACATGATCACTATGCAATTCTATATGCTTGTACAGTGCATTGTGTTCTTTTCTTAGCCTTATATCTGATAGATGCTTACAAATTCTATCTTTAAGTCTGCAATTTTTTTCCTACATAATATGCAGTACACTGTTGACAGTTCGCAATACAGACAACATTTTGTGTGTTATAGTCAGCGTACATATTCAAAAAGTAATTCTTGTTTGTCCTGGGGTGTATAAAACAGTTCCCTTGTAGAATGTGCCTACAGGCTTTACAATGTAGGAATGGATAAGTTCCCTTCTTCTTAATGCCTGAATTTTTAAAATGCATAGGTTCTTGACAAAAAGTATCTTTCAAATGTTTATTTCTTTTAAAAATAAATCTAGGTTGTGTCCCTACAACTTTAGTTATATTCTCATCTGTTAAAATAATTCTCCAGTTGTCTCTAATTATATTACATATACCACCTATATCATTACTGTATGTTAAACTTATTTTCAAACCTTCATTAGCTTTTTGAACCTGTGCAGCTACCTTATTAGGCCATTTTTTACCTCTATGTAACCATGGTTTTGCACTTTGTTTTCTATAGAGACTGCTGTTGTCCATTTCCTTTTTCAGTAGATTTTGGCTATAACTTCGTACTTGAAAATTATTCTTTAAAGAGTCCAATTCCTGTATAAAGGAATTTTAATTCGTGCAAAGTCTGGATATTCTACAGACTTGTCCCTTGACTATGTGTTGGAATACATGTCTAGGGTGCATCCTGTCACATCTAAGCATGCTGTTAGTCCATCAAGGCTTCCTATATAGTGATATCTCTACCTTCCCATTTTCTTTCTTAATAATACTAACATCCAAGTATTCAATAACTGAACTGGAATAATTCAATGAGAATCTGAAGAAGATGGTAGTGGACTCTGAATACTTTAACAAAAGATGTTAATTCTGATGAGGTGCCCCCCCCCCCAAAAATAAAACATTGTCCACAAATCTATTATAAAAGAAAAGTTTGTCTTTCCAATCATGTGTTGCTTCAAATATCACCATATCTTCCCAGTATGCCAGGACTAGGTTAGCATACGTGTTCGCACAAGGCATACCCATAGCTATACCTTGTCAATGGCAATAATACTTTGTTTGACAAAGAAAAACATTGTTCTGTAATACTAGCCTTAATAAGGAACATAACCGTATATTTTCATCTGTATGAATATTCACCTTTTTGTTCAGTATTTAATCTATGGCAGTAATACCGTACTGATTTTCTATAACAGTGAACAAATTCTTTACATCTAGGGTGACAAACGTAGGAAATATCACTGTTCTCTTGTAAATAAACACCCAATGATTCCAGAAATGTAGCAGTATCTTTCAGAATTCTAGGGAAGGTTTGTAACATTGGTCTAAGAGTACAGTCTAACCCGATAGAAATATTTTCTGTTACCCAGCCCCTACCCAATACTATAGGTCTCACGGGTGGTGTTTTAAGATCCTTACGAATTTTTGGTAAGGCTTTAAAAAAATAGGATAGGATGTTGTATATATAAAAATGTCAGCAACTCATGGTCTATCAAGCCTTTTTTTCATGTTAAATAGAGATTTGTGCACTTTTTGTATATAAGAATTCATCATTAATGGTGACAGCTGAAGAAAAGTCAGTCTATCAGCTAACAACAGATCTATTTTTGTGTTATAAAACTCTTTACTGAGTACAACAGCACCTCCCTTATCAGCAGATTTTATAACTATGTTGGTATTATTCTTTAGCTCTTGCAGTGTTTTTCTATGTGATCTTGTACATATATCATGTATTATGCTAATAGGTATATTTGATCTTCTATACATTTCTACTTGTAGTTTTTTTCATCTTTTGTAGTTTTGTTGCATGCATTTAGGCAGTGATGGTACAAGTAAATAAAATGTCACTAGGCGTACTGGTGAATATGAAATCAGCTGACAGTAAATTATTTTGTAGAAACTGGGTACAGGAGAAGTAGAAATTATAGAGATTAATAAAATTTTTTTTGAGCTGGCTAAGCAGATTGAGAAACTCTGCTGTCGATACTTCTGTTCATTTTCAGAGCATATTCAATGGACAATCACCAGCTCAGAAACCAATGCGCATGGCATACATTCTTATCTACTCACTTATGCCACAAAACCTAGATTATCACTGAATAGGGTGGGTCTTTGGATGAGCCCACCTACCTGCTTATCAAATGTATACATTAATAAAATACAATAAACTATTCAGGTTATATATCTGTTCTGACATGCAAGCAGCTATTTAAAAGCAAATTTATGTAATGGTAGAGAGTCCATTAGTATAGAAAATCAAGTCTGACCTAAATAAAAATGTCTTTCTGCACTTTACAACACCGTGGAAATGAACACATTACCATTTCATTGTGCGGTCTGGCACATTGCTACATTGTTACACATTAAAACAAATTATGCATGCAGGTATATTTTCTCTGTAGGCTGCCATCTGGCAGTCAGTAATGGTGCTTTTGTATGGGGGTGGGGGACACAGAGAAAAAGAAGGAGAGAGAGACAGAGATGGGGAAAGTAAACATGTATACTTAGCATTAGCAGCAGTTAGTGCTTTATATCTAAGTGAATATTAGCATCCATGAAACTGATGGATGGCTGGTTCTTTTCACAACCTCCTTTTAGCACACACTTCTCAACCTCTTAGAGCAAAAAATCTGGACAAAGCCTGACAGAACGGGAGGACAAAGGCTCAAAAATAGGGACAGATTTTAAACGTTGCTGTTATAAATTTAGAAAGTTGCTAAAATAACAGGATTTGTCATAGCATGCATTTTTCTGAAGGATATGAAGTCTGAAACAAAAATGCACATAATTATTTAGTGACTTCAGTTCCTCAGATCACCCCAGTGATTTGCCAGAAAATCACAAATTTTATGAGGAAAAGACCAAAAAGTAAGAGGCAAAAATCTGGACAGTTGACAGGTGTGCTTTAGCAGTAATGCTTATGCTAAAGGTGCTTTAGTGTCAAGTGCTAAACTGAAACACCATTAGATGGTACTTTTACCAACTTGTTAACTGTTTTGTAAACATGAGGAGTACAGTAGGAAGAAGGTGATTGGCATAACATCATCTGAGTTTCAGAGCTGCCTTTGAGACAATGCATTATGCTTGGGCTATTAAGACTTCTGTAGCAGCGACTGATTTACCCACTAACTGAATGACTGATATGGCAGCAGCATATTTCTCCAGTATTACTTGTGTTACACCTGTAGATAAGTGTGTCTACATGGTCGCTTAGCAAATGCAGTTTAATAAATGTAAAGAAATTAGTAAGAATAGAAGAGAGCAAGTGTGTGAGCATACCTGTGCATGTATTAATCTTTATATGTTTCATGGTACACATTTTTGATACCAATTAAACAAGTAACTTTGCGTCAAGGTAGCTTAAGTTTAGAAATCTGCTGGGGGAGTTTAATAGTTAGCAGACTGTTTTAAAAACTGCCAGTCCTAGATAACTACAGGTTGTGATCCCCAATCAACCATCTGTCATGCATTTGCAAATCTTTACAACTACAACATAATTCTATTTTATTTTACTAAATAAACTAAAATGACCTTTTATGTGGAAAGTCCTTTACTGTATTTGTGTTTCTTCCTACTTTATTACTAGGGGCATTGACTACAACTCTGAACTGAGATATATAACAAGAAGCATCCTTTTCTGTGCATTTAAAGGATTTTTTATTGTATCTGCTTTATTTTCTGAAAAAAAAAAATATATATATATATATATATATATATATATATATATATATATATATATATATATACTTGTTTCCCACCTTTCTAAGCCAGTAAAGTCCAGTTTTCAGGTTAGTGCAGAATTCAGGGCTGTGTTACAAATCTCTGTGTTTGCCATACCTTACTTGGATAGAAGGAAGTTTCTCTGTTCACCTGTGAGAGAGGGGAGCTTTGAGCAGCCTGTCTGTTCCTGGAGGAGTGGTTTCAGCCCAGAAACTAGTAGTTTATTGGCCATTTTGGGCTAGTTTCTATCTCTTTCATTTCCCTGCTATAAAAAATGCATTTGCCCGGTTTTGCTCGCCGGGCAGCGCCAGTTATCTGGGGTATAACTATTCCCAGCTCCTCAAAGTATCCTCTTCAAATTTTCCCTTGGAACTAGACAAACCTTCAACTTAAGCACTCAAGCCATTCATTTCTCAGCCTAGCACTTGCTCAAAACTCATAGCAAGCACTTATATACCATAGCACTAGACCCCCCCATACTGTACAGAAGGACAAGGCTCTCTATTCGACCTTACCAGCCATTCAGTAAAACAGTTTATTGTACCTATCCAGGCATGTCTAAAGGGCAGTTTCAGGTGTACTCTCCAGTTCAACTGGTGAATCTGGGCATTCTGAGGCAATGTTACAACTGCCTCATGTACACAGACAACCCTCTCCTCCTACCACCAAAAACTAATACATGCGAGAGATGCAATTATACAGCCAAACTGGAGGCTAAGCTCTCTCAATCCAAGACTGGATCAGACAGTCAAGAGGAAAAGGGAAATACTTGCATCACACCACCAGTCTCACATACACCCATTAAACCAGCACCAGCAAAAAACACACATAAATACACAAAAACATGCTCAGAGACTCTAAATAAAAATCTGCAAAAGCAACTGAGACCTCCAAAGCAGACATCCAAGTAACCTCCATCCCCCAACACAAACCATGAAACACATACTTCACAAAACCAGCGTGCCACACAATCACAGCCCTTAAGGCAAAATAACATATCCAGCACACTACTAATAGGTGACTCTATAGTTAGGTGCACTGACATCCCACTCACTAGGCTGAATAAGGGGAAGGTTACTGTTAGCTGCCTGTCGGGTGCCAGGATCCACCACATAACACAAGCACTCAGGTCACTCCAGAACAAGTACAAATACGACTCTGTCATTGTCTATGTTGGTGTGAATGAGCTGAACTATACCTCCCTGGACTACATGAAAAGAGACATGGAAGAGCTCTCTGATCATGTAGCCCAGGCCGGTATGACCCTGATCCTGAGTAACATCTTGCCCTCACCAAGAATGATACCACGGTATAAAGAAAAAAATTATCAATTTCAACAATTGGCTAAATTTCTGGTGTCATTCAAAGGGGGATCCAGTGTCTGTCCACCTGGGATGACATGCTCGACAAGCCACGCTGCTTCACTAGAGATGGCTTGCACCTGTCACCCTTAGGCTTTCGAATACTGGCCAAGGCTCTTGCCACTCCCATCATGCCTTTTTTAGGCAAGGCTCAAAAGACAAACCCACTGCCGTAAATAGCACAAGTAACAAAAATCTGAGGGTAATGCTACTCAATGCCAGAAGTCTAAACCTCAAAATGCATGCATTCGAGGCACTCCTCAGTATGGAGAAAATCGATATATGTGCAGTAACAGAAACCTGGTTTAAGGTTCCAGAGAGCATCCCAGCACTACTAGGCTACAACTCATACCATACATTTTGGCCACAGAACCCGGACTGAAATACAAAAGGTAGGGGAGTATCCATATTCATCAAGGATACCCACACCTCCAGGTTAGTGGCACAGCACGATGCTTCAGAGATCATCCACGTGCAACTAACAATGGGCAAAACAGCAATTCAAATTGTAGCTTGCTACAGGTCACCCACCATGTCCCAGGACCCCTATTCTGCATTTCTGGAAACACTGGGAAACATAAAGGTCCTACCAAACACCCTAATATTGGGTGATTTCAACTACCCAAACATTAACTGGAAGAACTACTCAAGTACTAACTCCCTTGCCCAACATTTCCTAGAATTTATAAACTCAAACACCCTGGATCACCTGGTCAACACTCCCACCAGAGGTGACAACATATTGGACCTGGTCATCACCAACATGGGCGACCGGTGTTCCACACCGGAGGTCAGCCCCTTGCTGGTTAGATCTGACCATAAACAAATCACTTTGGATATCCACATTCCGCCCCCATCCCCAGACAAGGAAACCACCATAAAAAACTTTTCAAAAGCAAACTTTATGTTACTTAAGACCGAGGTGGAAAGTTTCAAAGCCCCCATGCTAAAGGACAATGCTGTCCAAGCTGCAAAATTCTTTACTAATGCATTCTACGGGCACCTACAAGATTGCATGGATTGTGCTATCCCAAGCAAAACCAAGACTCACTCCTCCAAGAAAAGGAAACCAGTCTGGTGGACCCCTGTCATAAACAAGCTATACAATAGAAGGAGGAAACTAGTACAGAAAAGTGTAAAATCCCAAGAAGGGAAGACATCCCTGATCAGTATCAGCAAGAAACTATGATCCCTCATAAAATCGTCCAAGGCGAGCTTCGAAAGAAAAATTGCCAAGGACTCCAAAGATAACCACAAGGCAATTTTTAGCTATGTCAAGAATCTAAGTGGCAATGCTCAGATCTGCTTGGAGTTAATGCAGAATGGCACAAAATACACTGAACCAACCGATATTGCCAACATTCTGGCAGACAGGCACAGTGCAAACTTCACCCCCAAAAGGGCCCATAACCATACCAGAAGAATGTAGAGCCCCTGAAATCACAGACACTCAGGTTAAAACAGCCCTCTCCAATGCCAAAAACACAGCATCAATGGGACTGGACGGTGTCCCAGGCTGTGTCCTACATGAGCTCAAAGATGAACTAACCTCTCACCTAAACACACTGTTCAAACTCAGCCACTCCACAAGCTACGTATCCATAGAGTGGCGCACAGCAACGGTTATTCTGCTCTACAAAGGTGGAGCCACAACAGACTCTGGGAACTATCGCCCTATAAGCCTGACTAGCTTGGTCTGCAAGGCTATGGAGCGCATCATCATGAAACTCATTAACAGAGACATTGGGAACCTCCAAACACTGGACCCTACCCAGTTAAACCTGGTGGACTTCTTTGAGACAGTTACCAAGGCTATAGATGAGGGAAAGGTGGTACACACAACCTACCTAGACCTCGCAAAGGCCATTCCCCATTCTAGTATTATAGACAAGCTCAACAGCCTGAACAGAAACCCCTATGTCACAAGATGGGTTGCCAATTGGCTCATGGACAGAACCCACATAGTGAGAGTTGCTGGAGCTAGGTCTGACTCTAAACCAGTTACAAGTGGCATTCCCCAGGGCTCAGTCCTAGGACCTTTTCTGTTCAGCTTATACTTCTCAGAGGTACAGGCAAGCACAGGAGGACTATGGCTGACCAGGTTCACAGACGACTGCAAACTAGGGGCTATAACTAACTCTCTGGCTGACACAGACATCCTCCAAAAGGGTCTCACTGAGATGGATACCTGTTGTCAAAATCATTGCCTCAAGCTTAATGCCAAAAAGTGAATAGTCATGCCCTTTGGAAAAAACAAAGTACCCACAAACTACCATATAGGTGGTAGTCCCCTAAATACAGAAAACGTAATAAGAGATCTGGGGACCCAAGTAGATAATAATCTCTTGTTTGATAATCACATTGCCAAAGTGGTTAGAAAATCCTTCTATGTGGCCCACCTAATCACAAAAGGGTTTGCATCCAGATCAAAAGAGGTCATTGTGCCCCTCTACTCATCACTCATCAGATCCATCATAGAGTACAACACCCCATTTGGGATGTACCTTACAAGACACCTGCAAATGCTGGAAAGACCACAGAAGTATCTCACCAAGAGGATCACTGGCCTCAAAAAGATGCCCTATGCAGCTCGACTGAAGAAACTCCAGCTGTACCTGGTTGCATACCGCCTACTCAGAGGTAATCGCTGCCTGACATACAAGGCCATATCCAACCCAGAACTGATGGACATGCTCCACCTAAAGAAAACCTTATCCCCTCGGGCCACATGGTCTAGGGATCTAAACCTCACCACAACAATAAATAGGACGTGCTGGAGGGATAGATTCCTGTCCCAGAGACTTCCCATGCTTTGGAACAAGATTCCAATCTACATTAGGCAGAGCTCCTTGCTAACAATCTTCAAGAGAAACCTTGATGAGTGGAAGGGAAACAGAAAGTTTACCCCGGGGATCACTTCAGTGGGTCTGCTGGACAGAGGCACAGGGAACAAAACCCAACACATTCTGGCTAGGCTTATAAATGCCTTCAGGCAGATAGTCTAGTACCTACCTATGAACCTATAAGGTTTTTCCACAAATGGAACTTATCTGATCATCAATGGAAAGAGCAAAACATGACTATCAAGCCTTGACAGCCTGCAGAGGGGTGCTCTCTTTGATGGCAGGAAAGATCTGGCCAAACCTATCTTTTCAGACAGCTCAGCTTGAACTGCCTAATGGTGTGGGTGAACAGAAGGTGCCCTGAAGCTTTGGAAGTTAACCAGCTGTAATATCTTTAGTAGGATATAACTCACATAGCTTAGGCTACTACAGCAATGATCATTCCAGCACCTACTGTTATGGTAAGTTTACTTACACAACTGTACTTTCTAGACTAACTACTACTGTTTCACATTTCTGAATATGTTTTTCTTGTACCACATATCATAGCAACAGTACACCTTACAAGATAAATCTGTGAAACAGTTTTTCCCATCTGCCATCTGCCACCGCAGTAGTCTGTGGTTGGTACCTGCATACTATATCAGTGCCTTCTTCTTTTATATGTTGAAACTGTATTCTGTATCACCTTCTCATTTCACTAATTCCAAGTAGGCACAGCCAAACTCTAATGAAAGAATAATGCTGCCATCTTAGTGCAAGTGACAGATTGATGGGTATTACTGAAATGTCGCATCAGCCTACCATTTGGAGTCATAGTTATTATCGGGGTTATATCCGCAGTGGTGCAGCGGTAGCATTGCTGCCTCACAGCAAGAGGTTCCCCTGTTTGATTCTCGGCTGGAGTGCAGGGAGTACCTTCGGTGTGGAGTCCGCATGTCCTCCCCGCGGTCGAGTGGCATTCCAAAAGACATGCCTGAATGGGCGTGCCTTCATTGAAGGTTGGGCATCGAGCTGGCAACTCGGCACCGTAAAAATCTACTGCCAATCATTAGCGGACAGGAGTTCCACTGTGGCGACCCCTAACTGGGAAAAGCCGAAAGACAAACAACAACAAAATTATTATTATCGGGGCCTTATTAAGGTACTGGTGTAATTCTGAATGTTTGTACATCTCTTTGAACCAGTCCATCTGTGGCTCAGTGATGAGAAGCAGATATAAAATGTTTATTCTGTTTTGTTCCAAAAGTGTTTTGAATGTATCTGAAGTGTGCTGTATAGTACTCTTATCTCTGTTTGCTGAAGAAAGGCATTTCTTGCAGACCTTGAGTTGATCTTAATATTGATACTGACATTTCAGACATCATTGACTTCATACAGCGTTTTGAAGTCCAGTTCTAGAGTGCATGCTTTGCAGTTTGGAACAGCAACGGGACCCACAAGGTTGATGTGAATACATTGCTTTGGTGGGGTTGACCATTTCCAATGATGTAGGCATGCTCATGCTGGTGCATTTCACATGACTTGAAATCAGACATAGCTTCAGGCCAACTTTTCAGTCTCTTGATTACTGCCAGACAACCACATAAATCTTTGAGCAAAAACATCTTTATCATCATGTTTGGTTGGAATTAGCACACTAGTGCTACAAAGAAAGGTTTATTTACATACAGCTGGCTGTTTTTCCTTTGCAGCAAAAAAGAAGTAACAAGTTATCATGCCTTCCTTTTGCTGCATAATCATACATTTGTAAAAGGTCAGTCTTAGTTTCACTTTGCTTAGCAGGGTTAGCAGTGTGCAGTAGACATACACGGGGTCCATGGTTATTGGTTCTTCATCCTTTTTGCAAGACAGCTGTCAGAATCCGTCATCAGTTACTGGTGCTTTTCATGTGTATCATGTTAGGTTTTCCCAAGAAACAATGACCATCATGTTAAGCAGTCTGTAGGTTCCATGGAAACCCTTTCTGCTGGATTGAATATGGCTATCAGACACTGTTATCTGGTCTGGTAAGTAAAGACACTCAAGTCAGTATCTGTTTAGAAAAAGGATTTTCTGTTGTTTTGGACAATCCATGGCTAGCCATATTCATACCAAGACAAAGGGTCTCCATGGTTAGTATATTAAGAGATGTGGATTGTGGGTATTTGGAGAGGTCTTCCCCCCTCAAAAGCCTTTTTTGTGTTTTGTGATTTGTGTTATGTTTTGTGTATGGGAGGTCAATTGGTAGGGTGTGCTACATTGAATTTTTGATGCAATGTAGACCATATTATATATATATATGTCTTGTGATATACTTAGGTCCTAGCTGGCAAAGGTCAGAGAAGAACCAGTTTATTTAATATATATATATTTAAATAAATATTAGAATATTTCAATAAAAAATCATTTTAAATGCTTTTGTGCAGTCTTATTAGATATGTTGTAAGATACATAAGTAGCTCATATAAATTCATCTATTAGCTTGCTCTTTTTTAATGGTAAAAGTTACTGCATATCACCATTGACTTGATATAGTGTACTGTTAAGTTGTATGAAAAATTTCATAATGCTAGTGCCACTCTGGCAGCATAGAGGGATAATGCCCCAACTATGGCCCAGGCAACCCGGGTTCAATTAGCAGCTCAGGTGACTGACTATTTGAGTGGCAAGGAGGGATGGGAGTGTACTTCCTGGGTGGGACGGTATTTGTTGATGATGCTTCCTATGAAGTAGGTGTGGTCCAAAGAAGTGAGCCAACTAGCATAGAAGAGAGGCATACATATCAACCTCTTAGAGAAAGAAATCTGGATAAAGCCACAAACAATATGGGGGGGGGGGCAAAGGCCCAAAAACAGGGACATTTTTTAAAACATTGCTCTTGCAAACGTGATACAATAACAGGTTTTACTTTAGCTTGATTATTTTGAAGGGTATGAAGTCTGAAACTCACTTGTCTGCCATTATTTTCTGACTTCAGTCCACTGATTTACCAGTGATTTGCCAGAAAATCACAACTGTATCACAAACAAACAAAAAATATGAGGCAAAAATCTAGACATTCTGTGAAACTCTTTACAGTTGAGAGGTATGGAGACAGGGAAGGGAGTGGGTAGGGCATATAAAGGAAACTCCCCATATCGATACAATAATGGCTGAACCCTGATGATGCCTTTAGGCTACCAGTCCCAACAATACTGGAGTAAGTCCAGGACTGCTAGGAGATTAGCTGGTAGACTGGAGTGGACGTGGAGCACAGGGGACCTGGGCTGGCTGAATGATGCTAAAGAGGGGGAAAACAATTCCTAAATGCTGCTTTTTTGCTAGTAATTACATTTAAAATGCACAACATATTAACTGTTGTATTATAAAGTTAATAGTAAGTGTTTTGATAAGTCATTTTCATAAATGATTTGGAAAAGTTAGTACATACTGCTGTCTAAAAATCATAATTTAAGGTCTTTTAAGTCAATTCTTCATGCCCCATAGTCACCATGTGCAAGACATTCTCTAATGTATTACATTTGAAAGTCTCTGTTCTTGTTGAAATTTTACTCATGCAGCTGCCTTGTCTGCCATCTTGTTCGGCAAAAGTTTTCCTTCATTCCTGCTGTACCAGTTTCTTTTTCAACCTTTTAAACATTAAATTGATGATATTCAGTAAGTGTGGTGCAGCGGTAGCGTTGTTGCCTCACAGCAAGAGATTTTCCTGTTCGATTCCCGGCTGGAGTGCGGGGAGTGCATTCTGTGTGGAGTCTGCATGTCCTCCCTGTGGTTGGGTGGGCATTTGAAAGACATGCATAAATGGGCGTGCCTTCATTGAAGGTTGAATGTCGAGCTGGCACCTCGGCATTCATGAAAATCTACTGCCAATCATTAGCGGACCGGAGTTCCGCTGTGGCGACCCCTAACTGGGAAAAGCCGAAAGACAACAACTACATGGAGTGAAATCTGTGACATAAGCATGTTTATTTATTTCCTCCATCCTAAGAATAACTTTATTATCCCATGGCTTTGCAGATTGAATTTTGATGCAATGTTACATTGAGTGTAAATTAGACATGCATTTAATTTTATGCTGAGGCATTTTATAAGTGATTAACGGACACCACACATGATATGGTATTCACTATTCAGAATGGTTTTTAAGGCATGAAGGAGTGACAACTTTTTCATGAATGGGTATTAACTAATCCATGATAGGGTTTGGAGACACATTCCAAACTTCAATGGACAGTGAGCACCCAAAGTTTGTTATCTGAATGAGCTTTTCAAAATTACACTCACTAAAAGAGCAAACATTCAGAACTATTTGCAAGCAGTCACCCTTCCTCCATATTCTATAAGCTTGTTAAGCTTCGTGCATCTATCCGGGATGATAGAAGCTTAAAACATGGTGCTTCACCAATGTATGAAAATTTTTTTACAGGTATCCAAGTACTATAAAAAATCCATCTTCTTATTTTTGCTTATTATTGAATATATGCCGCGGTAGTACGGCGGTAGCGTTGTTACCTCACAGCAAGAGGTTCTCCCGTTTGATTCTCGGCATGGCTTGGAACTGCCTTCTGTGTGGAGTCTGCATGTCCTCCCCGCGGTTGGATAGCGTTCGAAAGACATGCATGTGTAAATGGGCGTGCCTTCGTTGAAGGTTGGGCATCGAGCTAGCACCTTGGCATTTCATTAAAATCTACTACCAATCATTAGCGGACCAGAGTTCCGCTGTAGTTACCCCTTATCGGGAAAAAGCCGAAAGACAAACAACAACATTCATAACTATTTGAAATGCTATTTTTAGTTGTAAGTTTTTTATCAGCTATGAAATGTTTCTAAAAAAAAAGTTAAGGAGTGTATATGCATGGTTAAACACTTCCAATAAAAGATGATAGGAAAGTTGACAATAATTAAAGAATGCTCATATGAATAATGACATGAGACACTGGTAGAGAATGCTTTAGCAATTAGGAAATACATTAATTTCAAACAAAGGATGTGGTGTGGCTTAATGAATGAAAAAAAGCTAAGAAGCAGAAAAGTCAGTATTTATTATTAAGATGTTGCTTTCATCTCTTCTTACAGCTCCTCATTTCCTCAAAAACATCCTCTTTCCTTTCCCTCCTACATGTTTATTAGCTGTCTTTCTTCACACTCGCTAATGGATTGTGTATCATTGACCACAAGATCTTCACAGCCCACACAGACGATCATGCAGCAGACTTTTTGTACAAAAAAATGTACAGAAGACTGCATAGAATATTACTGGGTCTCATTTTATCTCTATCAGCATTAAATTAAAAACGTTTATTCTAGTTGGTAAAAAGATGCTATAGATAATGTTTTGGTATATGACTGAGGAGGAAACCATGAGAAGGAAGAAAAATGAATTATTTTTGGGTGTAAACAGTAAATTACTATAGGAAGAAGCAAGCCATATGCTTCTTTCAGAAGTACAATGCACAGCCTCCCTTTTCAAGGACTGGCACTTGTAACTGAGTTTTTAGGTAATAGACACCACACAGTCAGTCTTAGCTTTTCTTGTTCCTTGACTTTCACATGGACTACTACATTGTTTTCAGTTTATTTTATTTAACCAGCTTAAATAAACAAAACAGTTAAGAAGACTATGTGACTCCAAACATCACACCAGAATTTGTGGTTCTTGTTTACATCAGCAAAAGAATGCATTTCAGCCAGCATAATGCCAGTTTTAGATTGCTTGTTATTTTATAGTAACTCTCTAGTTTTATATTTTATAATTTGATGTGTGGATGCTACGCTGACAGTAACAAAACCTAACTTTGATTTTATGCTTTCATGTTAACAGACTGACAAAGGAGCTCAACTCAAAACGACAGCTCACCTGACTTCAGATATCACACTTTTTGTAATGTGTACAAGGTGCTTGTTGTCTTGTTCAGCTCTCTTTTCATAGAACTATTGGGTTTCTGTTTGCTTCAGTCTAAATTAAGTTAGTTACTTGTTAAAAGTAACTTGCTTGTGGTTGCTATATTCTATTTTTTTTAACTATATCAACACATCAGAACAATGATCTAGCATCCCTTACACTATAGCATGATTGTGAATTTGTTTAAGTTCAAGAAATGACTTGCTTGAAGGTATGCAACATTAACCTTTGGTTAGATTTAAAATGCAGTGTTGTGTCTGATCTGGTTTTAGATTTTTATATAGCAGTACTAGCTTAAATGAAAAAAAAATGTGATGTTCATTTATGTGAATGCATCAGTCTGTAATTTCTGACGTCAGAATAAATAAAAAAATCCTGGCTAAAGCAGCTAGAGTGATTGAAAAATCTAACACGAACAAATCTAGACCTGAAAAGTACTGCTGACTGACAAGAAAATAACAAATAATGTTTATAAAATGCATAGGTTTAGTATCTACATGTTTTTAATCCTTTTTTAAGGTTTTAGTGTGTAAAGCTGGCAGCTACATTTGATATGTAATGTGGGTTAAGCATTTTGGGTGAGGTTTGCTCAAATTCCATATCCTATTGTCTGGACTTGTTCCAGTCAATGCATTTCTCAAGATTAATACAAAGAACTCAGAACTGTAATTATCCAGACAGGAAAAATTGTATCTAAAATTGCTTTATGTAATTAATTAACGCACTTTGTTCAACACTACTAGTGAGCATGACACATATCATACACACACGGCCCAAATCAAAGTTGAAGGAATACTACATCCTCTTAAAAGCAGTGATTTGAAAATTATTTGAATTAAAATTAAAACAATATCCCGATCAGAATTATAGAAAATAACCTGAATGTTTTGACGATGTAAACGTGGAAGTTCTAAAGCTGCATAAAAAGGAACGCTCTTTAAAAAAAAAAAAAAAAAAAAAAAAAATATATATATATATATATATATATATATATATATATATTATACAGTGATGACCATTAGAGAAGTTAGCTAGCAGCACACTCCTTAAAATGCAGCACTTGAGAAAAATGTTTTCTACTGAGACATTCAAAAACATACAAAGCATTCAATTCAGTTTCTTTAGCATTAGCACAAGACGAAAACTCCACACCCCCTTCTCTCTGTTCAGGCCTGCCCCTACTGCATTTGAAAATAAAACAGAACTGTCAAGGTAGCTTCAATCAGAGCATTTCTTGACAGCGCAATTACATCTGGCAACTCTCGTCTTGTCATTTGTTTTAATAAACCCTTGGTGTAGTCAGAGAAAGTAAAAGAGTTTTAAAGATACCATACGCCCATTTTGTATGAAAAGAAGCCTTCAAACAGTTGTTTTATTTTTTTTTTTCTCATTTGCTATGTCCACTTAACTACCCTTTCTATATGCATGTATACTAGCGTTTTTAATTTTATAATTCTGTACATTTTATAGATAATCTTGGAAATAGATCTGTGCTCCGTACCAGCATTTTATGACATTGCTGTAAATATACTATCATTTACTACACCAAGGAGTTTAGTACTTGTAAGCATTTCCTAAGCATGCTGATCTGTGCCAGTGTTTCTCATGCAGCAGTACTTTAAAATGTGAACCAGTGGTTTAGCCTTACCAGTCTCAGTCCAAGAGTGCAGAAGGAATATGCCCACACTATTTTGTTGACAGGGACAACATGTAAATGTCTCAACAGGGCTCCGTCATAATACTGAAGTCCCATAGCAGTGAAACCCACACCACTGAGATGAAAATATCGAAGGTGCACTTAAAGTGTACAGTAGCAAAAACATTCAACAGGAAAGTAACCACTTGGCTACCAGGACAACATGCACTCAACAAAGCAATTAAAACCCACCAAAGTGAGGGGCTTCGTCCCACCCCCCCACACCCCCCCAACTAAACATACCGACTCCAAGATCGGACTATAGCGGGGAAAAGGGCAAACACCTCCATGGTGGTGAAGTAGTTCCTTTCCTGGGTGTCGTCTTCAATGATGTGACGATTTGCAGAAGTGCAGCTTCGATATTTTTGTCTCGATGATGCGAGTTTCACTGATATGGGACTTTGATATTCTGAAGGGGGCCCATCTTAACATATCCTTGTTCTGTCAGTCTCTGGATTATTTGTACGTAAAATATAAGGGCTGAATATTTGTCGTGGAAATGTAAGGCTAGGCTTCTTAGGATCCTCAGAGATCAGTAGCCTAGTAAGTATCTAGGAACCTAAGAGAAGAGAAGAGAAGAAGACCAGGCTGTCTCAAGACAATTACCCAACATTGCACCAGGGCAAAGAATTGGCTACAGTAGTGTGTTTATGTGCATCTGTGACACAGACCAATAAAAAGACACACAGCTAGGAGCAGTGTTTATTCACATTTTTGCATTTTTCTCCAAATATGGTTGCAAGTGGTTTGGGTTGTATAGTTGCAAGTAGTTTGGGATTAGGAAGCATGAATCGGGTGTAGCAGTCGCTCAGAAAGACTGAAGTGATTCACCTTGTAAATTCCTAATGAGTAATTTATTATGGTGATGAGTCTAATGGGCTATGGTGGAAGATCAACTCAATAAGTGCCATTATAGATCAACTCAGTGGGTGGCATTATAAAATATTTAATCATTAAACAATAATAGCACAGTAGTGGCAATAGGGAATGTATTTGTTACATTGTCAAATGTTGGTGGAGGACACCATGGGGATTTGCTCAGCACTGCTGTACTCTTATTTCAGTCACAGTGGTGATATCAGAGTTAACATTTCATGCAAAGTTGGTGTCGGGCCATAATCTTCATAGAAGGATATTGTAGAAGGAGTTTACCTCTGCACTGAAATCTGAATTTGAGGGGGGTTTGTTTGTTTGTTTGTTTTCAGTTTGGATGATTTGAATGTCTGCATATATTTTATTAACAGAGTTGGCTACATATAGTTCACTTTTTAAAAATGTTATCTTTTGATCAACTATCCAGTGTTGTGTGACACTTGAAAATGGAAAGGTAAATGTGCTATGGTATTCAAGTGTGGAAGAAATCTGTTTGCTTATCCTTTACTAGGCCTAAATGGCCTGAGGGCATGTCAGCTAGAGTGGGGGGTGTATTTAATTACTTACATTGAGTTAAAATTTAAAAATCTAATGAGAGAATTTAATTTATGTTTTCAGCTACTGACATTAGATTCATATCTATTCCATCCCTCTAGCAGATCAGATTTTAGGTTTATCACCATCCTGCCAAAAAAAAAACACTGACTTTTTTGGGAGGGGTCCATTGTTTTGCCAACCAGCTGGCTGATTGCCACAAGTCTGCTCATTTGTTCTCAAACGGATGACAGCCAGTGACAGCATGGCTGTCACACATGCAGCCAACAGGGTAGTTTTGTTGTACACCTTAACAGCACCCTTTACATCTCATGTAAGCACTACAGGTGGAAATCATGGCATAATAGGGGAGTGCTGGGTTGGTATCTCTTCTGATGATGCTCTAGCCCTTTCTGACAGCCTTGCTCTCTCACCCTTGAGTGAATGCTTCTCAAGGCCTCTGGTCTCCACTGTGGACACATTAGTGGAAAATGTGCCCAGTGTCATGCTCTTCAACCTTTTCTCCATGAGAGGCAATCTTGAATTGCTTCTTCATTTCTCTCCCTCTCCCTCTCCAGCTGGCTCGCCCTGCATCTGGGCTGCTAACTGAACCATGGTCATCTGGGACATTGTTAGGCTTCTTTCCACATGTATCACAGAGCCAAGTAAGAACTGAAGATTTTTTTACATTTAGTTCAAGAATTTGTTGTGTAGGACATAATGAAAGTTTACAGCTGTAGCTGAAGATGCAAGAGTAATGCAGTAATGATCCAATCTTAGCAGGTGTGACAATTTTTGGATACTGGTTACATAGATCCTGGGTTATGCCTGAAAAATATACCTTTTGATGAGTACACTAGATGCAGTTACTGAAAAAAATAGAAAGATTCTCCACTTGCAGTTTTTTTCCCCTGTACAGGGCACATCAATAGTTCTGGAAAATTGAAAGTACATATCATTCGAAAACCTGGCTAAAGAATTTTGGAATTATATTTCACAGAAAAGTACTACTGATATACATTTGAATGTGAATAAGGTAAACTGTTTTCAAGTTCTCAAACTATTTTGCTTTTTTCCTGGAATGTTTTGGATCCGGACTACTTGTAGACATTATTGTTGTTTTCGCAAAACTGCATCCATCATATTCTGAAAATAACAACAGAGATAACTGCATTTTATTGCTACTGGCTATCTCTCTTTACTGGGTTTGTTTAAGCAGCTAGCTGGCAGTAACCATTTCAGAAGGCCTTGGAAAATAATATCTAAACCATTAAATAGCTGTGAAGTTCAAGGTGGCATCAGATAGATGGGTGCCAACAAGGAAAACAAAAATATTTTTTTCAAAGTATTGGTTATTTTGTCACCGCTTATCCAGATTTTGAACTTTGCTGTTACTGTGCCAGCTGGTGCATTTTCTACTGTTACTGATTTATGTTTGGACTATCTTAATTTTGTGTTTGTTGCTGCTTTTACTACTGTTGTTTTGACAGCACTCACTTTTTTGCTAGTTACTGCACCTGTGTTCTCTGAGGTGAGAACTCTGGATTTTCACCTTGTTTATTTTATTCAGTAAGAACTGCTGCTGTCCATCTGCTTCTGGGGTGCCTAAAAGCTACGTGAAGTGATAGTATTCTGGTTATGGACTGGGTGGCCCTGAGTAGTTTAGTTCATGGGACTCTCACCAACTGGCTACAATATTTCACGTTTGGGTTAAGTTTTAAGTTACTTTGTGGCTATTCCATGACTTTACTTGGTGTGCTACTGCTCTGCTGGTTTGTATGAGTTTTACTGTTTAACTACATTGTACTAACACTGGCTTCAGCATTCATATCACTTTGGAAATACACATAGGACTTATTTTGAACATTGAAAAAAATGTGGGTTAATGGGTTCTGGAAACTGAGACAGGCCCTTAACTTGGCTATGGCTCAGCTGTTTTTAGAAGATCTAAGGCATGCCCTCCTCTAATACATATCTATATCTATCATATTTATATATCTATATATAGATATATAAATATATTTACAGACACACTCACATCACACACACACACACACACACACACACACACACACACACACACACACACACACACACACACACACACACACACATTTAGAAAAAAAACAAGTGGACCCAAACTATTTCTGTGCTTAGAAAAAAGAACCTGTTCTTCATGAGGGGAATGGCCACTGGTCTGGCAACTGTAAACTTTATGTGTTTATACAAATATAACAATGTCGTTTTAAAGTAAAATTCAGCTGCTTAATTTAGCAGTTTGTGTTCTGTGGAATAACGTGCTCCTCATAAAGAAATGTGTTTTTTTTTTTTTTTTGCATACTGAAAATGTTTGTGTTCATAAAAAATAATTTAGTATCCTGATCATGAAAAATTCAGTAGCTTGCATCAGTCATTAATGCAGTTTGAAAATTAACTTTTTCATTTGAAAGTCAACAGGTGCTGCTCCACATATTGAAAAAGCTTTTGAACCTGGCAAAATAACCTGAACCCCTTTTAAAGTAAATCTTAATTGCTCTTTGACTACATTATTCTGATACTCTGATAACGTGACTGCAGCTCTCAATAATTATACAGTTTCACAGGTTGATAATCACAGTCCCTCAAGGGCTGCCTTAATTTTGAGTTTAAGATCAAAGTTAAGTATCGCAGGGACTACAGTAGTCCCTTTGTTGACTTGACATTTAGATGCTTTGCTGCATATTCATTCAATGGCTAAATGGAAACTGCTTGCTGGGAATTTCAGTCCTGGATGCATATTAAGGACACAAAATAATATACTCAGTGACCCCGCACTGCCAGTCTGGCTTTACAAACTTCTCCAAACAAACCAGCAGTAATACAAGTTTAATTTTTTCTTTAGCAATAATTGAGCTTGCTCAGCTAAACTGAAGCCTCAACAGTTCTTTGTAAGCAGTGAACAAAGTTGATGAGTCTCTCATGTCTTCCCTTGCTGGGACTGGTAGCCCACTCAAGCCTAATTAAACAAAATTAAATCATGGGTTATTTTTTATCCTTCATTTCTCATCCATGATTTTTCTATGTTGCATTTGTCCTGTCTCCGGTCCACACAAAAATTTGAGCAGTGAAAAAATCAACAAAGTCTGCTTTCTTCATAGATTCACTTGTTAGTTCACAGTAATCCTTGGCATTGTATAATTCCTTTCATTTATTAGTTGCTTAAAGTAATAATGTATTATCATAACATGCTACTCTGCAGATCAATCTGCACATAAAATAAATTGCAGGTCAGAGTAACTTTGGGGTAGGGCAGTTATGTAAAAGTGAATGAAGTAGAAATTTAATGTATTGCATAAACTTGAACAAGAATTACCATGGGTACAGAAGGGAGACAAGGTAGGACAGTCGGGAATGTCAGTGTTAAACACTCCATCTTTTGGGATGTAGGGAATCGTGCAGGTGGATTCGACCACCTACGAGATGACATAATGACAGTAAACATATATGTATATATCTGCGTGTGTGTACAGCTACTCAGTACAGGGAATAGACAACTTGTGCCTAGTTTAAAATATCATTCAATGATGATTAAGGAAAATTGCATATGTTATCATTAGTTAGTTTAGTTAGTGCACCTTTGGGCAGTATGTAATCAGTTAGGAAATTGAAACCATCACATTATGGCATGTAATAAACTATATATCCTGTGGGTAGGATAAGTCGCAGCTGGTACTTGAATTAGGTTATTCAACAGTTGCAGCTTTACTGTGATTGAAAAATGAAATTTTAGTAAAGTTTTAAAGTTGCTTTTCTGTGTTTGACCTCAGCATTACGGGAAGATTATTTTTCCATCCTATCCAGGATTTGATAAAAACTGCTTCCATTGTGTTTTGGGAATTCTAACTAACTAGCCTTCCAGCAGAAGCATCTGATTTCACACAGAGTCTCCCACTGATGACAGTGTTTGACAGGGAGGTTGTTGTGTCTTTCGGCTTATCCCGGTTAGGGATCGCCACAGCGGAACTCCGGTCCGCTAATGTTTGGTAGTGGATTTTTACGTGCCGAGTTACCAGGCCTGATGCACAACCTTCAACGAAGGCACGCCCATTCGCGCACGCCTCCACACAGAAGATGCTCTAGCTGATAATCGAACGCAACAACATCTTGCTATGAGGTGACAACGCTACCGCAGCACTACTACAATTTGAAAATTAGACAGTTTTGTGGGTGGATTCCAGTGTGATGAGGGGTGATATAATATAAAACTCCATTAGAATGAGCCAAGCTAGCCAGTGGTGCATTCCAGTGTGACTACTAGAAGTAAATCTAGCTGTTTTGCTATAAGCTTGGTTTTGTTTATGTATATGGATGAGTCTGTTACCCAGGGACTGTGTGATGAGATTAAAGGCTCAAGTGGTTGTAGGTATATGTAACTAGTAGCTTTCCTGGAACTTTGTGTTTTGAATGCACCAGTTCTACGAATCATGACAATTTTCAGATTAATTCATATTTTAGCATTATAGGTTCATAGGTTCAGAGGTTGGTTCTAGGCTATCGGCCCTAGGACCTAAACAAGCCTAGCCATAACAATTCCCTAGATATTTCTTACCACAGTATTTACTTCCCTGGACCCCTGTCTAGTAGGGTGACTGACATGATCCCTGGTGTGAATTTCCTATCTCCCATCAAATCGTCAAGGTTCCTTTTGAAGAAGGCCAAAAAGGCGCTCTGCTTGACATGTATGGGCAGTCTACTCCAGAGTATGAGGAGTCTCTGGGTCAGGGACCTATCCCTCCAGCATATTTTGTTCTTTGTGATAACAAGGTTTAGATCCTTGGAGCATGTGGCTCTGAGGGATTGGGATTTCTTTAAGTGGAGCATGTCCAACAGCTCAGGGTTTGACATGGCCTTGTATGTTAAGCAGAGATTACCTCTGAGTAGACGATATGCCACAGAGTATAGCTGGAGTTTTTTTTAGATGGTCAGCATAGGGCATCTGCTTTAGGCCTGTGATTCTTTTAGTGAGGTATTTCTGCGGCCTTTCCAGCTGTTGCAGATGTCTTCTGAGGTACATACCAAACAGGGCATTGTACTCTGTTATGGGTCTAATGAGGGATGAGTACAGTGGGACAATGACCTCCTTTTTTCTGGATGAAAAGCCCTTAGTGATGAGGTGTGCCACATAGAAGGATTTCCTGACTGTTGTGGTGATGTGGTTATCTAAGGTGAAACTACTGTCCACTTGTGTCCCTAAGTCTCTCATCACACTTTCGGTGTTTAGTGTACTGCCACCTATGTGGTAATGCATGGGTACATGGTTTTTCCCAAAGGGGATAACTATACATTTCTTGGCATTAAGCTTGAGTCCATGGTTCTGGCACCAAGCATCTGTTTCTATAAGGCCCTTTTGTAGAATATCCACATCATTTGGGGATTCAAGAATGGTTTTCAGTTTGCAGTCATCTGTGGACTTTGTTAGCCAAAGAGAAGTAGATGCCAAACAAGAGCGGTCCCAGGACTGAACCCTGAGGTACTCCACTTGTCACTTGTCTGGAGCTGGATTTGGAGCTACTTTTACAGTCTGGGTTCTGTCAGTAAGCCAGTTGGCAACCCATTGAGTGACGTAGGGATTTATGCCCAGCTTAGTAAGTTTATCTATGATTCCAGAGTGGGGGATGGTGTTGAAAGTCTTGGCAAGGTCCAGATAGGCTGTGTGGACCGCCTTACCCTTGTCCACAGCTCTGGAGACATGGACCCAAAATGGGTGGGGTCCAGTGTTTGAAGGTTGCCAATGTGCTTGTTTATAAGTTCCATGATAATGAGTTCCATGCCCTTGCAGATCAGGCTTGTCAGACTGATGGGACGGTACTACTTGTCAGTCAAATTTTAACTGATTGCTGGGGAAGCAGCCAAGGATTTTTGTGGCTCTGATGTTCTCTGTAGGTGATTGGTATAAAGAGGTGATATTAAGACAGTTACTGTGAGAGATGCCCACTGAAGTATGGAGGTTGTGTCATCTTTACACTCCTGCTGAGATATTACTAGTATTTTATTTTAATTCCATGGAGGTACAATCCCATAGCCTTTAGCTAGAACTGTAGCATATAGTTGCTAGACTGTATGTTGTCATGTTTGCTAGGATAATGGCCTAGTCATTGCTACACTAGATTCATTTTACATTTCACATTGATTAAGTACAGCTTACAAAGATGCATCTATCCTTGGAGCCAAGCTCAGAGTTAAACACAGATGTCTCAGACTGCACCTGGAGTGCTTGTTTTCAAGAGATTCATTTGCAGGTTCTTGGTCTCCATTCAAGAAGAAGAAGCAAGTAGAAATAAAGGAGATGTTAGTTATCCATCTGGCCCTAAAATCTTCCCAGACAGGTCTTCTGCTCAGGACTCTGCTGACAGCAACTGACTGTATTACAGTGATGTCAGCATGTGACAATTTGTTATTTTGCTGCTTACCTCAGCATTCTTGGTGTAATTCAAAACAAATAAAGCCAAATGAAACAAAAGCATTTGAGCTTGGTGGACTTGCATGACTTGATAAAACTCTGAGGAATGTTATCCTACAAAAACTAAACCTTGGTGAGAAATGAGAACATACATTCCCTTCCAGTAGGGGGGATGCTACATTACCTTTAGAAATCTGCAGGATGGAAGTGAATACCTGCCTCTTACACAGCTTGGAAGCTAGCCCCTAATTCAATAAACCAGTTATTTGGAAGGCAAAAATTAGCATAGAGGGTTGGCAAGGAAGACAAGTAATTTCTGTCAGAATGCTGGAGGAGAGAATGTTTTTCTGTCTTCTCTGTTTACAAGCTCTTTAAGGAATAGTGTATATACTCTAAATCACATCTTTTAAGACCATGAAGGACAGATTCCTCTTTTCTAACTGTGATAATCCTTACATATTCTGTTTCATTCTAAAAGATTTCAAGATAAAAAAAGAAACATTTTGTTCACACTGTGACACCCGTGCACTGGCCCAGTAATCAAGGAGCCTCAATCCTCACCACTAGCACCAGTGAGGGACATGCACATTGTGAGGATGACAAGCACACATACAGTAAAGTACAATTTCTCTTAAGAGCACACAGAGATCACAGTCAGTCTGGAGCTGGTTTCACCCTCTCTCTCCAGATCCCCAATAAGAATCCCCACTGGTACAGCTATAGGGTTAAGATCTCAGCCAAGTGGTCAAGCCAAAACTTCCAGCAGCCTCTCTGTCCAACCAGTGCTTTGTGTCCCTGCCAAGGTAGCTGACACACACACACTTTGAGATTTGATTTATATACAAACACACAGACACTCCTGGAGAAGGCTGGGACAGGTTCACTAGCTATGCCCCCTTTTCCCCAGACTAAAAGGTAGTTAGCACTGCCACCAACCAGCTCTTATCCGCTACTATAAGGCCCTTCCCAGAGGTTGACCAATTTTGCTGTGCAATGTTACTATTATCCAAATGGTAAGTGTATCCAAGACTTGAATGCTATTTAGGAGTGGCCTGTACAGTGTTACCAAATACATATGCAAGTGCTCTAAGAGCTTAAATGTTTCTAACAAACCAGCCACAATTAAAAGATTTAGATATATTTAATAATAAATAATAACAGAACAAGGCAATACTCAATAACTCAATACAGTGACAACAGAGTTCAGAATCACAGGAAATATTTTAAAACAACATTGCAGGACAGTCTCACATAAATACAGAAAACATCTAGACTAATCTTACTAAGTTCCTACCTATCTCTAAGAGGGATAATATGATCTAAGTCTTACTTACACAGCAAGGCAAATACAGATGAGAAGTGTTGAAGATGGATGTGTTCAGATCCAAGACAAGATACAAAGTGCATAGACTTTCTCTCCGAGATAGTTCTTAAATTAATAATGCATATTAATGCTGGGGTAGCTAGATGACATTACTATTTGACACCTGCCTCGAGTTCCCAGGCTAAACAGATGCCAACAGAATTTAACATGTCGCTATGAAAGATACATATGTCTTAGAAGCTGACACTTATCTCTTAGAAGCTTGCCTGAACCTGGAAGTCATAAAACAATTAACACTTTTACATTTTAAACCTAGAAATTATTTCTGTCTTAAGGCAACAGAAAGAAACTCCTAGCACTAGGCATCCTGGCTCTTAGCTGAGCTAAACTAACTTTATAACACATCATAAAACTCTTTACTTATTTTCTTAGAGTTTGCAAATTAACTCTGTATATTCCAGCCTTTACCATCAACATATATATTTGCATAAGCATGTAGTTTATATACATTTCTGCTCTTTTCCAGCAGGGTGAACTGTGGTTACATTTTTGAAGCTCAGTACAGAACATATAGTTTTCTTACATTTGTAAGACAAGCATACAAATCATATTACTATTCACAAATGACATAGAATTATTTACAAAATTCTAGCTGGCTGGGCTGGCAGCATTCACACACACTACTGGTCTTTGGTACTCTGGAGCTAATGGTCTCCATATTTGCCTAGCTCTCATTCTTTCATAAGTCCTAGACATAGACAAAATTCTCAGATCAGTTACTGAAACATGCCTAAGTCTACAAATCCACTGTTTCAGTTAACATGACTGCTGTCCAACATATAGCACTGTGATTGCTATTTGAATTCTTCTCAGCACCTTGTTAGGTACTGTTAATGCTCATTAGATACCAGTGCTTTATTTGTCAATTAAGCAAAAGTGTTTAAGTTGTAAAACCACTGAATCCTGCTAAACGTGCTCCAGAATATGGAACTAGCAGAAGGCTTCCATTAAAGTTTAGAAACAGACCTGAATGCAGAGACTTCAAGGTGAAGATAACAAACTGTCGCATCTTCCTTAGCATTGTAACATCCAGGGTCCCTCACAGGTGGATATTGGCCCAATGCCATTTCCTTTGTTCGATAAGCTAACTCACTTGGGACTTTCCTAGAAGCATTGCCTGCTGTGCATGGATAACCAGATAACCTTAACCTTCTGTTCTTGTTCACTTTCTCTGGAAGCTAAACAGACTCCTTCATAAAAATGGGTAAAATGTGTAAGTGGTTTTAAATGGTCATTCTTTTCTAAAGTGGCAATGTTTTTCATTTTGTTTTGAATATTGTGGAGTGGGAAAATAAACTTTATTCTGCAGAGGTAACTGCAGGTAGCTGATTGTATTAATAAAATTAATCTGAGAGGCTTTGTTCCTATGTAAACATTGCTGTGGAATTCCACTGGATGGTGTCCACATTCACTCAAAGACAGAATTCAATAAAATGGTCAGTCACTGTGTCAATAGGAAATCATTTTAACTATATTAATTCATGGGGAATGTTGACTGCCATTTAAAACACCTGTTAGACTCAAAAGCTCTACTCCATATACGAGTCACAGGAGAACACAGTGCATTTAAATTCTATTCAGAAGATAGTCTGTTCATTTAAATTCCATTATATTTAAAAAATATCATTCAAAGAATAGTCCTTATTAAGTTCTGGGATTTAGACAGATGTGTGACAGAAAAAAAGTGCTTGAATGTGCAAGTGTGTGTGTGTGTGTGTGTGTGTGTGTGTGTGTGTGTGTGTGTGTGTGTGTGTGTGTGTGTGTGTGTGTGTGCATGTATTTTTTATCTATATCTATAGATGTGATGTGCAACCCCCAAACAAATGTTACATTACAGATACACCTATTTTATACAAGAGACCAAAAGCCAGGTGACATTTTTGCAGCTTATAACACTGACTTGAGAAATAAAGCTAAAACATGCAGATTTGGTGATTTGAAAGATGAGTTGATAAAGGGCAGGCTTGTGTGTGGTGTTAATAATGCTGCACTGAGAAAGATTTTGCTTCATGACAGTGATTTAACATTGAGCAAAGCTATGGAGATTTGTCAAATCCATGAGCTCACAGAAAGGCACACAAGTATGCTCGCAAGTGATAAGAGGATTGTTTCAGCAGCCTCTAGAGCAATCATAGACAACATGCAGCATGTGGCTAGCAGAAGCAGGCCTAAACACATGGCAGCTGCAGCCCCTGCAGGTTTTGCAGGGAGGACCTGTCACTTTCTAGCAAGTTCCAAGACTAGATCAGCAAAATGGACATGCTCAGTGCAGTATAAGGGTGAGTCAGAAAAACCCAAGTCAAGTCTTATTTTTAACTGTTGTAATTGTGGTGCCAGTCATGAATCTAAATGAGAGAAGTGCTTAGCATTTGGTTAACAATACCACAAGTGTAAAAAATGGAACCACTTTCAAAAGTTTTGTAAACCTAGCAAGCCTCATTCAATTATTAAGAAAGGTCACTCAAAAAAGCAACTTGATCATGTAGAAAGCTGCAACCCTACTTTATATGTAGATGATGTATCTGTGGTCGGTGAAAAGGTTAATACAGTAGATTTACTGGCAAAAAATGAAGTGTTTTGTACTGTCCTGATCAGTGGTAAACCCACTGAGCTCAAAGTAGACACTGGTTCAAAGTGTAACGTTATGTCAGCAGAAACATTTGCTAGAGTGAGAGCTGGTGAACAACTTAATTTGTCTGATTGTGTGAAGCTTGTTGCTTATGGAGATGAAGAGATTCAAACCAAAGGCTCAGTAGTGCTTTCATGCTATTTGGCTGGGAACAGTTACAGCTTGCAATGTTATATAGTCAGAAGACCCGTGCAGTCATTATTAGGTCTCAGAGACAGTTTAAGAATGAAACTGCTTTCTTTTACCAAAGAAGTCCATCATGTAAGCATATGTCCCAGTTCCAGCTTCACTGATGCTATTTTCTCAGAGTATGCTGATGTTTTTTGACAACAAGCTAGGCAAACTTCCACTGTGTGCTCCATGAAAGCAGACCCAAAGGTCAGTTCAGTAGTCAGACCAGTGAGAAGAGTTCCAGTAGCTATGCAGGACAAGGTCAAGGTCCAGTTAGATAAGATGGTGCAGCAAGATGTGATTTGTCCAGTCACAGAACCAATAGAGTGAGTGTCTTCCATGGTAGTTGCTCATAAGAAAAGCTGGAAGAGATCAGAATATGCATTGACCAAAGAGACTTGAACAAGGCATTAAAGAGACCTCATCATCCTATGAGTACAGTTAAGGAGGTTGCTACCCTCATGCCAAGTGCCACTGTTTTTTCTGTCTTGGATGCAAAGAGTTCATTTTGGCAAGTAATGCTTGATTGCAAATCTTCACTACTGACTACATTCAGCACTCCATTTGATAGATACAGATTTCTCAGAATGCTTTGGAATAAATTCTGCCAGTGAAGTCTTTCAGCGTGTAATAGAGAAAATATTTTCAGGTTATCTGTGTGCTATAATAGTGGATGATTTACTTGTTGGAGGTAATGGAGAAGCAGAGCATGACAGAAACCAAAGGAAAGTTATGGACAGAGCGTGTGAAGTGAACTTGAAGCTCAATGCTTTGAAATGTAAATTCAGGCTATCAGAAGTTATTTATGTAGGTCATTTATTTACCAGTACAGTCAACCTGAATAACAAAGTCTTGAGTCCTGCATCGGTTGCTGTCTCCTCTTCCATGACGTCAGGTCATCAGGGGTATAAAACATGCAGCCGACACCATTTTATTCAGTTTTTCTTGCCCCAGATGTCAGGTGCCCCCCAAATGGGGAGCAAAAGTATATATATATATATATATATATATATATATATATATATATATGCACTTATAGCAACATAACTTTACCTTCATCTAATAATAAATACACGACAAAGGCTTTAGTATATAGTGAAGGAAAGAAAAGGTATAGAAAAAGGGGGGATGGCAGGTGGGTAACCTGGACTGCAACAGTGAATACACTCGAACATCTACATTTATGGTAAGTGTACACAACTGTACTATGTTCTTCATGTTTCACTGTTGCAGTCATTACATTTGGGTAGAATCCAAAAGCTATGGATGGGAGGATGGAGCTAAACAGCATTAGGAGCGGCTATAAGGCCCTGCAGAACTGCAGTGGCAAAGCCTGCCCTGGAATTGGAGAAGAGAGGCAAATGATAATGCTTTGTGAAGGTATGAACAGAGCTCTAAGTAGCAGCCTCTAGAATGTCTTTGGTTGGGACCCCTCTGAGAAAAGCTGCTGAGGTAGAGGCAGCCCTGGTGGAATGAGATGTGATCCCCTTGGGCACAGATTTTCCATGGTGCAGGTAGCAGAAACGAATGCAGTGGCTTATCCACTTTGAAATATTCTGCTTTGATATAGCCTTCCCCTCTGACCCTGCATCAAATGCTACCAGTAGTTGATCAGACTTTCTTAGAGACCTGGTCCTGTTCAAGTAGAATCTTAGTTGTCTGTGTATGTCCAATGAATGCAGAATCCGCTCCTCCTTGTTCTGCGGATTTGGATAAAAAGTTGGCAGGTGAATTGTCTGGTTAAGAGCCACACTGGATACCACTGGGTAAAATGTAATAAAAGGCTCCACAGCCATGAGCACCTGTAGTTCTGAAACCCTTCTTGCTGAAGTGACTGCCAAGAGAAAAGCTGTTTTCCAGGATAGAAATGTTATATCCGCAGTAGCTGCTGGTTCAAAAGGAGGCAGGGTGAGTTTTTCCAGAAAAAAATTGAGGTCCCATGCAGGAGTTGGAGATCTTCTGGGTGACCTTAAATTTTTGGCCCCTCTAAGATACTGTTTAAGCAGAGGATGAGAAAAGAGGGGAGGCTCCGTGTTGTAATGAGCCGAGATGGCAGAGGCATGGATTTTTATTGAAGAAAAAGATCGGACCTTGTCAAGCATCTCAGTCAAATATTGTAAAATCTGAGGAATATTGGACTTTGCTGTGTCTGTTCCTTGTGCTTGGTTCCAGGCACAGAATCTCTTCCATTTATCAGCATAAGATTTTCTAGTACTAGGCCTTCTGGCTTCCAAAATGACATCCATCACAAATTTACTGAGAGGTGTTGTTTGAATAATTAAATGATCAACCATGCTGCAAGGTTCTGGGTTTGGAGCTGAGTGTGCAGAACTTGATTGTTCTGCTGAGACAGTAGATGAGGTATTTGAGGCAAGTGCCTAGTGTGGAGTTGAGACATATTCCTCAGATGTGGGTACCAGTGTTGTCGAGGCCAGTCCAGAGCAACTAGGATCATTTTTGTTTTTTCCTGTCTAAGTTTTAGTAAGACCTTGGAGAGAAGAGGCAAAGTGGGAAAGGCATAGACTGATAGGCTTTTCCAACTGAAGGATAGGATGTCCACCTTCTATGCTTTTTTGTGATGAATTCTTGTGCAGAATTTGTCCAGCTAATAATTTTGGGGAGAGGCAAATAGATCCATGTTTGGGCTCCCCCATTTCCATGTTAACATGCTGAAGATTTGTGGATCCAGTTTCCATTCATGTGGGTCCATAAGATTTCTGCTTAGGTCGTCTGCCAGAGTATTTTGTTTTCCTGGCAGGAATTGAGCTTGAAGAAGTATTTGGTAAGTCAATGCCGTGTTCCACAATGCCATGGCTAGTCTGCAAAGGTGGTTGGAATGTGTACCCCCCTGCTTGTTTATATACCACATAACCGTGGTGTTGTCCATCTTTATCAGTAGTTGTACTTGATGAAGTAAGTCCTTGAAGGCTGTCAGAGCATTTTGAACAGCTAGCATCTCTTTCTGGTTGATATGCAGATGCATTTGTATTGGGCTCCATTTGCCCTGAATGCATCTCCACGCCAGGTGGGCCCCCCAAGCATAGTCTGATGTGTCTGTAGTTAGGGTTTGGGTGGCAGGGAGTAGAGTGAATGACAGTCCCTTGTTTTGGTGACATGTCTCTGCCCACCAAAGAAACTCCTGTTGTAGGCAGGGAATGAGAGGTATCATTGTTTCCAGACTATGACAATGTTAGCTCCATAAACTTTTTAGGTACCATTGAAGTTTCCTCATATGCAGTCTTGCATATGGAATTATTAGAATGCAGGATGCCATGAACCCCAAAGTCTGCAGAATTTGTCTTGCAGATAACTGGGTTTTTTGTTTGAAGTATATTGTCAGTTGCCTTTATTTGTCTGGTGTAAGGTAAGCCATCTGGACAGTTGTATACAAGCTTGCACCCAGGAATGTAATTATTTGAGAGGGTACCAGCTGGAATTTCTTTTCATTTATTGTGTACCCCAGGCATGTTAGAAGCCATTTTACAAATGCCAGATGTTCAAGAAGAGTGTCCTTGTCCTCTGCTTGAATGAGACAGTCGTCCAGATAAGGGTAAATTTGTATACCTCTTTGTCTGCAGAATGCAATTACTGGTGCCAGGCACTTTGTAATGACCCTGGGTGCAGTAGATAAGCCAAAGGGCAGTGCAGAGAATTAGTAATGCAAAACACCTGCCTTGAAGCGGAGGTATCTTCTGCATGATTCCCTGATTGGGATATGCAGGTATGCCTCTTTTAAGTCTACAGTCACTAACCAAGCGTTTCTGTCCAGCATAGGCAGTAGCTGTTGTAAAGTCAGCATTTTGAATTTTGGAATGTCCAGGAATGTGTTCAAAATCGATAAATCCAGTATTGGACACCAATAATTGTCTTTTCTGGGTACCGGGAAAAGTCTTGAATAAAAACCTTAGTTTTTGAGGCTGGCATCGATTTTATATAAAAATGATGAGTCCTGAAAACACCCTCAGAAGCCAGTGCCTGCTCAGCGGCTCTGGACCCATCCAAGGGAGAGACATCCACGGGTTCAATACTCTGAGACTCTCGTGGCATACTGGAGTCTCCATGGTTCTTGGTAGAGGCATGCAACTCAAAAGTAGCAGGTATCAGGGGCTGTGGAAGTGCCTCACTGAGTACCGGTGAACTGGCAACTGGCTTAGGAGAAGCTTCGTCATTGGTTTTGGACCTCAACGGTCTGTCTCTTGTCTTATTCTTTCCATTTTTTTGTGAACTCTGGTAGTCAGATTACTAACCAACGACATTCCAGGATAATTAAATCTTGATCCAAAATATTTAGAAGCAAAACTATACCGACGCTTAATAGTGCATTGGTTAAATCTAGCACAAAACCAACAGCAAGGCACATTATGATCTGGGCCTAGGCAAGGAATACAGTATAAATGAAAATCCTTATGAGGTATTTGCTTCCACAAGTAATGCAATTATTAACTTTTACTGACATCGGTAAGGAGCAAGAAAAAGTTTCCCCAATGGGGTACTTAGCTTTAGTTTGAAGACTTCGGTTCTGAAACTTGAATGTGAAAATTTCAGGAGTCGGCCGACTGGCACTTGCAAACTGCTTCTGCTTCGGGCACTGCGCGGCAAGAAACACTAGATAAAATGGTGTCGGCTGCATGTTTTATACCCCTGATGACCTGACGTCATGGAAGAAGAGACAGCAACCGATGCATGACCCAAGACTTTGTTATTCAGGCCGACTGGGGGCAACCTGCCAGCAGATTTCCCAAATGTAATGACTGCAACAGTGAAACACGAAAAACATCATGGTAGACAGCTACTGAAGTATCAGATGTAATTAGGATGCTACTATGCAGTTTGCTGATGAAGTTGGTGGATAAAGTAAGAGACTTGTGGTCCTGTGGCAAAAGGTTCAGAGGGTGGCAAAAGATATGGTATTCCAGCTTTGTGGCACAGAGGACAAAAGCCTGTATACAACCCAGGCAACTTGAGTATGATTAGTGGCCTGGGTACTAAAGGAGCTAGCACAGAAGGGTAGGAGTGAGTGGTCACACCTGCTCACTTATTCTGAGGAGAAGGTAGTAGCTTAGCTCACTAAATACTGAAATTTGCTGAAGACAGAGGTCAATGACATGCAGCATTTGAGTAAGGGAAGTGTGTTTGGTGATGCTGCTGAGCTATGCTCTTGTGGTAATATTTGTGGGGCATGCGTGGAAGTGTGGAAGTGTACAAGCCCAAAGGTCATGTATGGAAGTATGGAAGTGTACACACCCAAAGGCCATGTATGGAATTATGGAAATGTACACATCCAAAGGTCATCTATGGAAGTATGGAAGTGTACACACCTAAAGGTAAAGGTATTTCAGGTCATCACCTTTGCAAGTGCTTGTGTCATGCCAGCTGTCAGGGAAGGAGATGAGGCTAACTAAGAAAACTCATAATGGCTGCCTGGATGATGGCCTCCCATGACTGAATCTCACCCATGGGGGAATGAAAGGGCCAATGGATACAGGAGGGCTGTTAATTAGCAGGCAATGCAATTACATTAAAAAAGAAAGAAAGCTAATGTGATCACTGTAGTGCAGAGTATAAATTGAGAGATGCAGGTTCAAATTATAATACCACTCTGCTCACCATTTACTGCTACAATAAGCTGAATTCCATGAAGATCATTCCAGATTTTTGTAGATCTTGATAAAGGCCACCACACTGATTCTCCACCTCAAACACTAAAAAGAAGGTTTTGAGAAACTGCTAGCTAATACAAGAAAAACTATTGTGTTCATATTCCATTTGTCATCTGATTTAGTTCTGCACTGTGGTTGTCTGTTTTAAGTGCTTTTCAGCCTGTAGCTGTAGGATGATGAATGAAAATGTGAGCTTCTTGTGAGCATTAATACATCCTGCTCCCTCCCAGCAGTGCTTTCACAGCCACAGCATGAACAACCTGTTTGGCCATCACAGCTTGTGCTGCTGTATCTTTCCCACAGCAATGCATGTCTCAGCTGTGGTTTGATCATTCCTAAAACAGGACAGAAATAGCAGTGATCACTAAGACAAGTGATGTATATACCAGGTGCTTCTGTCTTTGTGGTCTACATAGAATTCTGATACTCTACGTACTGCTACACAGAAAAAAACAGGCTTCATTTTTTTTTACATCTGCGCTAAATATTTCAGCATTTGTTCTGATGGGTCGTAGCTTGTAATATAACAAGGCCCGTCGATCAACACTGGCACCATTTCTGATGCTATCTTCTTCTCTTATGTTAAAAGTACAGTTTGTGTCATGTTCTGTTCTGCATTTATCCAATATACTGCTTGCCAACAAATCCCTGCGGAATGCATTGGGGGGGGGGGGTGGTGCTCTGTGACTGATTAACTGATCATGTTTTTGGTTTTAAAAGGGCTATATTTCATCAATCTGTGGGGATGAAAAAGGGGCCAGGCTGTGCAGATCTATTCCCTGAGCTCTTTGGCACTGTTCCAGCCCACAGAAACAGAACTGCAAGGGAAATCACTATATCATAAAAACAGCTGGTAAATATTACATCTGTAACAGACAGTAGCAAACTATAGTTTCATGGGGTTAGTTCTCACAAGTAGGGTCATTAAATAAGTTTAAAAGTCTGCAGCAGTCATTGGAACAATGGATTTAATGCTTCTTGCCTATGCTACATTTTATAAAGGGTAAAGCCTGCTTAAGATCATTAGTTCTACCATTTCTACAACTGTGAGTTAGTGAAATGCAGGGAAGGACATGAAGAGGTCTTCTCTGGGTCACACAAAGTATAATTTAACTGTTGTGGTATAAAAACTGAAAAATAATCACTGTTACTTATTGAGCAATTGAATCCAGTGCCACGTTTACAGCCCATGACATACATTCCAAAAAAATCACATCAATGGAGCAGCAACCTTTAAGAACACAGAGTGCACCAGTTCTGTCAAATTAAAGAAAAAGACCATATTTTGTACATGTACCAAAAAAGTAGGAAGGTTAGAAATAAAACACGTAAGAAATCCCCAGGGCCACCAAGTTCCAGTGCACCACCATTGACAGTACAACTTCAAAGCTTACTTATTTACTATTCTTACAACAGGGTAAGTGGGCTGGTCCAAAGACCATTTTCTGCCATGACCCAAGCAGACAGGCAAAATATAGAATTAATAGCAGATACAGTCAAACACAGAAAGTTGAAAACAAACATAGGCAACAATAATACAAAGTTAATGGGAGGCAAAGAGTTTTTCATTTGATTGGGGTAACAAACACACCACTTGATGCACAGTCTGAGTTATATGCAAACATCCAGAGTTTATTACTAGCATATTTAAATAATAAATGCCTCATTTGATGGTGTTTGTATTAGCAATGTTTAGGTGGTATAGTGGCACAACAGGTAGTAGTATCAATTCACAGTAAGGGGTACTCTGGTTCAATTCTTGGCTGAGGCTCCTTGCCTGCAGAGTCTTAATGTCCACCCTGTGTTTACTTGACTTTTCTCCAGGTGCTCCATTTTCCATTCCAAAGACATGCAACAGGTGCACTGGACACCCTAAACTGGCTATAGGTGAGTGTGTGGTGTGGAAGAACAAGCATGATAGGGTCAGCCACCTGATGGTGTGAATATTGCTTCTAGAGGATTGTCACTGTTAAACTGACACCCCGAGTCCATATGCAGTAATAGGAAAAAAGGGTTGTAGATAGACTGATTTAGTATAGCATACCTTTAGTGGTGTATATATCCAATTAACTGGGGAGTAAAAAAAAAACAGAAAGATATAACAATTTTATATACAATATATACAGGAGCAGAAAAACTTGCTATAAGTTGGGTTTTAAAATAATAACGAACAGTAGGCGAATGAGTGTGTTGTAGTTCTGGAAGATTTTATTGTCAAACGTAGCTCCTAAAGCAGTTATACTCTGTTTCCACAGTTTTAATTCTATTTTAACTACTTCCCTTCTTGTTTGGTGTTTCTGAGCAGGTAAATGTTACTGCATAAGAAACCAGACCTGATTAAAGCATGTCTAACTCTAGGGTGAACTTCACATGGTACTTATGTGCTTTATAAGAAGGACCCAAGTGCAAATAATTCCATGGTAGCAACTTAGGAGTTGCAACAAAGTATTTTTGTTTCACTTAATTCATGGATGAACACAGAGGTAAGTGAAGTGCAAATATATTTTCCACCAGCCTATGCTATTTAGAAAAAAATATATATGAAACTTGTTTCTCAAAGGATTTTCACTGTTAATGAAATGTTCCATGATTTGCAGCAGTTGCGTCCTAAACTTGATCCATTTTAAAAAGTTGTATTCTTTTAAGCAACAGGCACTGCACGAGTTTAAAATGTGTGCTTCTGTACTCTCTGTTTTGTCTTTTGTGGTAAACTATAAATCCTTCTAACAGATACCCTAAGACTGCAGACTCTGAAAGCCAAGCGCATGGTTTTGGATTAATATCCTGCCAAATTAATGTAGACCACCAGTATTACAATAAAAGATTTATTACACAGACCATCTTTTACCATTATCTGTGCAATAACTTTCCAATTCATTTTTTATATTCTTTTGACAATGATATTTCCTTTATGTATGAAATGCACGTGACCTCAGTTTCTATGGCCATGAAACTAATCAGAGTCTGTTTATGTACAGTCTGTGGTTGGACTTTATATGCAGACATGGCAATCTTGTTCTTCCCTACATTTACCAGTAAATATGGAATAGGATGTCAAAGGAATTCATTTTCCTGAGTGGGGTGAATGTTTAAAATAAATAACAGAATTACCTAGGAGAAGTAAAAAAAAATGCTTAACTAGGAGCAAAAGAATTGGGAACTGGAACTCATGGCTGCCAATGTAATAACATTTCAGCCACAGCATTTTAGATGTATCAGATGAATGAAGCTGCTAAATCTGCTTGTTGTGATGATTCTATGTACAAATGTCAAAAAGCACCCATATCTTTCAGTGTGCTCTGACCATACAGTAACCGACCCCCAAGGGGCTTGTTGTTGAGTTGGTGCAACTAATGGTGGAAATTTAAGAAGAAAATCAAATTTAAGAAGAAAATCAGTCTGTCAATTTGTCTGCCAAGCCCCCAGATCACACTGCGTACTTTGCTTCTAAGAGTAATTGACACTCAAGGGATTCAATGTTGAGAAAGTACTGCTACTAGAATATTTAAAGAAAACAAAAGCCCTGTTGGCTCTTATGGCGACCACTCTGGCCTGCCAGGTATAAAGTTAACAGAGCTGTACTCTGACCTATAAACTGATTGCATACCTGTTTGGGTGTCCTTTCTGTGGCTTCCTCTGCTCTCTTCCTCACCCATTCCTACCATGTTACTCTTTTTCTATGTGACACAGCTGTAAGATGAGCTGTTTCAATATAGTGGTATGAACGGTGTGCCCCCAGCTACTCAGTCCAGGCTGTAGTAGTGAAATAACTGGCCTCACATTTTGTTTTCCTAGACTTCATACCACTCTAAACCTAAGCAGATCTCTCACTCTGATAGCATAGCTTGTTAAACTGTTTTGTCCTGGTACTGCCATGCTCCTGTGTGTGGTT
>NC_056739.1:1611115812-1611205812 GCF_019279795.1 Protopterus annectens | reverse complement strand
TCTGTGGTGAAGGGAATGGTGCTTTATAGTGTACATGTAGCATAAAAACACACAACTGCGGTGCTCTGTGTTAGTGCAGCACTTTCTTAAGTCTAATCCCACCTATGGTACTGCTCCATTAGAACCCAGCAGTATAACCTAGTTGTTAGAAAAATGCAGTGTGAATATGATATGTCTTGCTGCCTGGTGTTTGATTTTTAATAACCTTGAAACACAACCATGTGAATCTGATACAGTCATTTCATCAAGCTAATGCATCATGCTAATGTACTCATGGTGGCTCTGAAAAAGGATTGGTGTACAGAGTGAACCTTACTTTTCTTCCAGATTAGGTGAAATTATTTAATTATTTAAAAAAATTCCTTGCCAAGTTACCTCAGTGAATTTACCTTTGAGTTGTCATGGATGCAGGTAATATTATCACTATGAGACTAAAGATACATTCAGCAGAGTCACATCAACTCCTTTCATACTTCTAAGCCTCTTATAGCAAGAAATCTGGACAAAGCCATATTGGGGGTGGGGGGGGTGGATTGTGAACAAAATCCCAAAAATAGGGACAACTTTTTAAATATTGCTCTTACCAATATAGAAAGTTCATAGAATAACATTTACATTACCATTATTTTTTTTTCTGAAGGTTATGAAGTGTGAAATTTAAATGTTTGTCATTATTTTCTGACTTCAATCAACAATGATTTGCCAATGATTAGCCAGAAAACCAAACTGTTATGAGGGGCAGACCAAACATCTGAGGCAAAACTGCATATTCTGTGAAAATCTGGACAGTTGATAGTTATGACCTTTTTTTCTGCGCTTGTGTGGATGGTTTCATATTGACCTTTTTATGTACCTTAGCTATGAAGGTCTGTAAACCTTCCCAGTATTTTTTTCTTTGTAATGAACCAATCTGTCATACTACATCTCCCTTTTCTATTGCTTTCTTCCATTTCCATTACTTCTGAGCTCTTTCTTATTGTACACTACATCCATCCTCTTTTCCTCTTAGACCTTATTTTCCTGAAATTATTTTAGCTCACCAAGTACATGTTAAAATGTTAGTTACTAAAGTATCAATAGTTCAGTAATGATTACAGTAGTCAGTTTTGCTTGCACTATAAAGGACTAAAGACATGGAATTTGATTTTCATGTCTGTACAAATATGTTATGCTAAATTGCCACCAAACTGCAGTGGTGTTCTGCATAAATCCTCCAACCTTCTTTTCTGCCTTTTCTCTTTCTTGGCATTTGATTTCTTTTTAGCCCAATGCCACCATGCCTTTGTTACTTATATTCTCCAATATGCAGCCCTAATACAATCCTTTTGCTCAGTTTTGCATTTTTTCTGGTGCTTAACGTGTGTGTGTGTGTGTGTGTGTGTGTTTGTGTGTGTGTGTTGAAAATGTACATTTGCTTTTCCTACTAATATCCCCTTGTGCTACTTCTGTGAGTACAAATTTGAAAACCTCCCATGTGGATGACTGGTTACAGACTACCTACTTCTTCATGCTCTATATTACAATGTCAAACTTATATAAGTTCAAACGTTGCAATATCGAACCCAAAAGTCTGAAATCCAAAAATAGCGAAGCCACGGCACATCAATTTTTTTTCCCAGGGAAAAAAATTGATGGGCCGTTTTAGGGGCTTTGCTATTTCCTCAACTGTGGTGCGATCTTGGAGTTGGTATATTTAAGTTGGTGGGTACGGGGGGCACAGCCCTGCACATTGGGGGGTGTGGGGGATGAAGCCCCACACTTTCGTTTAAATTTTTTTTTTTTTGTCACGGAACAGTAATTTTTTTTCCTTGGGAAAAAAATTACTGTTATGTGTTTTCGTTATTATTGGGTTTCGGACTTTTGGGTTCGATATTACAACATTTGAACTTATGTTAGTTCAACGTTATAATATAGACCCCTTCTACATATATAATAGTCATTTTACGGACACATGCTAACTGGTTTAGGAGCTCATACAGGCTTAGCAATTACATTTTCAGTTTATTTTTATGTCTGTTAACCAGGATAATAAACTAATCAGTTGGAGCACATTTCAGTAACTGCCTATGACATAATAAAATATATGTGTTAAGTGTAACAGTGGGATAACAGTCTGAGTACCTGTACCTAGAAATCTGCACCCCCCCCCCCCCCATCCACAGATGCAAACACACAATCTATGCAGATTTCTTGTATTTTCTGTTTAAGGGTATGCTTGATATAGTGGAAGGAAAATACTAACTTACTGACTGATTTCCTTTTACTACAGCTCCAGGTTTCCAGACTGATTTTATATATATATATATATATATATATATATATATATATATATATATATATGTGTGTGTGTGTGTGTGTGTGTATGTGTGTGTGTGTGTGTGTGTGTGTGTGTGTGTGTGTGTGTGTGTGTGTGTGTGCGCGTGTGCACGTGTGTGTGTGTGTGTGTGTGTGTGTGTGCGTGTGCGCGTGTGGGCGCGCGTGTGTGTGTGTGTGTGTGTGTGTGTTTGTGTGTGTGTAGCAAAACATACGTACTGATTGTTGAAGCATTGCAGGACAAGTGATTTTAGGTCATAAATTTAATGTTGCACTGAATTTCACTGCAATTTATTACACTGTGTCAACAGATAGAGAGCTTTCTAATGTATTTTGTCTTTTTCTCCACTGTGGTGCAAACATGGATTGATATATATAACTTAGGGTATTGTGGGGGCTCTGTCCTGCACATGGGGATATGCAGGGGGATTCAGAAGCCCTGCAAAAAAATGTTTTTGTGTTTTCTATAGTCTTTGACTCATCGTTTTTGGTCTTCAATTTATGGAAAAAAGTAAGCCAAAAACATATGTTTCAATTGCACTTCGGTAAGCCTCAGCAACAGCATCTGTGGTTTACACTGAATAATATACTAATGCACACTTCCTTACATGTCATTAGTAAGTGTGTTCTTGAGTGATGTTGGGTGAGCAGTGTTTTTATGATTAATCATATTCCTTGAACTATACACATGCATACATGCATATTCACATATTTCTGTGCGTGCATGCACTTAAATATAGCACTGTATACGTATGTATCTATATATATATATATATATATATATATATATATATATATATATATATATATGGGTTCCATACACTAGATCGAATTTTCACTAATTCAAAATAGTGCATGGAATGCTCACTGCAGCGAAAGTGCACTTAATCGAAAGAGCACTTACACGAAATTCAGTACAACGAATGGGTGTTGTACTGAACTTCCGTGCAGTACTCACGGACCTCAGGGTTAGGGCACGGGTCATAGTAAGGGGATATCCCATAGGGCTATCCCCTTACCATGACCCATGTCCTAACCCTAAGGTCCGTGGTGACTGCAGCGCAGTGAAGGACATAGCAATGTCCACCACTATGGTGCGATAGTCACGAAACTTAGGGTTAGGGCATGGGTTAGGGTAAGGGGATAGCTTTACTAGCTATCCCCTTACCCTAACCCATGACCTAACCCTAAGGTCCGTGACTATCGCACCAAAGTGGAGGACATAGCTTGTTTTTTCTGTCCTCCACTGTGCTGCGGTGTTTTCGGTGAAGTGCACTTACGCAAAAGTTCACTTCCGTTAAAGTGAACTTTCACAGAAATGAGGCTTCCTATTACAAGTTCGAAATAGTGAACTTTTGTTCTTGTAATAGGAATCCATATATATATATATATATATATATATATATATATATATATATATATATATAATACACACACACACACGCACACACTCATACACTATCAAATGTTAATATAGAGCCATGATATTCTTCATCTTGTCTGGAATGCTTGTGCACTGTTTTTTTTTTTTTCAAAATTATCTGCAGTTATGTTCTGTGTCATTTCATAATGACGCACATCCTCTGGAAAACCATATGCATCACAGCAATATTATGACCTGAGGACAATGACTTCATAAGGTTTTCCTCACACCCAGCTGATTAGCAGCACAGAGGAGCATACGTTAAGGATATGGTCTGCTTGATTCTGAAAGGAACAACCTCAGTCATAAAAGAAAGGGAGCTCAAAAATAGTAGCTGATGTTGAAATTAGCAGGAAACTAGGAGCGGGAATATCAAAGGAAGCATTATCAAACTTTTCAGGGAGATAACCAGCACACCATTGAAGACAAGCTTCCATGAACCATCCTTGGAAAAAATCCTTTTGTTAAAAATAGTGCCTTGGTTTCTCTCATGAAAAACATTGCTGCTGTAGATACTGCTCTCAGTAAGGATCAATTTAATGGAAATTAATGTCAATCAGAAATATGATGCAGAAGTGGGTACTGCCTGTTGTCAATTACAACAAATAGAATACAAGAGTATTTTTTTTTAAAACAATTGTTGAGCCCTTTTTTGGGTCAGCCTGTAGGTACTGTTTGGTTAAGTGACCAACTTAGTGTTAGGCAGCATACCTTGCAACTCAACAGAATTGTGCAAAATGACCAGACTTTTGCCTTGTATTTTTTCCTGTTCTGAGTAATGTTTTTTTTTAGACAAATCGTTGAGAACCTAAAGTCACTAAAATATGACAGCCATTTGACTTTCAGGTACAAATCCTTCAGAAAATGCATGCTAATGTAAAACCTGTTATTCATCAAGCTTTCTAAGTTTATAAGAGCAATGCATAAAATCTGTACCTGATTTTGAGCCTTTGCCCTCCCCATTACATGCGGCTTTGTCCAGAATTCTGGACTTAAAGGTATGCACAGTAGGCAAACAGATGTGATGGGAATCAAACTTATATCATTAGTTTCTGGAAGCAACTTGTTAAGAGCTCAGAGACTTAATCCACTGTGCTACGATATGTATTTACAATGCCAAACTGGAGTGTATCCAGAGATATAAGACAGCCTGTATCATTGTTTATTATGTTCAGCTACAATATGTTCAACAGCCTTGCAAATAATAATAGTGAAATTAATATGCTTAGAATTTTCAGTGTCACAGATGGACCATCTTTATGCAGCATCGCCGCAACAGCTGCTCTTTATACCTTGGGGTGTAAACAGTGGATGGACTCAGGCTGAAGAGATGATGGATGTTTTTTGCTGGTTGGCACTTAGCGCTTATTAACATACAATAGACATGGGAGGTTGGCATAATGGCTAAGGTGTTTGCCTTATAAACCAAAGGTGCAGGGTTTGATTCTCAAATGGGGTAATTGGCTGGGCTTAAAAAATGGCCCACAAAGGCAGTTAGCCTAGTACCTACCTATGAACCTATATGATTGGATGGGAGATAGGAAATTCACCCCGGGGATCACTTCTGTGGCTCTGCTCGACAGTGGCACAGTAAAATAATTTTCTTGGGTGGCGAAAGCCAGGGTACCTTTGGCTAGGCTTATATAGGCCCTAGGGCCAATAGCCTAGTACCTACCTATGAACACCCGTGGAATTGGTATTTTTAATTGTGGAAAGTGGGTGGTATGAATTTGGAACAGAATTTCCATGGATGAATATTAGCAATGCCCTTAGGGTCAGAGAAGGAGGTACCTTTTAGTATAGTGTAAAATGTACATATAAGCTTACCTAGCTGCTAAAGGAGGCTAAATCCAGAAAATATACGAGTCAACCACCATGGTCCAGCCAAATAAAAGTCCAGAAGCTGTACAAAAGGCAAAACAATTTATTGGAAAAAAGGTTAGTGCTTTCGTGGGGTTACCGCTTCATCATACCAAGTACAAAATAAAGTAAAAACCACATATTTAAAAAAAACACTCAACCAATCATTAAGAAACAATTAAAACAAACCAATTAAAAGCAAACATGATCTTACATCACCTTCTGCCTAATAAGGCAGGCTTAAGGGAAATGCCACTGTTAAGTCCTAGAAATTCATAGGCCCTCATGGAAATAATCCATTTCAGTTCACATAATTCAACAGTGTTATTAAAATCACCTGTTCTGCTGGGGTGCCATATCTGCAAAACCCTAAACAAAAAAGTACTATGGCCTGGAAAAGATAAGGCATGATTAGCTAGGGCATTAGATATAACCTGATTGCGTATGTTCCCTAGATGTTTAAGAATCCTTTCCCTGACCTGCCGTGTGCTCTTGCCAATGTAAAAACCATTACAAGAACAGCATGTAGCTAGATAAACTATATTCCTACTCCTACATGTTGCCACAAACCTAGGTGTAAAAGTACGTCATGTAACAGGGTGTGTAAAACAGGAATCAAGAGATATAGCAGAACAAGCCTTCCCTGAAGGTGTGGAATATGCAGACCTTGGGCCATAACATAAAAGGCTGAATGATGTGGTTTTTGAAGAGACCATGCATAGAATGGGTGATGGTTTTAATGTTAGAGGGCATTCATGGACCTCAATAGACAACTCTAGGGTGACTGCTTTATCAAATCGACGTACTAGAGGTGCTCCTTATTTTTCCTCAACTAATCACACCTTGAATAGAGGACTGTCTGGTAACATGGAATGCTCTCCCAAGATATTTTTCAAGTATTCTAATAATATACAACATTATTGTGATGTCATTAGAAAATACTGGCCTGTTCTTCTAGCCGATGACAATGTAAGATATGTAGTGGAAGAACACCCTTCTTTTACATTTAGGAATAACATGTCACTTGAGGCTTTTATGTTATGGCCCAAGGTCTGCATATTCCACACCTTCAGGGTAGGTGTGTACCCTTCCCTGTTATAATTGCAAGGCTTGTTCTGCTATCTCTCCTGATTCCTGTTTTACACACCCTGTTAAAGGACATACTTTTACACCTAGGTTTGTGGCAACATGTAGGAGTAGGAATATAGTTTATCTAACTACATGTTGTTCATGTAATGGTTTTTACATTGGCAAGACCACACAGCAGGTCAGGGAAAGGATTCTTGAACATCTAGGGAACATACGCTATCAGGTTATATCTAATGCCCTAGCTAATCATGCCTAATCTTTTCTAGGCCATAGTACTTTTTTGTTTAGGGTTTTGCAGATACGGCACCCCAGCAAAAGAAGAGGTGATTTTAATAACACTGTTGAATTATGTAAACTGAAATGGACTATTTCCATGAGGGCCTATGAATTTCCAGGCCTTAACAGTGGCATTTCCCTTAAGCCTGCCTTATTAGGCTGAAGTTGATGTAAGATCATGTTTGCTTTTAATTGGTTTGTTTTAATTGTTTCTTAATGATTGGTTGAGTGTTTTTTTTAAATATGTGGTTTTTACTTTTATTTTGTACTTGGTCTGATGAAGTGGTAACCCCTGTGAAATCGCTAACCTTTTTTCCAATAAATTGTTTTGCCTTTTGTACATCTTCTGGACTTTTATTTGGCTGGACTGTGGTGATTGGCTCACTTATATATTTCTTGGATTTACCTTTTAGTACAGTACAGAAGTGATGCTTACATCTAAGCTTTCTAATATAGCTAAAAAAACCTAAGAGTTGTCTTTTGAATTTGTTACAACCTGAAGTTCATAGTTGGTAGTGTTACCTTAGTATCATCCAGAGTCGAATTTCACAAAGAGGGATGTCCATCAAGTCACCCCTACCCAAAAAGGTACTATGAAGACACCAAACCTGGGATGAAATGGTCCGAAGCCCCCACACAGATTTTGATTATTTCACTCTTTGTGTATGTTTGTTAATTAACTGGCAAAAGCCAAAGAAACTATTTCTTGTTTTATATAATTTATTTTTTAATACCATTTAGCAAAACTATGCTTAATCATTTTTTTTATAAAATGCCATTGAATTGTATTAAAGTTTAGTTAAAATGTTTTAGTTTGTTATTATTAGGTGGCGGGAGGAGGGTCTCTTACATATAATAGCTAGAGCCATATCAAGATTAACTTCAGTCCTTTAGGTTAGAAATGCACTAAATTTTAGCATCAAAGATCTATGGTATGAAATCAGTCCTGATATATATGTGTATATATATATATATATACATATATATATAAATCATTCTCCATAGCAGCTATTAACTTTTTTATCAGCCTTAGAAGAGAAAAAGAATGACAGTAAGTAACAAAAAGTTCCTTCCAGAGAGACGCAAACACTACACTGCTAACTAATTTTGCAAAATGAACTAAAACTAAAAATCTTGAAAACTGAAACTGGAAACATGATACAATAAAATTGCTAAATTCACAATCAATGCAAAATACTCTTCCCACCACTGTTTCTCACTACACCTTCTAGACGGGCTTGAACATTCTGTCTACCTGTCATACCTACAATTGATCACAGCACACAGAATCATATTAAAATTATCAGACTGCCTGCCCTTATCAGTCTGCTTACCCTATACCTCCCAAACAGCAATCTCTGATCTGAAAACCAGTTTCTCTTGAAAGTAGAGAGGCCAAACTTATCTGCTGGCCAGATGCTATACTCTTTTACTATTGCCAAACTGTGGGACACTCTACCACCATCAATCAGGGCCATAAAATCCAATTCCTTTCATAAAAACTCAAACAACATCTTTCCTCCTTGTGGCTATATTCATGCACCAATACTACACCTCTTAAAACCTCTCTGTCTGTCACTACTTTCTACCTGCAGCTTACTACCTTAATTGTTTAGTTTCACTATGACCTCCTTAAGCCACCTTGTATGAAATACCTACTGAACTCAATATTGAAGTTACAATCTTATAATATAATGAACTTACATCCTATTTATATGCATACTTATGTTATGAGTACTAGGCAACTGACTTGCTAATTTACTTTGTTAACTAACACACAGCACCCATGATTAATTATACATATTTGTTACTCTTGTAATCCTATATAGTACTGTAAGTGTTCCATTGTATCTAAATGCTACAAAGAATTGTGTCTTTCTGTTGCTGTACTACTGTATTGTATTAGTGTTATTTTCTCCGTGGGCCTCCACTGAAAATGGGCTCACCTCGGCCCTGTGGGCCTTCCGGTAAACAAACGCAATAAATGAATAAATAAATAAATAATAAATAAATAAATCAGATTAATTCAAAAACTTATTGGACTGAAATTACATCTCTTCTTGATGAAACAAAAATGTTACTACCTTCTAATATATACCCCATGAATGCAATATGTAAAAGTAATCTGTTGTTTAGACAAATAAAAAATATTCAAAGGAGGCTAAAAAAAGTACAGTTGTGCACCTACCATAAATGTAGATGCTTGAGTGTATTCACTGTTGCAGTCATTACACTTGGGTTATCTTGCTGGCAGGTTACCCGCAGTTGGCCTGAATTCCAAAGGCCTGGTCCGGCGTCGGTTGCTGTCGCCTCTTCCCTGACGTCAGTGTGCCAGGGGTATAAAAGATGCAGCCGATGCCATTTTCTTCAGTTTTTCTTGTCCCAGATGTCAGGTGCCCCCAAAAGGGTAGGCTAAAAAATTATGATCATAAAAAAGCATGCACATAAACTTCATCTACAAGCAAATACACCACATAGGTTGTATAGAATAGAGAAGTACAGATAAGTCCTAGCAATGAAAGGGGGATGGTGGGAGGGTAATCTGGACTGCAACAGTGAATACACTCAAACATCTACATTTATGGCAGGTACACAACTGTACTATGTTCATCGTGTTTCACTGCTGCAGTCATTACACTTGGGTTGAATCTCAAAGCTGAGGTTGGGTGGCTGGGCCTAAATAGAATTAGGAGTGGCTATGAGGCCCTGCAGAACTTCAGTGGCAAAGCCTGCTCTGGATTTAGAGTAAAGAGTTAAGTGGTAGTGCTTTGTGAAAGTGTGCACCGAAGTCCAGGTTGCAGCCTCCAAAATGTCCTTGGTTGGTACACCTCTGAGGAAGGCTGCTGAAGTGGCTGCTGCTCTGGTAGAATGTGGTCTAATGCCCTTAGACACTGATTTGCCATTTTGTGAATAGCAGAAAAGAATGCAGTGGCCTATCCATTTTGAAATAGTCTGCTTTGAAATAGCTTTCCCTTGCGATCCTGCAGCATATACCACTAAGAATTGCTCAGTCTTTCTGAAAGCTTTAGTCTTGTCCAAGTAAAAGCGTAGCTGTCTGTATATGTCCAAAGAATGCAGAAGTCTCTCCCCCTTATTCTGCGGGTTTGGATAATAGGTAGGTAAATGTATGGTTTGGTTAAGGGCCACACTGGACACTACCTTAGGCATAAATGTTGGGTTTGTCGTTAGAGAAACCTGTCCGGATGGAAAATAATAAAAGGTTCCACAGCCATTAGTGCCTGTAGTTCTGAGACTCTTCTTGCTGAAGTTATTGCTAGGAGAAGAGTTGTTTTCCATGATAAGTATTTTATCTCAGCTGTATTGGCTGGCTCAAAAGGAGGCAGTGTGAGTTTTTCCAAGACAAAATTGAGGTCCCATGCAGGTATTGGAGCTCTCCTTGGAGGTCTTATGTTTTTGGCCCCTCTGAGATACTGTCTTAGCAGTGGATGAGAGAAAATAAGTGGGTCCGTATTGTAATGAGCTGAAATGGCAGAGGCATGGATCTTAATTGATGAGAAGGATAGGCCTTTGTCCAGCATCTCAGTTAGGTATTGTAAAATCTGAGAATATTTGGAACAAGCGTGTCAACTCCTTGTGCCTGGTTCCAAGCACAGAATTTCTTCATTTTTCTGCATAAGATTTTCTGGTGCTGGGCCTCCTGGCCTCCAAAATAACATCCATAACTGCTTTAGAGAGAAGTGTGTTCTGAATGGTTACATTATCCGCCATGCAGCCAGACTTAGGGTTCTGAGTTGGCTGTTTAGGAGTTTTGTTGGGTCAGCAAATGAGGAATTTGAGGTAATGTCCAGGCTGGACCTTGAGACAAGCTCTTTTGGATTGGGTGCCAGTACTGGATTGGCCAGTCTGGGGCAATCAGGATAATTTTTGGTGTCTCTTGTCTGACCTTTAGGAGTACCTTGGAGAGGAGAGGCACAGGAGGGAAGGCATATACTGAGAGGGCTTTCCAGCTGAATGAAAGGGCATCCACTTTCCATGCTTGTTCGTGATAAGTCCGAGTGCAGAATCTTTGTAGCTGGCATTTGTGAGGGGAGGCAAATAGATCTATGTCTGGGCATCCCCATTTCCCTGTTATCATTCTGAAGATTTGTGGATCTAGTTTCGACTTGTGAGGATCCATGAGGTTTCTGCTTAGTTCGTCTGCCAAGGTATTTGTCCTTCCTGGCAGGAATTGTGCTTGCAGGTGTACTTGATAAGTCAATGCTGTGTTCCACAAAGTCATGGCTTGTCTACAGAGGGGGTAGGAATGTGTGCCTCCTTGCTTGTTTATGTACCACATGACTGTAGTATTGTCCATCTTTATCAGCAGTTGTCCTGGATGAAGTAGGTCCTTGAAGGCTGTCAGTGCATTCTGTACAGCTAGCATCTCTTTTTGATTGATATGAAGATGCATTTGCACCTGCAGTGCTTGTCCTGTGGGGTGCCTTGTCCCATTCAAACCTTCAGTGCTAGAAAGGTAGACTGCATACAGTGTATTTTTTTTTTGGTGTAAGTAAATTGTAGTACAGGATTTGTGGCATTCAGTACCACAGTTAAGCATACTAAATGAGAAAAGATGACTTTAACTTTAACAAACCAAGAACAGTAAAAATCGCTTTGCATGTTTAACTGAAAAGACTTTTTCACATTCAATTTTAATTTTTTACTCTGAGCTCTAGGCAGTTGCTGTCTAGCCTGGCTGCAGTCACTTAATTAACTCACTGATGGCAGGCATTAGTATGTTAAAGTACATTCAACATTTTGCTGTATGCCACTATCAAAAACAGAGAACATGAGTAAGCCACGTACAGAGACATGAGCACTCTCTTGTACATGACCTAGGTCACTAACACTGTTTAATATTACTTTTCTCTCATGTGTTCCTTCCCTCCTCCATTTATTGCCTGCTATTTCCTTTATAGAGGATTATGTCTGCTTTGCTGAATGAAACCAGTTCATTAATATTTTTAAGAAATGGAGTCAAGAAATTTGCCTGACTGAATTTTGATTTTTTGGCTGCTTATATAACCAGTGTCCATTTTTCCCTGTCACAGCGTATTACTTTTCCACTTTAATGTGTAAAAGATTAATAAAATGAAACTGACTACTTAAAGTTACTGGGTTCATACATTAAAAGCAGTGCAACTATTGTCTGCAAACTTTTAATCCGAACTGTATACAAAAGTGACTCACAACAACTTTTTCTAAAGACTGTTAACATTTCCTCCATGTAATAATGGAAGGGTGGAGTTGCTAGTTAAATGTGAATCTGGAAAAATTCTGCACAGGCATAAGTACTCAGATTGTGTGAGTCACATAACAGCACTTTAATGCTGAAAGGGCAATGAGTTAGCATCCCGCCCGAGGTGCCAAAGGTATACATTGTCACTAAAACAAATATGCTAACAAGTTGTTTTTCTCTGCGTGTGTGTGTGTGTGTGTGTGTGTGTGTGTGTGTGTGTGTGTGTGTGTGTGTGTGTGTGTGTGTGTGTGTGTGTGTGTGTGCGCGTGTGTGTGTGTGCGTGTGTGTGTGTGTGTACGTGTGTGTGTTTATCATATGCATGTGTATGTGGGCATGTGTGCCATGAATATTTATGCATGATGTCATTTTCATTTGTTAATTTTAAGAAATATAGCATGCAAGAATTAGTTATGATTGATCATATTCACTGAGCTCGAAATGACTATTTGGAAGTGTCTGGACTTTATTACTTTCTGCATATTAAAGAATTGTTGCAAGAAAACTAAACACTGCTTATGATCTCATTTTTTCAGTATGTGCTTGAAATAGCTATATTTGGGACTTGTAGAATGGGTCTATCACATTTGTATAGCTTTATCTCCTTTTATGCCTTTTATTGCATTTTTTGCATTCTGAAGTTGAAACAGTCAAAGTCACAGTGCTGTAATCTTAGAAACCTAGTTGTACTTGCAGTCATTTTAATCAACTTTTTCTTCTTAAAACTTTATTTCCTTTGTCTTTTGAATTTTGATCTATATATCTTAATCTAAAGTAGAACGATTTATTATTTTGTTATAAAAATAGTGACTGCCTGGTTTATAAGTATCTTCTTCTTTTGGCTTTTCCCGGTTAGGGGTCGCCACAGTGGATCATCTGTCCGCTCATGATTGGCAGTGGAGTTTTACAGTGTAGAGTTGCCAGCCCGCCGCCCAACCTTCCACGGAAGGCACACACACACACGCACTCACACCTAGGGCCAATTTAGAGTGTCCAATCCACCTGCAGCATGTTTTTGGGATGTGGGAGGAAACCACAGCACCCGGAGGAAACCCACACAACCACAGGAAGGACATGCAGCCTCCGCACAGAAGGCACCCCAGCTGAGGATTGAACCGGAGAACCTCTTGCTGGGAGGCGACAATGCTAACCACTGCACCGCCGTGGCCACCCTGCCTGGTTTATAAGTATAAAAATATTAAATAAATAAAAAAATATTGGCATAATAAATTGGTTGTGGCATAACCTTCTAAAGAAATTAAGTTAGCCAGATTGTTAGGATATTTAACTGACACTTTTAACCTAAATCTCTTACAGTTTACGGCATGCAATAGTTATGTAATACTGCAGCACTGAAGTAGGTAAAGTGAAGGTGATTTCGCTACCGAGGAATTTTCGTAGGCTTGTAACCAAGGAGGGTAATGTCAGCCCTCCTAGTAAAACCGTGTACATTTAGAGAGGCAACACTGCCACCTGTTAGCAAGGTGGCAACATTACTGCAAAATGAAGAGTAATGCTCAGTACCAGAGACATTCATCTGTGCATCTGTTGACAGGTTACACCGCTAAGGCTTTTTATTTTATAATCACAAAACCGAAGAAGACAATCTCAGTCAGAAAATATAAAGTTTAAAAAAATCCCAAAGCAGAAAAATCTGAAAAGGCCTTAAAAGCAGTAACTTGTGATCCTCTTTCTTTAGGGGCAAGCCCACCTACACCCATCACAGCCTTCCACTATTGAAGTATGCATAACATCAGAGACCAAAATATTTAGTTTTCAGTGAAGCCATTTTACCTCTCCAAGGCCATGGGACCATGAAGTTAGAATAACTCGTAACTTATGAGGTAAGAGGTACAGTCTCCCACATGGAGTACAGACCTCCATACTTCTTAACTGTCCAGATTTTTGCCTAATGATTTTGTTCTGTTTCTCGTAACATTTGTGGTTTTCTGTGAAATCACTTAGGATTGAAGTCACTAAATAACAAAAAACATTTCAGATTCAGACTTCATATCCTTTAAAAATGGATGCAATACAAATTATGTTATTCTAGCAACTTATGTTTGTTTGTTTGTTTCTTTTGGCTTTTCCCGGTGAGGGTTTGCCACAGCGGAACTCCGGTCCGCTAATGATTGGCAGTAGATTTTGACGTGCTGGCTTGCTGGGCCTAACGCACAACCTTCAACGAAGGAACACCCATTCACGCATGTCGCCACACAGAAGACGCTCTAACTGAGAATCCAACGGGCAACGTCTAACTGTGAGGAGACAACACTACTGCAGCACCACCACTGCAGTGTATTCTAGCAACTTATATGAGCGATATTTAAAATCTGTCCCTGTTTTGGAGCCTTTGTCCCATTATTTTAGGTTTTGTCCAGATTTTTTTGCACTAAGAAGTTGAGTAATATGCCTTCCTCTTTATAAAATAAAGACTTCTTTTAATCCTGTTGTCTGCTCTGTGGGTAGCACTGGATCTTTGCAGTTTTCAGGAATTGCAGTTCTGTTTCAGACAAGGAACTGTTTCAATGTCAGTCAGAAGAAGTTTCTTTCTCTGGACTAGGTTATATAGCTATCAACACACAATAAGCATTGCAAAAAATACTGACACATACTTCATCAGATTAGGAGTTGTGCATATCTAAAGGCACCCAACTATCAATGCATGAGAAATATTGCATAAAATACTGACGTGTGCTTCAACAGATTAGGAGTTTTGCATATTTCAAGGTATCCAATGTAAGTAGAAACAACTGTTGGATTCAAAATTTGTATTTTCAACATTAAAGTCTAGGTCGAGTTCTGTGTGGTTCCCCATTATAAACTAAAACTGCTGTGTGAGACAGTAAATCTGGTGACAAATGATCATTCATGCACAACAGTGAATTAATAGCACCCATATTAACATGTATATATGTTTGGATCTAGATTAACAGTTTCTCCACATCAATGAAAAGCAGCAATGCTAAAGATATTAAAAAATATATTCTGTAAAAATGTATAAGACATGCCCACCAGGATACAATATACCATACACTTCACAATACTAAATTTAACTTTTTCGAAAAGTATGATTTTAATCTTAAACATTCACCAAGCCGTAACTCTAAATCTATCCTTAATACTATCTGCATTCATAAACCCTAAATTTATTTTATTTTACTTTTGTTTATTGGGTTTGTCTGACTAGGTTTAGTCAAAAACTCCTTTCAGCACGGACTGGGGAGAAAAGCTCTTAACATATTATAAACATTTTTAAAAATACATTCAGTAATATACATGAACTGACATTAAATAAGATACATTAACATTTACACAAATTTTCTAATTAGGCTGTATTCAGCTGTATTCATTTGAAAGTAGGGGCAACTATTACAGTACCAAAGATAAATACGTATTAGTAGATGTTGAACATTAAGCATTTGAGGATGTATATTAGTGGGCTTGTCAGATAGATAATAGATCATGACATTAGTGCTTAGAAACTTAACCACATGATTGACTACATTACAACCCAGAAGTCATCTGCTGCCTCAGATAATACAGTAAAAGATTTGAATCACTGGCCTTACATTCAATATTACAACTTTCTAAACTGAATTCAAGCACATGTCCTCAGTAAGCAAATATCCTACTTCCCCTATGTACTCATTGTGTTTTAACTGCCAGACATGCGCACTCACTAAAACAGTGTCAGATTGTAAACACACACACACACACACACACGCACACACACACACGCACACACGCACACACGCACACACGCACACACACACACACACACACACACACACACACACACACACACACACACACACACACACACACACACACACACACACACACATATATGTATGGAGAAAGACCTCTGCTTGGACAGAGTTAGAATCACAGAGGTGAAAGGGTTGGTTTAGTGGCAATAATTCCAGCACAGCATGCTGGAAGTCTTGGATTCAAATCCAGAATAAGAGTTAAAATACTATCCATTCACTTCTAAGATTCACCAAAGCGTTTTTCTATACAACTAGCATAGTTCATAAACAAGCAAAATTTTTATTTTGATGACCTTTTCCAGACTCAGCCCAGCAACACTGACTGACTGGTTGAATGACTTGCTCAGGGTCAGGCAGTAGGCAAATGGAGGCGAGGGAATCAAACTGTGGACTACAGAAAACAACTTGTAAACAGCTCATAGCTTTAATCCCCTGCACTAACTGCCAGACTTAAAATGCGATTGACAGATAAAACTAGTGTAAAAGACAAATATTGTCAGATGACTAGTAACAGCAAACTGAAGTGAATTTTACAGGGAAATGAGTTTGTGAATTCATATAGTAAGAACCTCCTCTAAGCAGTACAGAATTTCAGAGCTTCAGTGCTGTGGGTCATCAGATGGCTGCACTACATGCATTTTGTAGAAGATCTGCTCAGAGTGACCATTTACACTCATGTCATCCACAAATAGGTACACCTCCCTTACTTTCCCCAGTGTTGAGCTTCCATTTGAGCCACAATTTACTGACAAAAAAGATTGAAACTAGAACACAGAATGACTAAAAGACATTTCACTGAACCTATAAAGAAAAACAGAATACATTTTTCCCGAAGAGAGTTTGGCTCCCTCCACCCCCCTTTCTGAAATGTAATCAGTGCATTGAAGATGCAGTGGCTTTAGTAAAACGAATAATGATGGTTTGCACAGTCCACTGTTGCATACAAGAAATTCAGGATTGGTGGTCCCTGCACTCCTACAATTCCCAAAGATTTCATCTTACCTTTAGATTTTTCGGATTTATAATCTACAACTTTACAAGTATCCCCCACCCCATGTCTAAAACTGGACTGAATGGAAGGGTATCAAATTCAAGCTGCATTACACCTGTTGCCTGTCCTTTGTAATGCACTACGACAGCATGCCATTCAAATTTATCAGATTTACTTTCCACCTCAAATCCTATTTAAGAAAGCAGCTTTTTGAATTGTTTTATTACTCATTTCTCAGTGCTAGAGCCTGGATTCCACCAGTTAGTCACAAGTGATGTACCATAAATCAATAAATCGAGGTTGCTATTTTGCATAGCTGCTGTGTCACATTTAGGAGGAAGTCTCAGTAGTTTCTTTGTCATTAGGAAAATTGACCAAGATAAAATAAAAAGAAACAGGATAACTTTTTAAATAATAAGCCACCGTGAAATGTAAACTTCCTTGCTGTTATTTTCATTATGTATCACGTTATAGGTTGTTGGCGGTATCATCTTAAGGGTAAGAACGCCGGGTTACACATACATTTACACAGGAAGATAAACACACATGAAGGCAATCAATCTGGTTAAAAATGGAAGAGGGGAACAACTCTCGCTTCCTCCTTTATTATAAAGCACATGGTCATGTGACCTCTCTTGACTTCTCCACACCCACAACGTCAGTGTAAGAGCACACATGCGATCATTCACTCTCTTTATTATTATCAGCCAACACCCCACTTGCTCTTACGCTGTATACAAAATACATTTTAAGAACATATCTTCGGATAACTTTTCCTTCACATTCCAAATACGTAATACATGAACTTTTCAATCCTCAACTTCGTAGCAGGTTTATTAAAGACATCTATAAGAAGTAGAAATGTAGTCACTGTAGATGAACTCCAACGTTCTCCAAAATATCCAATCAGAGAAGTTTAATCAACTGGAGAAGTGAAGAAACATAGCAGATAGTCCATAAAAACTTAATTCACAAGTAGTCATACACGGGTTAGGGCTTTCACATCCATATGATGCTTCATCAGACCTCAAAATTAAAATACATCACTTCATTTATATATAGATCATATCCTCACAATTAACTAACATTTGCTAACCTATTTTAAAGCAAAAACTACACCATTCATTAAAAACTATACATATACTAAAGAACTAGTAAAATATAGTTACTTCAAACCATGTTCAAAATCCACATAGAGTATTTGTATAATTTAACACATATTAAAATATTAGTAGTCATTTAAACCTCCTAGCTGCCAGATAGGGCTTAATAGAAGCCCTATCATTTAAACCAGGGGCTTGATCTGCCTGTAATTCGATTATCCATTTTAACTCACTTTGCTCAGTTATATTTTCTTTAGCACCAAGGCGTGAGTTCAGATTAATACACTGTATAACTAAAAACTGAAAACTATGGCTATTGTATTGTATTATATGCTTAGCCAGTGCACTTCTCTCTCCATCCCTGTTTCGAATTGCCCCTAGGTGTTCCCTCACCCTATCCCACAGGGAGCGATTAGTCATTCCCACATAACACAACTTACATTCCTTGCATACTGCGAGATAAATTAGATCTCTAGTAGTGCAAGTGGCTTTAACCTTAAACTCATATTTAACCTTTGTTACTGCATGTATAAATATATTTTCGGGACTCAAGACGTTATGTATGTTACATCTCCCACAGGCTTTTATGTATGTTTTTTGAGTCCTTTCAGTACTGTGTGTGTGTGTGCGTCTATTAGAATGACACAGTAGCCTCTTTAAATTTTTCTTATCTCTATAACCAAAAGAGGGTTTGTCCGCTACGACTTTTCTCGCTCTCCATCAGATTGTAAAACAAACGAATTCTTATTGCCAATGTCCCTAATCATACTAATATCGCTGGAATGTTGTGACCTAAGCGGTATCCCGTACTTGTTATCTTTTCCTCTCCTACAGCTCGATATGTCGTTACATGAACCATTAGAGCTAGCGGAACCCATGTATGAAATATATGGTTTTGCTATGTTTTCTCTTAGTCCCAGCACTTGTGTGAAGCCTTCCTCTATTTCCTTCAGTGAATAATTCCATTCAAGTAATTCCTGCTTGAAGGTATCCATATCACCGAGAACTCTATCATCCGCTTTATCCAATCTGGAAATACTCACGCCTTGGCCTTTGATTATATTTTTATATACACAGGAAGGATGCATACTATCTTTTGGTAATATGTGGTTCCTACGACATGATTTTTTATACATTTGTGTGGAAAAACATCCATATTAATATTTAGTTATAGTAATATCTAAGAAGTTAATCATCTTAGTAGATATTGTATGGGTAAATCTTAAAAAAACTGTACTAGTATTCAAATATGCAATAAATTGTGTCAATAATTCATAAGATCCTGTCCAGACAAGGACCAAGTCATCAACAAACCTCTTATACAGAAAGATATTCTCACTATACACATTGTGTGCAAAAACATCATTCTCTTCCCAGTATGCTAAAACTAAATTGGTGTAGCTATTGGCACAAGACATGCCCATAGCTACCCCCAGTACTTATAAATGATAAGTATCTTCAAATAAAAACACATTATTCTCTAAAATGCACCCCAATAGCATACATATAAAGTCTATCTGAATAATATCATAAGTACTATTGATACACAGGTATTTCTTTACTGCATCTATACCATATGTATGAGGTATGACCGTGAAAAGAGAATTGACGTCTAACGTAACTAAAAACATTCCTTTAATTCTTCCTCATGTCCTACAGTCATGGAGGAAAAATCATGTATAAAGTGCTTTGTGTCTTTTGCTATATACTTGGACTTGTTTAAAACAGGTCTTAAGTGTTTCTCCACATATAATGAAAGGGGGTGAAGAGGGAAATGTAACATACATTGTCTTGAGTCCTGAAAATATATTTATACATGCAGTAACAAAGGTTAAATATGAGTTAAAGGTTAAAGCCACTTGCACTACTAGAGATCTAATTTATCTCGCAGTATGCAAGGAATGTAAGTCGTATTATGTGGGAATGACTAATTGCACCCTGCAGGATAGGGTGAGGGAACACCTAGGGGCAATTCAAAACAGAGATGGAGAGAGAAGTGCACTGGCTAAGCATATAATACAATACAATAGCCATAGTTTTCAGTTTTTAGTTATACAGTGTATTAATCTGAACTCACGCCTTGGTGCTAAGGAAAATATAACTGAGCAAAGTGAGTTAAAATGGATAATCGAATTACAGGCAGATCAAGCCCCAGGTTTAAATGATAGGGCTTCTATTAAGCCCTATCTGGCAGCTAGGAGGTTTAAATGACTACTAATATTTTAATATGTGTTAAATTATACAAATACTCTATGTGGATTTTGAACATGGCTTGAAGTAACTGTATTTTATTAGTTCTTTAGTATATGTATAGTTTTTAATGAATGGTGTAATTTTTATTTTAAAATAGGTTAGCAAATGTTAATTGTGAGGATATGAGCTATATATAAAGGAAGTGATGTATTTTAATTTTGAAGTCTGATGAAGCATCATATGTATGTGAAAGCACTAACCCGTGTAAGACTACTTGTGAATTAAAGTTTTTATGGACTATTTGCTATGTTTCTTCACTTCTCTGGTTGATCAAACTTCTTAGTAAAGACATCTGCAACCATGTCCATTGTCGGGCAGTATTCACCACTTATTTTGTCATTAAGTGCTGACCTGACAAAATGATGCTTAATGTCAACATGTTTACATCTCTGTTGACTTACTGGATTCTTCGACAAAGCGATTGCTCCTTGACTGTCCTCAAATATTGTTACTGGCACATACTTGCACTCTCCATCCATTCCACTCAACAGCTGTACAAGGTACAAACTCTCCTGTGTTGTTGCTGCCAATGCCATGTACTCTGCCTCACATGTAGATAAAGCTACTGTTTGTTGCTTCTTTGATTTCCATGAAATAATAGGCCCGTCTCTATTGAGGCTAAAACAATAACCTGTTGTACTACGTCTATCGTTTTGATCTGTTGACAAATCTGCATCACTGTATGCTATAAGCAGAAGTTTCCCTTCACTCTTCTCGTAACACAGCTCTGTGTCCAATGTACCTTTTAAATATCTTAACACATGTTTGGCTAGTGTTAAATGAGATTCACTCGGTTGTGACAAGTATTGTGAAAGTTTACTTACAATCCAGCTAAGATCAGGTCTCGTGCTTGTCATAACACATATCAAACTACCCACAGGCTCACGTAGGGTTGCCACCTTACTTTGTGGCGAAAATCGGAGTAAAGCCACACCCCTCATGTCACCAGTAACCCCACCCACCTCACCCCCTCTCCTGCCCACATTCTGCCCATTTTGTGACATTGTGATGACATCACTTGGTGGGGAACGCCCTCTTTTTTCGTTCCTGCTGCCTGCTTTCGGCTGATTTACTATGCTTTTCTGTAAAAAAAGCATAGTAAATCAGCCGATTTACAAACTCCGATAGTCTGTTTCTTTTTTTAAACAGAATACCGGAGTTTGTACAGTGTTTTACAGACTACCGGAGAATCAGTTTGATTTCCGGATAGTCCAGAAAAAAAATGGAGGGGTGGCAACCCTAGGCTCACGATATTTTCTTTGATCTGTAGATTCACTGTCACATTCAAAGTATGGCTTCTGTTCAGAAGGGGTACTTCTTGTTTTACAATTAGACATATCAAATTTCTCATCATTATTTGATTTATTTTCAAAACTTTCAGGTTGCTCCATATACACCTCACAGTCAATAGGAGCATGTAAATAAGCCGTTTGTACATCCATCTGGTTCAATTCTAACTTGTACTGAGCTGCCATCTGCATTAGGCTTTGTACAGATGTCATACTCGCAGTTGGTGCAAATGTTTCGTTATAATCTATGCCAGCGACTTGACTGTAGCCTTTAGCTACATATCTAGCTTTGTAAGTCTCAGTTTTATCTGCATTGTCTTTTACCATGAAAACCCACCTACCCCCCCTCTGCATTTTTATCTTCCGGCAGTGTGGTGAGTATAAATGCGTTGTTTTCCTTTAAAGACTTAAGTTCCTCCTTCATAGCTTTGACCCACTTTTCTGAGTTAGACCAAGTCATGGCTTCTTTAAAGCTCTGCAGTGTGTTGCATATTAATCGGTAACAATAGTCAACACTAACTGTCACATAATTGTTGTTTTCAACTTTACACTCATAGTCCTTCAAATATGCCAGTGTTTTTTTCTCTCTTTTAGAGTAGTGTGTATCCTGCCTTTCCTCTTCTTGCCTTACTTTTGTGTATTGACTGTCAGCTTTTGACTCTGACTTAACATGCACACTTCTTCTGGTATTAAGATCTTCATCTATCACTTCTGGGTCTGTCTGAATCTGGTATTCAACTACATTCTTAGTAACGAACTTGAATAACCTGTGTCTAAGGACGCTTCCTGTGTCAGGATAATAAGACCAAATATGATGGGCTGTTTTTATCATATCTGACAAAGATCCCCTTATCACATCTTGGGTCTAGCTTCTTTTTATTTTGTCTGTATGCGTAACACACTAATCCAAATTTTCTCATTTTAGAAAGATCAGGTTTCTTCCCTGTTAGCATAAAGAATGGGGTCTGCCCCACATGCCCGTTATAACATCTGTTGCGAATAAAAGCAGCAGTCATTACTGCATATGTCCACAACTATTTAGGTAAGTCACTCTCTATCAACATATACCTTGCCATTTCGAACAGTATTCTCCAGTTTCTCTCTGCTGTCCCATTCTGATGGGGTGAGTAAGGTGCAGACGTTTCATGTCTTATAACATTTTTACTCAATAGTGACTGAAAGTCTTTTGACATGAACTCAATGCCATTATCTGATCTGATACACTTTACCTTCCCATAAGGAGCTGAATCTGCAATAAACTTTTCAGTCGCCTTGACTGTATCATTCTTGGCTTTCAGAAAGTAGACAAATGTTACACCCGAGTAGTCATCAGTAAATGCTAGTGTACTTAAAGCCGTCTTTTGCTACTGGCTCAATTGGGCCTGCCAAATCAGTATGGACTAGTTCAAACACAACATTTGCTCTTGCATATGGTTCTCTTTTTCTGCTCTGTACAAATTTCCCTTGCATACAGGTTTCACAATCTAGGTTAGGTCTCTCAACTTTACCTTTAATTTTCATTCCTTTTACCACTTTTTCTATTTTTGACACATCTTTGAAATTACAGTGACCAAGCATATTATGCCATGCTTGAATGTCATAACAGCTCTGAGATGCACCATACTGTATCTCACTAGCGTTTCCATCATCATATGTTTCTAAATAATACAGTCTATCACACTAAATTATGTCAAACCTGGAGCCGTTTTTGTAGATGAGTTGGTCCTGGCCTTGTTTAAAGTTTATCGAGGCCCCTTTGGACGTTGCTGCTTTAACAGAAAAAATGCTTTGTGGATACGTTGGGATATACAGCGAACAAGTCATCACCTTTACTTTGCGCCCCTCTGTGTCTTGCAGCCATACCTCTGCATTACCTCTTTTTTGTGCGGCCCCAGAGGTTCTCGTTCCATCAGCTAATTCCACAATGTGTTCCTCCGGTTGGAAAGTTGCATCAAAGCATTTAAACTTTTTCAGGTCATTAATTATGTGTAACGTGGTGCCACTGTCCACCATTAATCCCTTATGTTTTAACTCACAAATTTGATGCTCATTTATTCTGAAGACAAATGTGTGATCATCCGCATCAGCTGCTTGTTTCACATTGTCTTTCTTCTTTTGTCTACAGTTATTGTCCCTGTGGCTAGAGTTTTTACACAAACTACACCACTGTTTCTGGACTTTATATTATCTGAGGCATTCTCATGCCTTGTGTCCCTTATGGCTACAGTTATAGCATATAATCTCTGCTTTTACTTTTTCCCCAAGGCTACTTACTTTCATCACATTATCATTACTTACGTTGGCATTAAATTTCTCAGTATGTTCATAGCTTCTCAACCTTGTTTTGAACTCACCAAAGCCCAACTTATCATCGTCTTGCATGATGTGTGCTACAAATGGTTTCAAGGTTTCAGGCAACCCTTTTAGAATCATCACAATTAGTAATCCATCACTGAGCTTCTCCCCAGCATTTCTAAGTGCCGTAATGGCCATCTCAGCCCTAATAATATAGTCTGTGACACTCTCACTGATGGCCTTCTGAAGGCTTGTTAATTTGGTGTATAGGCTAATTACCCTTGGCTTCCCTTTCCCGACATAATGGTCTCTCAGGATCCGAAGTGCTTCTCTACTGTCATCTGCGGCTTCTCTCATGACGAGGGACAAACTTTTGTCTTCTAAGAACTGTATTAGTTCTGCATATACCTCCTCATTTTTCTCAGCATCATCTTCGCCTTCCTCCTTATTCTCGTCCTCTTCTGCGTCTTGCTGCACATTTCGCAAAATGGCATCTTTCAGCCCTAGCAAACGCAGGTACCCCAGAAACTTTGTCTTCCACAACTCATTATTCTTCTTATCTCCGTCGAAACATAGTCTATGCCATTGGCTTCCTACTTCCCTCCTGGGCCCATAACCTATTGGCGGTATCATCTTAAGAGTAAGAAAGTCGGGTTAGACATACATTACAGAGGAAAATAAACACACGTAAAGGCAATCAATCTGGTTAAAAACAGAAGAGGGGAACAACCCTCGCTTCCTCTTTTATTATAAAGCACATTGTCATGTGACCTCTGTTGACCTCTCCACACTAACAACGTCAGTGTAACAGCACACATACGATCATTCACTCTCTTTATTATTATCAGCCAACATAGGCTATAGCACTGTTTCACAAATCACTGCAGATTGTATCTCCATCCCATTTCAGCAGTTCATTCTGGTACTGCTTTCATGTTCCAAAATTCTACATCAATATACACTCAAAGTTCAACGGGGCATGTTTGTATGCCTTGAGTAGCTGAAACAGAACTTGTAACTTGCGTAAATGGCATGATGAGTGAAACTTGCAGATCTCAGAAGACAGTCAGTGAAAAACTGATATGTCCAATCAGCACACATTTATTGAATAATAACATATTGGAAGATGTGCAATATATTACAGATGACCTAGGCTTCATATGCTCCAAGTTGTCTTTATTCTTTCTGATCAGATTTTTAATAAATAAGAACAGAGAGCAGTGTAATGTAAGTGAAACCACAACAATGATTCACTTAGGGAGAATTAGTAGACTATAGTCTCCGAACACAGTAGAAATTTGGTTTAGTAAACCATTAAATTTCTTATTCTTTTTCACAGTTTATTGAAAAAAATGTGAAATGTTTTAGCATATATGCTGACTTAGATTTAGATTTTCATTTTCATCACAGTGTATAACCTATTGAATTGACACAGTACCAGAAAATGGAGTTTCAGTTTGTAGAACTTCATTGTACCTTCAGTGATCTTATTACAGTTATGAAAGCCTGGCAGACACCAGAATATCAGTATAGTATGTCATACTTAAATTCCGTATATATATATATATATATATATATATATATATATATATATATATATTAGATATGAAAATGCTACACTGTAGCGTTAAGATTATGCTAAGCTTCCTTACTGTGAAATAGGTTTACTTTTAGCTGAATAATCTGACACATTACAAACATGATACTCAAAATAAACCTGAGTTTACAGTAGATATCTGTCTTTTTCTATTTAATGCCCAAAACATAAAGATTGAATACATTTCATGTCTGAAGTATTAATTTGTATGATAGTATCCGACATGTCTTTAGCAGGTGACGGGGAGGATATTCTGAAACCTTGCTATAAGTTATGCCTCACGCTGTGTCTTAATTCATCTGTGCATTAACATATTGCAGTCACTGTTGTATGCATTAGAAAATCCACAATACCATTGTCATCTGTTTTGTCCTGACTCATTTTTACATTATTGAAAGTGCAGTCAATTAGATGTACAGGGAGACGGCCTCAAGCTTCTCTACTACAAAGAAAATAAAACATGGCAAACATGTAAGACACGGTATCAGAGATATTTTGTGACATTTCAGTTTGTCCACCAGTTATATTCAGTCCAGGTTGCACAGTGCAAGCCGACATCTGTGTAGACTGAATTACTGATGATGATCATTATGGAAATATTTAGAAACTTTTCTGTAAATGGTTTAACTGAGCTGCGTCACATGCTTTCTACTAAATAGAAGACTCTTCAAGTTGTGCAGACTACTACAAAAGTAAAAACTGCTGAGTTCAGCCATTAGTACACAGAGTAGTGTGCTGGTCAAAGCAGCGGGCACCTAACAAAGAGTATTATGTATGAGGTCAAAGGCTTCAGTCAAGGCCGTTAAAACAGTTCAAAGACAGGCTTTATGTCATTGGCCCTGAAGATGTCTAATGGCACCTTGCAAACAAAGTTGACTTGGGATCATTGATAAGGTGTTGGCAAAGGCATTATGATTCAAATTTATTTACTGAGTCTCTGTTAGCAGTATAGATAGAGAGAAGAAAGGGGGTTGGGGGGATAAGGCAGACATTTTCTTCATGTTCAACCTGTCCTATGCCATGGATTGGAATATTAACCATTTTCAAATGGAAGGATTAATGTCAAAGCTCAGCAACAAAATAAACAGGCAGTGGACCAAGGTAGCTAGGACAAGGATAGCCAGGTTATAAGGCTATGGATGAAAAGTACTGACTGATTATGATTCTTAAGGGTAACTCAGAAATGTCTGATTACTTAAGTTTTTTGTAGCTCTGAAATGCAAGGCTTAAGTACGTTTGTTGGAAAGATAGAAACCTTTTTTTTTTCAAAAAATGGTACATAAAAGACTACTGGTATTTTAAGCTGCTTGCTTTTTATGTTTGCCTCAATGTTGTGTTAAAATACTCTCCCTGGTCATATATGAAAATACTCTGGGTCATGCTGAATGCATCTGCCTGATTAATGCAATATTCATAACACTAATGCCAAAAACACTGTATTTTTTGCCAAATAAATGGCAAAACAGAAATTATTTAGAAAATGTCACAAGCAGCCATGCTGTATTTTGTGTATGCCACTGTTTACTTTTCTGTCTGAAACCAGACAGTTCCTTGCTGTTATATTTTTGTAGGATCAGCTAATCAAGTAATTATTGGACTGCTTGTATCAGGAGTTTGAATATGTTTTCACTGAGCCATCAAGAAATATGACTGTATGAAGTGAGACTGTGTTTATATTGGACTCTGTAGTAAGACATTGTTACTACAGAGTCCAATATGGTGGGCGACAAGACTAGTGATTCTGTAACACATTAAAGTAATAGTTTATATTATCCAGACCATGTGGATTAAGAACACGTAGTATCAAAACACAACTTATTTTGTACTGTATAAAAAACAGAACTCAGCTTATTTTTGCCAGTGACTGAACCTAGCCCTTTTGTTACCCACCTGGAGTATGTCTAACTGTGTAGAGTATCCTGGTTCCAGATTAATTTAATGTTGGACTGGCAGATCCTGGCTCCCTGCAGACAGTGGCAGTTGCAAAGCTTGTTCTTGCTGTTAATGTAAGCTGAACAAACTGGGTAGGCACCTGGAACTGTAACCACTTGCCATCCTCCAGAAGATTTACAGTTAATTCAGTCAGCCTGGCTATGTTTGTTAACTTTGTTTTTATCACAGGAAGACAAAAAGACAGTAATTCTGTAACAGTGCAGTTGAGCTGGTCCAGAAAGATGACTGCTGACCATTTACCATTCATTACCAACAATGCATTATTTATCTTATTTCAACTCTAACAAAAAATATATTTCTGTATATCCGTGTAATGATTTTTTGTCTCAAGGACATGAAGCTGGAAGCAGATCAGCAACGGTTTCAGAACAGGAACTAGCTCAGAACAGTCTGACTTAATGAGGAAGTTATTTTAATATTGCTGCTGTGAGGAAGTTAATGCTTCATTGTCATCTTCCTCTACTGGGAATCTTAAAATGGTAACATCAAAGCTTTATTCTGTATGTAAAAACAGTTCCTTTTCATTGTGTATTAATCAGCAATATATATTTCACGCAATGCCCTATTTCTTACATGGCACGAATATTAGGATGAAGCTGAAAATGAAGCTATGGTGTCTTCTTTTGGAAAGAAGGCGACAAGTGTTATCAGAAGTGAATTTTGCTCTGGTAGTGGGAAATGCTGGCCATTGTACTGTGGTGGTGGTGCTGCGGTAGTGTTGCTGCCTCACAGTAAGACGTTGTCCTGTTCGATTCTCAGCTAGAGTGTCTTCTGTGTGGAGACATACGTGAATGGGTGTACCTTCATTGAAAGTTGTGCGTCAGGGCCGGCAACTCGGCACGTAAAAATCTACTGCCAGTCATTAGCGGACTGGAGTTCCGCTGTGGCGACCCCTAACCAGGAAAAGCCGAAAGATACAACAAGTGGGAAATGCTGGTCTTGTGAACTGATGGCAGCTGTAACGTCAGTATGAGGCTGCCAGCAGTCAGCATACATGCTGTGGTACTTACTGAAGATAGTGCTGTTGGCATTAATTTAATCAGGTGTGGGGTCAGCTGTGTCTTGTGATTCCTTTGCATACTCCTCTATTTTACTTTGTGTGTTTCAGCACGACACTGTCTACTGCATTTGTATTTCACTGTATGCAGTGAAGTGCAGGAAAATATTACTCTCAGCACTTACTAATGTGCTAGATTCCAAACTTGCCTAAGGCCTCTCAGTACTTTATTCCATTTTTTCCTACCTGGAATCCTAGGGGACTGACTGTTTCCTCATGTTATACCACTCCCCTGTGTAGCATAACCTGCAAGAATTTTCTTTTAATGCAGAGTGGTCTTGTCTTTGGTCCTTCTACTGCCTATAGGGATTCGTAACAACTCATCTGCTTTATGCCCTTCTATTACAAATTCTAAATATGATTAGCATTATAATTGTTCTCTTTTAAGTGAAGTTCCTTTTCTAAAATTCTGTCTCCTGGAGGCAAAGGTTTGAATATCCATTTGTGTTAAAAGGGTTAATTTGCCTAAACTGAACTGCTTTCATATGGTTTCCTTGATATTCACAGGGAAGATGGTCCCACAATTGCATTTTCACAAAAATACATGATAGTTTGAAGCAGAGTCCTTTTAAAGACTAGCACTTGGAAAAACAGAATGAAACAAGGCACCTATTAAACTTCTCAATGAGGGTTCAGATGATAGTTTATTTTGATTGTAGTTTGCCTGGAGCATGAAACTGGACTTGAGGATTATTGCATCTGACACAGCTAGTTTTATCACTTCACCAAACAGCCAAACACTCTGCTCATTGAAATGTTTGTATTGGGTATTTTGCTCATCCTTTTTTCCTCACAATGCAGCCTAGATGGCATCTAAAGTACTGACGTATATATTCTGATGTCTTCTTCCATAACTAGAAGGCATCCAGATACATCATACTTTAAATGCAACATCATCAGTATAACCTACATGTCCCTGCTGTAGGGTCCAGACTTATTAAAATATAATTACTTTTAAGAAAAAGTTGCACTTTTAGGAACAAGAGTTGCCAGCATTTATTCACCTTTCCTTTCCCATACATGAAAAAACAGGAATATTCCTGGTGCTTTGATGTTTTTGTTCAGGTCTACATGCTTGCATTGATGGTGCCAGAAATATAATGCAGCTGCACTGATTTGAACGACTTCCGTTTTTTAAAGATAAGACAATGAACATAAACGTAGTCCTAGATGAACAGATGGAAAAGGTCATCTCATTCACAATTAGTTGTAATGTGTGTTCCTCATATTGATCACAGCAGCAGTAAAACTCTGAAGGGTTTCACGCCCAAGCTTGTCTTTCAGTCAGCGTAGCTTAAGCTGCATAACAATTTGTGTGCATGGAAGGTACTTTGAAGCTTTGGAAATTGGCTGGCTGTTACATCCTTGGCAAGTTATGACTTGTATAGCTAAGGCTACTGCAGCAGTGATCATTTGAGCATCTACCTTTATGGTAAATTTTACTTACACAACAGCACACTCTCCTTTTTTTTCCTTAGATGAGGCCAAACTTCAAGCCAGAGCAGCTGCCAAGTGCTAGTTTCAGCAGTTCTATTAACATAGCTGCAGATCTTCTCCGTAATGTCTATTGTATGAGGGCTCCTGGAAAACAGCTCCTGCAGTCTATTCTATGGTGTACTACTGAGGCAGTACTTGCTTTGCCTTTTGTATTACTCACTGGCACAGTGTACTGCTTTACAGAAGCTAGACTTCTTCAACATGTAATAGTACTTGAGATGTCACTGACATATCTCTTAACCTCTTAGAGCAAGAAATCTGGACAAAGCTATAAGGAATGGGAGGACTTGAGTCTGAAAATAGGGACAAAGTTTTAATTATTGATCTTACAAATGTAGAAATAGAATAACAAGTTTTGCCTTAGCATGACTTTTCTGAGGAGTATGAATCCGAAACTCAATGTTTGTCATTATTTTCTGACTTCAATCCTCAAAAATGTGGCAATGATTTGCCAGAAAATCAGGATTTTATGAGGAACACATCAAAAATATTAGGCAAAAATCTGAAAATTCTGTGAAAACCTATACAGTTGAGAGGTATAGTCACTAAGTTTGATAAAAGTCCATTATGTAATTAAGCAAAATGAGTCATTTTTGTTCAGAAATGTTTCTGTAAGATCTCTTGAGAAACAGAAATGAACATAGCTACAAGGACATATTATTCCTAGTTCTCAGTGGCATTCCACATCACTACTGACATCCCCACATATTCAGTTTCGCTACAACATGTTTTTGCCCCCTTCTCTTCCTTATTATACATGGGAATGCATCTATCTAGTTGTAGTATTTTACTGCAAATTATGTGTTAATCACTTTTGCCAGGATGAAAGAGCTCAACTAATAAAAGTGTGTTTGAGTTTGTTGAATTGGATTTTTTCTGTGTTTTACATTTTCCTACTCAGAAGGAGAATAATACTTATCTGGTTGACCTGAGAGGACCTTTGTCTGTCTTGTTTATACAGAGGGTTGAATTTGTCATGGTCTTTTGCACTTGTGGTTTTCTGCTTATTTTCTTTTTACAACATCATAATACGCTGAGATCAACATAGTTAAAAGGGTAATAAATGGCTCAGAATCTGAGCTACACATTCAGTAATGACCAGTCACTAATCATGCTGTTAGCAGATTAGTCAGAGAGAGTCTTGTAGCCAAGACATTTACAACATAGTACAGAAAAGTAGGATATAGAGTTCACAATATGTGCACTTTATACAGTAAAGTCCTACCTGGGAAGCTATTTATATTTATGCAATGAGAAAAAAAGACATGGAGGTACGAACTGTGTGGAGTGAGGGATGTTTTCATGACAGCAGTATTTTGGAAGCTTATATATGTAGTCTGTTTGCAAAGAAAGGATTTTATTTTACAGCAAAACTTGCAAACAGTGGGGGGTCTTTTAGTTGGCATGGGAGTGGTGGCCAAGTTTTGGGGCAAGAATGGAAAAAAGTGTGTTTGGTGGAGTGACGTTATTCATGTGTCTGTTGAAGGTTGGGTGTGTGTGTGTGTTGGATAAGTGACAGACTTTTCATGGAGGCTTTGTGCTTGGAAGGGGAAGGACTATTGTGTAGTGAGTTTATAAACTAGGTCAGCTACAATGACAGTGTTTTTGAGCTGCAGATGGAGCCAGTTGGCCTTTAGCAGGGAGCTGCAGTGGTGTTGTCTTTTATGAAAAAAGGGTCATGGAGTGACAAATATCATTGCATGTGACTTGTAAGGACTGCATGTTACTTTTAGAAACAGTGGCAAGTAGGGGGAGAACCTATTCAAGCTGAGATAGTAATACTCCTTTACATATACATCAGGGCTCGTCCTTCTTGGAGGAAAATTTATTGGACCAAAAAAGGAGATTATTAACTTTAGCCATGGTTAGTTGTACTTCATTTTGGAGATTGGGTCATGGCAGATCCCCATATATTTATACAGTAGTTCTGTTTCAGCAGCTTCTAGCTGTGGGGATGAGATACCATAGTTATCAGGAAGCTTTGGCTAGTCATGCTGGGGTGCCGATCAACATGGCTTAGGTTTACTTTTTGTTAAGCATTAGACTGTTGGAGTGAATCTAGTGTGAGGGAGGGTAACATGATTGGATGACTGGACTCTTACTGATTTTTGATGATGGCAAGGTAATAAAATGATTGGAAGTGGGGAGGTCAGACAGCAATGGCCGATGAACAGCCTTAACAGAACAGGGGAAAGCATGTACTCCAGAGGTCAATGGGAATCATGTGGAGGAGTTGGGCCTTGCTGTTCCATGATATCAAGTTTAAGTTAAGTATTGTTTTCTTTTTGTAGGCCTGCTGTGTTCATGCAGAGTTCAGGCCTGTTAGTACAAGAACAACAACATCGGCATCCATTCATACATGTCCCCATCCTTTACCATCACAATGTGCACTGCACTGTAGAAGGTGCTGACTGTGCCACTCCTAAGGCATATTTATGAAACTTTGTTTAATGGACCAGTCCCTGAGCCCCCTATATTTAATCACATCCCCTCCTTTTGGTCAAAGTGCATGCTAGTCAAACTGGAAATGCAGTGTACATTTTTATCAACTAACCTTTTACTAGAATGAAAGACATCAAAGCATTTGAGATCATGCAATGCTGGTTAGTAGGAGGCAAAGGATTTTACTCTATTACCATGACTGGGCAATCTCAGAGTTAGTATCTATCTATCTATATATATATACACACACACACATACATACACACACAATACATACACACACACACACACACACACACACACACACACACACACACACACACACACACATACTCATTAATGGGTTTATAGGGCTGTAGGGAGACTTGCTCCCTACAAGAAACAGTCACAGATAGAATTTACTTTTGTTTAGTTTACTTTCCAACTGAATTTAAACAGTTTGATTTAAATTAATTTGTGATCAACAGAATGATTCAATCAATGTTCCATTAATCACTTGTCCTACAATCATTTAATCATATCAGTGCACTTTCTCATCATGTATTAGACCTATATGGCTATATTTAAGGAAATGAGTCATTTGGGTTTTAATTTTTAATCACAATTACTCTCTTCTATACATCTGGATTCAGGGATTGTACTATTCATGTTGCTTATCAACTGTATATTTTTTATTTATTTTAAACTGTAAACTGCCAAACAGATGGCCACTTTAATAAAGTAAAATGAAGAATGCATGTTCCAGTATGGTTGTTTCTATTACTTCAGATGTTAAGTCGATAACTAAATTATAATACTTGTACCTTACTGCTGTAAGCCATGCAGCTGGCACTGTGCCAAAATGGAATTGTCATTTTTTATGGCTGTTCATGTTTTCTCTGTATAAATACAACATATGCGACCACCATAGGAAGTGCACTCACACCACCTAGACCGTATCTCTGAATTTTTATATGAACAGTATCCAGTCTCTAAATATCTGAAAGACTGTATTAGCCCTCACTTCCGAAATTGTAACTCATTGGGCATTAAGCAAAAGATTGCAGCCAATGGTATTAACAGGATTTCAAACATCTGTTAACTTCTGAAATCACAGCAGTGTGAGAAAGTCTGCAATGAGCTGCTGGGAAAGCTCACATATAGATAATCAGAGCAAAACAGTCATCTTAATGGTTTAAATTATAGAAAAAGCAAACATGAAGAAAGTTGGTGAACGATAGTCAATTCATCTCAGTCTAAGAAAGATGTCTACTGCTGTGACACAATCCATGTCATGTGTGAAGTGGGCATGGGTGAATTCATGTCATATGTGTGAACTGGACATGGGTGAAACTGTGTATGCTTGTGTTTGAGTATTGCATTTTGCTTTCACGTTTGGGGTGCATATCCTTGCTACACGTCTCAGCTGTACAGATTTTCACAGAATGTCCAGATTTTTTCCTCATATTTTTGGTCTATTCCTTATAAAATATGTGGTTTTCTGACAAGTCACCAAAAACTGACGTTATTAAAAAATGACAGACATTTGAGTTTCAGTCTCCATATCCTTCAGAAAATGCATTTTAATGCAAAACGTATTATTCTATCAATTTTCTAAGTTTATGAGAGCAATATTTAAAATCTGTCCCTGTTTTTGGACCTTTGCTCCCCCATTATTTTAGGCTTTCTCCAGATATTTTTTCCCTAGCAGATCAAGAGGTATTTTATCCTTCTGAATATCCTTTCCTGCTTATCAATCCAGTGAAAGTACTGAGGGTTACGCCTTCAGGAACATAAGCCCATCACTTTAATGAAAACTGAATAGGTGTCATAAAAGTAAGTAATAGCTGAGACTCATTTCTTTGTACTTTGTAAACCAGTAGATGGATATGAACATAGCATTTCAGCTTGCAGTAGTGTTAATAGTTGAGTTTCTTTTTATTTATTACTTCATTATGTTTCTTCTATGGATTGATGTGTTTCCTAATGTTATCAAAACTTCAGCCTTCTCAGCCATTGGACACTATGGCAACTTGTATACAGGATTATCCTGCAGTATGCATCTTCCTATGTACTTGTCCCATGCGTTTATAAAATGACATAATTGCTATTAGTTGTTAATCACTTAAATTATCACAACAGATTAATCACACATAGTGTACTGTACCCTTTGAACAGAAACAGCTTTGTCTCCCTTGATTTTACTTAGGGGCTAAAATCTTCTCTGTGGGCAAAAAAAAAAAAACATCTGTACTTAAAATGCACAGGGCCAGAGCCTGAGAATAAACAAACTGCATCCATGACAAGCAAGTAAGGAAACACACAAAACAAACAAATGAATTGTTGTTAGAGGTTCACAGTAGCAAATACTGTCCATTTCACTGTGGGAGTAGGAGCATGTCTGTTGTACTATGTCAAATTGATCAAAGCCCTGTGAAAAGACACCTTGGTGTCTTGTGATTTCAACCTCTCCTTTTGCATTAGCACTGAAATCTGTGAACATACTTATTTTAAAAACAAAGTGGATACTCTCCAACCAGTGACTACAACATCTGTCTTTTATACCGACATGAACATGGCTATATATCAGCATTTCATTTGCAGTATTGATGAAAAACAGACCTCACACCTGTTGTGCAGCAGCAGATTTCTCCATCCACAACGTCATACATAAAAAGCACACATTGTCTTACCTTTTAGTGACAGCTGTACCCGTGGTGTGGGCACAAGCTGCCCTCGTGCTTGGGATGTCAAAATGCAGAGAAGCAAGAAGCAGATGAAAAACAGGAATCTTGATGAAGTCAGCATGGCAGTCCAGTGCGCAGAGGAAAAAGGAACTCTCAGCAAACCTAGAATGAGGGAGAAAATACAATGTTTCACTCACAATGCAGAACAGAGGTAAGAGCTACAAAAACTTGATACTTGAGTGAGATTTTCATTTGATCTACTGAAAAGAACTGGTATTTCTTTGCCTGAGCCATGAATTCTTAATTCTGCCTATCAAATAACAGCAGTCATAGAAAATGGATATAAGAGACATTGCTCTGGTCTAGAGCATGTGTGACAAAGAGAATAAACAATGATAAAAGAAAGGATAAAAGGCAAAAATATAGAACCAAACTGTACTAAATTCGAATAGATTCTCTCAGTTTGGATTATACTCCGGGATTGGAAATATAAACACCCTACCCCTTCAACAGTAGAGAGAGAGAGGTGGGAATGTCTCATGGAGAGGAAAAAAATACAGAAAACAGTGTGTTGTATAGTTAGAAAACCTAGTCTGGATGCAGTGCTGAGTAAAAATTTAGGTGACATATATCAATATTTTTGTAGGCCACAGGTTCAGTGTCCCTTGTATGTAAAATCTGTACAAATATCCTCTTTAGTGGCCCAAGAAAGAAACTGATCTACTTTATACTTTCCCTAAAGGAAAGAACATCTATCTGAATCAGAAATATAAAAAAGGATGACGTGCTGGACAACAAAGGGACAGGACTTTGGGGAAAAAGTAAATATTTCAGGGATGCAAGGCCTCTGGAATGTTTGTTCAGCAATAGAAAGATGATGAAAGAGAGGCAGAGGCAAACTGCTTAGGTCAAAGCAGACTCTGATAAGCACAGTCCTAGACATTATTGGTATACAGTTATAAAAAAAAAAGGAATTAAGTGCTAAACAACTTGGTTGGATTACTGCACAAAAATGGAGATCTGTGTGATTTTCAGCATACATCTTTCAGATGGTTTAAGTCCAATTTCTTCATATACATTTAATTGTCAAAAGACATTAAAGAATCTCATCTGTGTAAAAAAAAAGAAAGAAAGAAGAAAGACATCAGAAATGAGAAAATACATAGATTTACTAGTTAATTAAATATTTAAACACTGTTAACCATGTGTGATTGCTGGACATATATATATATATATATATATATATATATATATATATATATATGCATACATAATTGTGTGTGTGCATGTGTCTACATTTATCTGTCTACACACATGCACACATAATATTTACAGTTATTTCCCCTTGCTGTGGATCTCCTGTGGGATGAAACTGCAAAATAGTTGGATTTTTTATGCATAGATCATTGCAGGCTCTTACTGGTGTGCACTGATACAGATATTTACTTCATTAGTATCTGGGGTAAAGCATTGATCTCCATGGACCTTTTCCAGGTTCATCGTGTACGGTAAAAGTCACACGGTTAGGCAATAGAGACTGAAGGAATCAAACCTTGCACCACTGGACCACAGGAAACAGCTCCTTAACTGCCAGATATACATGGGGATATCTTTTATATCCCATACTGGTACACCTTCTCTTCAGTTCTTCTTCTTGTTTTGAGTGTCACACACCTACTACTCACATGAAGTAAATGTTCCCTGAAATTCAGAAAGAGGGAGAATGATGCAGAAGCCTTAGCTTGGAGGGTTTCTGCATTGTGCTAAGCTTTTTTAATGTATACACCTCTCTACTGCTGTGATTTTGTTCTTGTGGGGGCCTGAGCACATGACAGTCATTGTAAATGCTCTCACTTCTTAATGAGCTGTGTCTTATGCCAAGGGTACAGGGTTTGAATATTTCTACCTTTCTTCCATTGCCTACTGTGTGACATTGAGCAAGTCACTTAACCAGACAGTGTTTTGGGGCAATTGGGAATTTGGGCTAGGCTTGTTAACAGTCTGCTAGACTGCATGTCTAGTAACTCCCTATGAACTTATACTCTCTCCTGGAAATGTCTGAGGGTCCCAATTTACTTGTTTGACTGGGGAAAACTTTACTGTAGAAGGAAAAAGTGACCACTTCAAAAACGCAATGGTCACCCAATCACTTTTGTGGGAGCACTTGCAGTACAAGTAACTTCAGCAAAGACTTGGAGAATGGGTGTTAGTGTGTATGTGTACAGGCATATATGTGCCTCTCTGTAGAGGCATAAATGAGTGTGTGTGTGTGTGTGTGTGTGTGTGTGTGTGTGTGTGTGTGTGTGTGTGTGGGCACATATGCAGGTGGGTCACATTTACTAATGTGATGCATGGTCTGCCAGGGAGAACACTGGCAATGTCAAGTCTGATGGCCCTACTGCTTGATTCACAGACTTGGTAATTTGCTGGTAATGAAGTTTTTCTCATTATGAATATTCCTTATCCTGAAACATGTTTTCTTGCCATTGTGTTAACTGGCCAAGCTGAACTGGTTAAGTCACAGGCAGTGAGCATTTTAATGAATCCTAGGGTTTGCTAGAGTCTAACTATATATAACACTTTGCAGTTTTATTATTTCAGAGGTCTTTACAATTTTGCTTCTTTAAAAGCATTATTTTTACTTTTGAGGATTTGTGGGGCCGTTGTTTCTAGATTGTGTGGTCTTCTTACACATGGGCTCCAAACCAGCCATTTTACATTAAGAAGGTTTTTTTCTGCTCTCTTGTGGCAGAAGCATGCTGATCTAAACCTATCTGAATTGGATATTGCTGGTGAATGGTTATTGTGTGCTTTCCTGCTTGGTATTTAGCTTAAACCTGTTCCTTTTGGCTGTATATGAGCCTCACATTTGCACAAAGCTGCTAGGTAGCAATGCCATGTAGTGGTTAGCAGTGCCCTGTATGACACAAATGCCTTAAAAGTTAAACTTCCCTAGAACAGCTGTCAGTAAAACCAAACCCAGACCCCTGCTGTTCTAGGAGCATCTATGTTGTGTGCTAAGTAGCATTGCTCTGTTGGTAAAACTTCAGACTACACAACATATAGTTCACACTCATAGTCTATGTGTTACTAGCACAATACAGTCTAATTAACTCATTTCTTCCTCTGATAACACCCACAGTAAGAACCTGATATCATGGATGGGCAGTTTCCTACCATCTCTGTAGCCAGCCTGGTGGACATGAACATCCTAAGATGTAGCAATTGTCTCATGTATACTGACAACTTAATCCCAAAACAAACAAATAGTACATGTGAGAGATGTAGTTATAATGAAAATGGAGCCAAGACTCTACATACAGTCAAAGTGAATGCCAAACAGACTGTCAGCACACACACACACATCACTTCCCACACTAAATAAGGGCTTGACACATAAATCCACATATGCAGAAGTACTCACTAGTAACTTATCAAAAACTCTGAGGCATCCTAAATGCTGCCTTCAGAAACCACATATACACACAACAAAGCAACAAATAACCACAACACATAATAAAGGTCAGTCAGTGGTTTCCTCTCCAGTCCAGCTGGTGAATCTGGGAATTTTGAGGCAATGTTACAACTATCTCATGTACGCGGACAACCCTCTCCTCCTCCAAACAGGTTCAAATATATGTGAGAGATGCAACCATATAGCCAAACTGGAGGCTGAGCTCTCTCATCTCAAAACTGGTGTAACCAGTCAGGAGGAGAAGGTAACCTCACACAACACAATTCCAGTATCACATAGTCCCACCACAGCAGCAAACCAAACACATAAAAACACAAAAACATACTCGGAGGCTCTAAATAAAAATCTACCTAAGCAACAGAGACCTCCAAAGCAGACATCCAAGCAAACACTACCCCAAAACAAAACACGTACAACACATAGCACACAAAGTCAGTGTGCCAAGCAGTCACAGCCCTTAAGGCTGAATAACACACCTGATACCCTTGTAATAGGTGACTCTATTGTCAGACACACTAACGTCCCGCTCACCAGGCTGAATAAAGAGAAGGTCACAGTGAGCTGCCTGTCGGGCGCTAGGATCCACCACATAATGCAAGCACTCAGGTCACTCCAAAGCAAATACAAATATGACTCAGTCATTGTACATGCTGGCGTGAATGACCTGAGACGTACCTCCCTCGACTACATGAAAAGAGACATAGAGGAGCTCTCTGATCATATAGCCCAGGCCGGTATGACCCTGACCTTGAGCAGCATCTTACCCTCACCTAGAATGATGCCACAGTATAAAGACAAAATGATCGATTTTAATAATTGGCTAAAATTTTGGTGTCATTCAAAGGGGATCCAGTGTCTGTCAGCCTGGGATGACATGCTCGACAAGCCACGTTGCTTCGATAGGGACAGCTTGCACCTGTCACCCTTGGGCTTTCGGATATTGGCAAAGGCTCTTGCCACCCCCATAGTGCCTTTTTTAGGCAAGGCTCAAAAGTCAAATCCACCTCCATAGACAGCACAAGGAACAAGAAACTAAGGGTATTGCTGCTAAATGCCAGAAGTCTTAACCTCACGATGCATGCACTCGAAGCTCTCCTCAGTATGGAGAACATCGATATCTGTGCAGTGACAGAAACCTGGTTCAAGGCTCCAGAGAGCACCCCAGCACTACCAGGTTATACCTCATATCATGCTTTTCGGCCCCAAAACCCGGACCGAACCACAAAAGGAGGGGGAGTTTCCATATTTATCAAGGATATCCATATCTCCAGGTTAGTGGTAGTGCACGAAGTATCGGAGACCATCCATGTGCAACTGACAATGGGCAAGACTGCTTTTCAGGAAAGCCGAGTGGGATTCCTGACATTGAGAGGGTGGTCTGTAGGACGCTATAAACTGAAAAGCAGTCTTGCCCACTGTCAGTTGCTCTCTAAGATCTCTCAGAACACCATTATATTGGGTGACTTCAATTAACCAAACATAGACTGGAAGCATTACTCAAGCCCCAGCACCTTAGCCCAAAGGTTCCTGGAATTTATAAACTCAAATGCTATGGAACAACTAGTCACCACTCCCACAAGAGGGGAAAACGTACTAGACCTGATCATTACCAACATGGGTACTCTATGCTCCATACCAGAAGTATATTCCTCATTGGTAAGATCAGACCATAAATTAATTTCACTGGATATCCACATCCCGACCCCACACCCAGCCCAGAAAACCACAGTGAAAAACTACTCAAAAGCGAACTTCACACTTCTCAAAACTGAAGTGGAATCCTTCAAGGCCCCAGGGCCAGTTGAAACTACGGCCCAAACTGCAGAATCCTATATAAACGCATTCTACGGACATCTCCAGGAATGCATGGATCATGCTATCCCAAACAAAATCAAGACCCAATCACCCAAAGGCAAGTGTCCAGTCTGGTGGACCCCAGCTATAAATAAACTGTACAACAGAAGGAGGAAGCTACTACATGATAGAGTAAAATCCCTAAAAGGGAAGGCATCTCTGATCAGTACTAGCAAAAAATTATGATCCCTCATAAAATCCTCCAAGGCCAGCTTCGAGAGAAAAATTGCACAGGACACTAAAGACAATCATAAGGCTTTTTTCAGTTATGTTAGGAACCTGGGATGCAACTCCCAGACTTGTTCTGAGTTGATTCTAAACGACAAAAAATACACTGAACCCATAGACATCGCCAATATCCTGGCAGACAGGTTCAGTGCAAACTTCTCTACCCCTCCCCCCCCCAAAAGAGCAAGTATCTATCCCGGCAGAGTGCAGCCTCCAAAACATCTCTGATGCTCAGGTGAAGGCCGCCCTCTCCAAAGCAAAAAACACTGCTTCCATGGGACCAGATGGCATCCCTGGTTGCGTCCTACATGAACTCCAAGAAGAACTAATCCCTCAAGTAAAACTGCTGTACAATCTCTGCCTCACTACAGGATATGTGCCCAAAGAATGGCGTACAGCAACAGTGGTCCCACTCCACAAAGGTGGCGCATCTGCGGTCCCTGGAAACTATCACCCCATAAGCCTGACTAGCCTAGTATGCAAGGCTATGGAGAGGATCATCATGGAACTCATAAACAAAGACATTGGGGACCTACAGACACTAGATCCTACCGAATTTGGCTTTGTCAAGGGCAGATCCTGCCTTTTGAACCTGGTCAACTTCTTCAAAACAGTCACCAAGGCCATAGATGAAGGGAAGGTAGTCCACACAGCCTATCTGGACCTCGCAAAGGCATTTGACACAATACCCCACTCGGGCATCATAGATAAGCTACAAATAAACAATGATCCAGAATGTAGAACACCAAGTAAAATCCAAGGTAGAAGGAACGCAAGACAAACCAAATAGCGTAACAAAATTTAATCACCGCTTTCGTCCTAAGACTTCTTCAGAATACAAGTTAACAACATGAACAGGAACACCTTATATAGTCAATGGTTAATTAATTAATTGATGAATGAAAAAATTAATTATTCAATAAAATTCAATTAAAATAACCTAACAATCGTATAAGTGCCCCAACGGAGTTCGTCTTGGTGATCCAATGTTCAAAAAATTGGTCAACTTTTTTAATGATGCGGGACTGTCATTCTTAAAGTTATTATTAGATAACAACTTGTCAAAAATGAATACTTTGAAAGATGACATCAATAAAATTGAACTATTACTTAAAAAATCTCTGTTAGATAACAAAAAACAAGCGGAAGTTTTCGAAAAAATTTCCGAAGATGTTGAGAGACATTCTGAAGAAGTAATTAATAGGAAATATTCCAAATTATTACATGATATTGAGTCTTACGAGACTCACACTGCCTATAATTTTTTTGCTTCAAATGGCAAAGAGAGAAATTCAAAATTCTCTTCAGGTTCCGATAACAACAGACGCGGCTATAGTTCAGCCGTGACTGGTAATACAAATGCCATTAACAGCAAAAGTGAACCATTACACAAACGGCTTAACGAACCAGCCAAAGTCGATTCTGTTATAGAAAATACGGGGTCTGACAATGTCATTGATTCTGATAACATAACGGATGACATTATAAGCTTGGATAAAGTTACTCTGACATCCAATGAAGGTGGGGTAAAAAACAAAGTGGGTAACAACTCAGTGACTGCTTCTTCATCTTCCTCTACTAACCATTTTTTTACGAAAAAGACACCTTTCGAAAAGAAGATCATTTCTACAAGGAGTCGGACATTCTTGGCATCGAGCTCTTCAGGAGAAGAGACTTGAACCTTAATAAGAACAACTTTGACATTATTAATTTAACTGAAGTTAATTTTGACACTACTGAACTAAATGTTTTGAAATTAGGGTTCAATTTTGTTCCAACTACTAGAGCAGATTATGGTAGAACTGTAGTCGATGTAAAGAAGTATGTCAGGAGATTAAACCTACAGTATTTGTTAAATGACATATCTTTACCCACCAAAGTGTTGATTAAACCTTCAACATACAATCCCCAGTTGAATCACACCTTAAGATTTTTTGAAGACATTTGTATTCAGGAAATTGAAAAAAATATTAAGAGTAACAATAATTTCAATAATTTAAATAATGAGGAGAGGAAAGCCTTTTATAATTTACGCAAGAAAAATAAAACATTAAGATTTATGAGAAGCGACAAGGGAGGGAATATAGTAGTAATGACACAAGCAGCTTATAAAAACAAAATGTTAACTTTATTGAACAACAAACAAGAATATGAAATTGTTTCCTTAATGGACATCAATAAAAAGATCAGATTGATTCATTCTTTACTATATGATGCATTAATGACAGGTGAAATTGATCTTGAAGTTTATGACTTTTGTGTTGTTAATAAACCTAGAATAGGTATCCTTTTTGGGATACCTAAAATTCATAAATGTTTCTTTGACCCTCCCTTTAGGCCAATAGTTTCTTCTCCACATTCATGCACGGAAGGTATTTCCTTGGTGATAGACGCCACTTTGGGGCCAATAGTTTCTCAGCAGGAATCTTTTATTAAAGATTCTTGGCATTTTCTTGGAAAATTGAAAGAGTTCACAGACAACAAGACATTTAATCCCGTTACTGATATTATTTTTACCTTGGATATTATTTCTTTATACACATGTATACCTCACGAAGAGGGAGTTGAAGCCACACAAAGTTTTTTAACATCAAAAACAAACTTGAACACTAGTCAAGTTTCAACTATTTGCAGATTTTTGGAAATGTTGTTAAATAACAATTTCTTTTTATTTGACAACACCTATTATCGGCAAATTAGAGGGGTGGCAATGGGTTCACCTGCCGCACCCTCATATGCCAACTTAGTTTTATCCTGGTGGGAATGCAACAGTTTAAAAGCTATGCGAAACCGATATGAAATATTATTTTATCACCGGTTCGTAGATGATTTGATTTTCATTATTAGAGGAAATGCTAACACTGTAAACAAATTTTTAAGTGAAGTAAATTTAACATCTAATTATTTAAAATTCACTTTAGGTAACATTGGGTTAGTCATTAATTTTTTGGATGTCCTTTTCTGGTGGGACAATGTCGAGTCCAGATTTCATAGTAAAATTTTCAGAAAAGACACCTTTACGAATAGTTATTTACATTTTCAAAGTGGACATCCTTCTTATGTCATTAAAAATATACCTAAAGGCCAATTCATAAGAGCTTGTCGTATGACATCCAACGACAAAGACCTAAATGATGAACTACGTTTTATCGCCAATATGTTTTTAGATAGGGGATATGATAAGCTTCTCTTAGAGAATACAATTAGAGAAGTTTTAGACAAAAGACACACTTTATATCCAGCACTTTTGAATTTTAACACTTTAGTGAACAATAGCACTAACAATGCAAATTTGGTTAATTCTAAAATCATCACTAGAAGAACACCTATTTGTACCCTGGATATGACCAGTGACAGTTTAAGGATAAGACGCCTCATTGAAAGCAATTGGCGCATCATCCAAGGTAACCCTGACGTAAGTAAAGTCTTAGGAGACAAACCTGTTTTCACCTTTACAAATAACTAGAATATATAAAAAAATCTTTAGAACAGAATGAAAACACCCCCACCAATAACACCGGTAAAATCACCAATAAGAAAGGTATGTTTCAATGTTTAAATTGCAACATGTGTAGATACATTTCAACAGGGCCTTTCATTATTATAGAAAATTTTGATCAAACTTTTGTTGTCCCAGAATATGTTAATTGTAACACTGCTGGAGTCATTTACATCAGTTCTTGTACTTCATGTCCGGCTTTTTATGTCGGAATGGCAACTAGAAGTCTGAAAATCAGAATTCGTGAACATTTATATAGTATTAAGGCCCGTGATGAAAATAACGCCTTATTTAAGCATTCTTTAACATGTCATAACTTCAAAAAGTTCATATTTTCTGTGATTGAAGTTTGCAAAAGTGATTTAAGAGGTGGTGATTTTAAAAATTATATTGAGCAAAGGGAAACATTATGGCAGATCAGGTTGAAATCTGATAAATTTCCAGGGCTCAATGATACAATTAACATAAAATGTTTTTTGAGAGATACCAGACTTGACATTGACAAAACTATTTCAAAAGTGTTTTTTAATTAGTATACATTTATACTATTGTTAGGTTATTTTAATTGAATTTTATTGAATAATTAATTTTTTCATTCATCAATTAATTAATTAACCATTGACTATATAAGGTGTTCCTGTTCATGTTGTTAACTTGTATTCTGAAGAAGTCTTAGGACGAAAGCGGTGATTAAATTTTGTTACGCTATTTGGTTTGTCTTGCGTTCCTTCTACCTTGGATCATAGATAAGCTATCCAGCCTAAATATAAACCCCTATGTCACAAGATGGGTTGCAAACTGGCTCAAAGACAGAACCCACAGAGTCAGAGTTGCTGGAGCCATGTCAGACTCGAAACCGGTCACAAGTGGCATCCCACAAGGTTCTGTCCTGGGACCTCTCTTGTTTGATATTTACTTTTCTGAGGTACAGGCCAATGTGGGAGGACTATGGCTCACCAAGTTCGCAGATGACTGCAAACTGGGTGCCATAATCGACTCTCCAGCTGACACAAACATCCTTCAAAAAGGTCTCGCAGAGATGGATAACTGGTGCCAGAGCCATGGTCTAAAGCTAAATGCCAAAAAGTGTATAGTCATACCCTTTGGCAAAAACAATGTGCCCACAAATTACCACATAAGTGGTAACCCATTAAGTACAGAGAAAGTAATTAGGGATCTGGGGACCCAAGTTGATAGCAATCTCTCCTTTGACAACCACATTGCCAAAGTGGTTAGAAAGACCTTCTACATAGCCCACCTCATCATGAAAGGATTCACATCTAGATCAAGAGAGGTAATCGTGCCCCTTTATTTATCCCTCATCAGGCCCATCATAGAATACAATGCCCCCTTTGGGATGTACCTTACCCGACACCTGCAGCAATTAGAAAGACCCCAAAAGTACCTCACCAGGAGGATCAAGGGACTCAAACAGATGCCATATGCTGCTCGGTTAAAAAAAACTCCAGCTCTACTCAGTTGCATACCGCCTACTTGGGGCGATCTATGCCTGACATATAAAGCTATGTCCAACCCAGAATTAATGGACATGCTCCACCTCAGTAAATCTAAATCCCTTAGAGCCATGTGCTCGAGGGACTTGAACCTCAGCACAGAAATAAATAGAACATGCTGGAGGGACAGATTCATAACCCAGAGGCTCCCTTCGCTTTGGAATAGAATTCCAATTCATGTTAGGCAGAGCACCTCGCTGACTCTCTTCAAGAAGAATCTTGATGAGTGGATGGGGGATCGTAGGTTTGTCCCAGGGATTACTTCCATGTCACTATTAGACAGAGGCACAGTAAACTAAACTTTAAAAAGGGCACAGTATACTCAAATCAAGGGGTGGCGTAAGCCAAACACAATCGGGCTAGGCTTATAAATGTCCCAGGGCAGATAGCCTAGTATGAACCTATGAACCTATGAGCCTATAAGTGTCTTAACTAACAAGCCGATAAGGTGAAACACCACAAAATCTAACATACTGGTCATAAGAGACTCTATAGTGAGACACATGATGTCCCCTTCATCAGGCTGGATAAACAGAGGGTTAGGGTTAGCGGTATGTCAGGTGCCAGGATACAACAGATCACACAAGCATTCAAGTCACTCAACCACAAGTACCAGTATGACTTTGTCATAGTCCATGTGGGTGCAAATGACCTGACAGGTACTTCCCTTGTCTATATGAAAAGAGACATGATTGAGTCTCAGATTTTGTGTCACAGGCAGGTTTAAGTCTAGTCTTGAGCAACAGTCTACCTTCACCAAGGATGATGCCACAATACAAACAAAATGATTGACTTTAACAATTGGCATACCTTTTGGTATCAGTCCAATGGGATCTAATATTTGTCACCCTGGGATGACATGATCGACAGGCTATGCTGTTTTGCCAAAAATGGTCTGAGCCTGTCTCCTCTAGGCTTTTGGATACTGGCAAAGGTTTTAGCCACCCCTATAATGCCTTTTTAGGCAGTGTCAAAGTAACCAACCTCAAAATGTATCAAAATCTTCTATTGATAAGCTCAAGCTATTGCTGTTCAATGCTAGAAGTCTAAACAAGAAACTGCACTCCCTAAAATCACTTCTCGCCTTGGAAAATGCTGATGTCTGTGGTGCAGTCACTGAGACATGGTTCAAAGCCATGGAAAGCACCCCAGCTGTGCAAGGGTGCAATGCCTTCCATACATTCAGACCATCAGCTGAGCAAAAAGAACCAAAGGAGGAGGTGTCTCCATCTTCATAAAGGATAACTACACCTCAAGACTGGTGAACTAGTATGGCTCTCTCGAGCTACTTCATGTCCAACTAACCAGAGGCAAAATCCCACATGACATTATCGCTAGCTATAGGTGCCCTGCTATGAACCAGGAAAAACATACCACATACCCAGACTTATTGGAGTCCCTCACCATGCAGCCCAATACCTTACTCATGAGTGATTTTTAACTATCCTACCATTGACTGGGGAATATACATGGCTCCTAACAAGCAGGCTCAGCTGTTCTTGAACTTTGCCAATGTAAATTCTCTGGGAGAACTGGTCTGTACACACACACTAGGGGCTCAAATATCCTGGACATAGTACACACTAACATGGGGAGCATTGCACCCCCCATGTAATGTCATCTTTGGTAAGATCAGACCACAAAATGGTCTCCTTTGAATTAAATATAAGACCAGATACCCCATCAAGCTCAGAAATGCTAAAGAATTTCTGTAAGACAAATTATCTCCTACTAAGCGATAGCATATGAAAATTCAAAGCTCTCCTGAAACCACAAAATACAGAATCCTATGCAGAGAGGTACACCAATACCCTGTATAACAACTTAAGCATTTATATATAATTGGCAGTACCAGACTGAATTAAACCTAGGTCTTTCCTGAAAACCAAGCCACCATAATGAACTCTTGGTATAAACAGGCTATACAACGAAAGAAACTAATGTCCAAAATAAGTGGGAACAGCTCATCAGAAGAAGAAATTCCTCACTAGTCTAAACAAACTAATCAGAGATCTGGTCAAGTGCTCAAAAGCAAAAACAAATTATGAAGCAAAAATAGCAAAGCATTGTTTAACTACATCTAAAATTTTAAGGGGAATACCCAGCTATGCGCAGAGCTGGTTGTGGATGGCATCACCAATACTCATCTAGGGGAATAGCCAACCTGCTAACTGACAGATTTGGATCAAACTTCACCCCATGTCCCCACCGGTCATCTCCCAAAGTATACCTGCCACCATTTCTCACCGTATTACCTGAAGAGAGCAGGTCATCGCTGCACTATCCAAGGCTAAAAACATGATATCAATGGGCCCTGATGACATTCCAGGTTGCCTTTTAAATAACTTAACACTACTAAACAGAACCACTTGGATCCCTATTTAACCACAACCTCCAGACAGGCTATGTTCTGGCAGAATGGAGGACAGCAACAGTCATCACTCCACACAAGGGTGAACCATCAACCAACCCAGAGAATTATAGACCTATAATCCTGACTAGCCTCATTTGTAAGGGCATGGAAATTATTGTCATGTAGCTTATCATCAAAGACACTGGTAATCTCCAGACTCTGTACCCAACCAGTTCAGATTCATTAAGTGTAGATCATGTCTGTATGGCTGACTTCTTTGAGAAGGTTAAAAACACACAGACTTGAATCAGTCCAGAGGTACCAAAAAGACACCAACAATCTTAAAAACTGGATTTATTTAGCGCTTTTGTTTCTCTCCAATAGAAACTTCATCAGAATATAAAGACCCTTACACCCTTTGGGATTACAGTTCTTTAAGAAAGTCACCAAGGCCATGGATGAGGGAAAGATGGTGCATGCTACTTATCTTGACCTGGCCAAGGTGTTTAATACAGTTCCCCACTCAGGTATTATAGAGAAACTCTATCAACTGGGCATAAGCCCCTATGTCACCAGATGGGTATCCTAATGGCTCAGTGACAGAACACATGCTGTCAAAGTGGGTGAATTCACCTCTAGCAAGGGGCCAGTCATCATTGGCAAACCACAGGGTTCTGTCCTAAACCTTCTCCTGATCAGTATTTATTCTCAGAAGTCAAGGCAAATGTAGACGTCCTTTGGCTGATCAAGTTCATGAATGATTGCAAACTGGGGGCAATCACTGAATCCCCAAATGATACTGATATACTGCAGAAAGGATTAACACAGACAAATGATTGGTACCAGAAACAAGTATTGAAACCAAATGCAAAAACATTCATAATTATTCTCACTGGGAAAGAAAATAGCCCAGTTAATTATAATATAGACAGCATCTTCCTAAGAGTAGACCCAGTGGTATATGATCTGGTTACTCAGGTTGATAGTAATTTGAACTTCGATCATCATGTGTCCACTGTGGTGAAAAAGTTTTTCTATGTGGTACAACTCATACATAACGGCATGACATCCAGATCAAAGGATGTTATAATTCCATTGTACTTGACCCTCATCAGGCCAGTAATTGAGTACAATGCACCCTTTTGAATGTACCTCACCAGACATCTGGAACAGTTGGAGTGGCCCCAGACATTTCTCATCAAGAAGATACAGGGCATAAAAAATTAAGTCCTATGTGAAAAGACTGAAAGCTCTATCACTGTATTGTCTCTCCTACAGAATACTTACGGGCAATCTGTGTCTAGGTTACAGGCCAGTCTCCAATCTGGCCCTGATGGAAATGTTACACATTCGTAAATCAAACTGCGTGATGGTCACAAATTCCAGGGATCTTATCCTATCATCTGATATAAATAAATTGTGTTGGAGAGATAGATACATCTGTCAGGGGCTACCCCTTCTCTGAAACAAGCTTCCCATTCACATGAAGCAAAGCCCTCCCCGACCCTCTTCAAGCACAACCTAGCTCAATGGATCAATGGATGGGTAATCGTAACAAGAACAAGTCCCAAAACATGGAGACTAAATGGGTGAAAGAACAGACTTACATATAAATCCAAGATGCCATTTTTCAGAATATTTCCTTTACTCTAAGGTATTGCAATTGTGGAGTTGGTATATATATATATATATATATATATATATATATATATATATATACATACATATATATATATATATATATACCCACACACACACACACACACACACACACACACACACACACACACACACACACACACACACATGTAAATTGGGGGTGTGGGTTGGTTGTTCCCCATATGGGGGTGCAGACTCCCTCTTTGAGTTTTCAGCCTTTTTTTGGGGGGTTGTCTGCAACTTGACATTTTGAGTGCTGGCATTTGAACAGGGATCCAAAAAGGTCAACAAAGAAATAACCAAGTCTGACCTGAGAAACTAATACTGAAGAGGGTAGAATTTATAAAGAAAAAATATTAGTGTCTACAAATTCTGTGCTACTACTTCAGCACTTCTTTTACAGAGTCTGGCATATGTGTTTTGCCTATCTCCTATTACCCAGCCACAAGCACTAGTCAGATGAACTATTACTTAAAGGAGAAGCACACCCACAGAATCAAAAAACATGTGTATTTAATGATGGTTTGGGGTTTCCTACATTTTAACACCACTCTGGGACTATTTACAGGTTTTTAAATATTTTTATACGTAATTTCTGAGTCTGGCCACATGGGGTCTGGCATCTTGAAGTAATTCTTATTGTTTAGTCTGCATCTAGGTATCCCAAAATGCAGTGCTTGTCTGTAAAAAAATACATCACCCAGGCCTCTTTCTTTCCTAGAGCTCATTTCACTGCATTGATTTTACATGCGTACAGTGCTGTCTTTCAATCAGTTAGTATTAAGTAACATTTCATGCCATCCAATGACTATGTAAAACACAACAGTGCAAATGCCACAGAGCAGACTTTCAAAGTGCTTTTTATTGCTGCTTCTTTTTAGAATGGCTAAACTGCAGTCTTTTGTGAAGCCTGAATTGTAATAGTTTGATTCATCTCACACCCCCTTCACACCTAACTTCCCTAGCTGTTAAAGTGCTAAGGGTAATTTGAGCTGCTACCTGCTATGATTGACTGCTTACAGCAGGGGACTTGACATATGTACTGTTTCCTTGCCCTAGCCTTTACTTTATGTATGGGTAGGGGAAGGACCAGGAAGCTGTGACATCACAGCATGGATGGGTTTTTAGGACGGTAATGGTGATGTCAGTTTGGGAAGGGAATTGGCCAGAAAACTACCTGTATTCAGTGCCCTTGATGACATCAATGAATTGGAGACTGCAGCAAGCTTTTCCACGGAGGGATAAAAGTTTTTTGAAAGTGAAACAACCACAATAGAGTAAGATACTGTTCTAGTTTAGAGAAACTATTGATTTAAATAATTTAAATGCTGTAGTTTTATTTATTCATAGCAGGAACAGTAAATAGGGAGAAAAAGGACAGAAAATATGAGCATTTAATAATAGAATCCTGTTGTTGTCCTTTACATTTCATGAGAGAAAAAAAACTATTTCTGAACTATAATCTGAAATCAGAGCCCACCTTTGACTTTACCTGTGCCTTCTAATGGACCTGGTACATCTTGTATCCCAGAATGTAGATTAATCAACATAGAAGGCCAATTGTTGGAAAGATTTTTATTACTTAGCTCACATTATATTTAAAAAATGTGTTTAAACAAATGTCAGAAAATATTTACAGTTTAACAGATTCTAAAATAAAGAGATTTCCTAATGTGAAAACTGCTGAATCTCACAGGTTTAAAGCATTAATGTGTACTTATAATGCAGTGAATGCATCTACTGAAGCAGCCATGACACCATAGTTATACAAAGATATGTTTGGCTAATGCCTCCGAATCCACCTGAAGATGTTAATGTACATATTTTGGACAACTCAGTTACATGTAACTTCCTGTTTTGGTTATGCAGTTGTAGACCTATTAAAATCCTAGGAAAAGAAGAGTAAACAATGTTTATCACCAGGGAGAGTGCTTTCTACCTGCTCTTTGTTTTCAAATAAATGTATTTCCCCTTTTCCAAAAAATTATCTTCACAGAAGCTCTGCTCACAATCTTGATGAACTACATGCAAAAATCTGAACATATGAAGACATCTCATTCAAAACTTGAGTAACAGTACTACCTTTTAATTTCTCAGAATGTTCTGCTTTTATTCAAACTCTTACAATATCTTTGAATTTATGTTTTCTGCTAATGTTATTTTTTAGAGTAGCTAGACTTTCAGTAACTGTGATGTTTACTGTTTTTTCATCTTGCAGTCTGATTATGTTAGATCAAATCAAGTATAGTGAACAACCGCTGTAGTCCATACCTTTCAACTTCCAGGCAATGAAAATAGGTATAAAGGCTCCTGAAAAGTAAATTTATCTGTTTGAAACTCTGGACACATAATTAGTGTGACACTGCCAGCCCAGCAATCTGGAATTTTATAAATAATTCTAGTCCATTTGTGAATATTGATATGATTTATACAGAACTGTATGTTATGTACTGACCTTCAAAAATGTAACCATAGTATACCCTGCTGGAACATAGAATATTAACTTACAAGACATCAAGAAAATAAGTTAAAATTATGTGCTATACCATGTGCTATAAAAGTTAGTTTCAGTGCAGCAAGCAGACACACTGTCTAGAGCTAGACATTTTTTCTATTGTCTGAAAAGAAAAGTAATTGCTAGGTTTAAAATGTAAAGTGTTTGATTGCTTTATGACTCCCTAGCAGCTGCATATCTGAGAGATATGTACTTCTCAAACAGAGATGTTAAAATTCTATAAGTTTCTGTTTAACCTGGGGACTGAAGTCAGGTGACAAAGAGTAATGTCATCTTAGTTAACACACCAGTAATGTTTGACATTAATTTAAGAACACTCTCAGAGAGAGACTATGCATTTTGTATCTTGTCTTGGACTTTGAAACATCCACTCAGCACTTCTGCCTGTGTATTGTCTGTAAGTAAGACTTAGCGCATAGTGTCTGTCTTAGATATATATAGGAATATAGTAAAGATTAGTTTAGATGTTTTCTGTATTTATTTGTGACTGTCCTGCAATGTTGTTTTAAAATATTTCCTGTGATTTTGAACTCTGAAGTAACTGTGTCTGTTTCTTGAGTATTTTTTTTTTATTATTTATTATTAAGTATATTTAAATCTATCTTTGTGGCTGATACATATTTAAGCTCATAGAGTACTTGCATTTGTATTTGGTGGCACTGTACAAGCCACTCCTAAATAGCCTTGCTCTTGGTCAGACTACCACTTGGATAATAGTAACATTACACAGTAGGATTGGACTCCCTTTGTTAAGGGCCTTAAGTAGCTGATAAAGGGTGGCTGGTGGCAGCTGGTACTACCTTACAGTTTAGGCAAAAGGGAGCTAGTAAACCTGTGCCAGCCTTTTTCAGGTGTGTGTGTGTGTGTGTGTGTGTGTGTGTGTGTGTGTGTGTGTGTGTGTGTGAATCAAATCTCAAAGTGTGCATATTTCAGCTACTTGGGCAGGGACATGAAGCACTGGTTGGACAGTAAGGGTGCTGGAGGTCTTAGTTTGGCCACTTGGCTGAGATCTTAACCCTTATAGCTGTGCCAGTGGGGAGTCTTATTGGAATCTGGAGAAAGAGGGAGAAACCAGCCCCAGACTGACTGTGATCTCTGTGTGCTCTTAAGGGAAATTGCACTTTATGGTGCATGTACTTGTCATCCTCCCACGTGTACGTTCCTCACTGTTACCAGTGGTGAGGATTGAGGCTCCTTGATTACTGGGCCAGTGCAGGGGCATCACAATTAGCATAAATAATGCATACCAAATACCATACCAGCTCTCGCAATTCCTGTAGGATTATGAAATACTACTCAGAAATAGACATTTAAAACAATGAGCATGACAAAATGACACAAAATATAAGATTATTATAATGTCTGTATTGTGAAATGAGATTATTGCAAAAATGCATCCTTCTCTCAATGAACTGCTTGTCCTGTTTCAAATACACTTTTGCTGGGAAACAAAACCAAATGGAAAAAAAGGCCATCCAAAAGGCTATGTAAGCCTGCTGCTCTTACCTAGAATATAGCTCAACACATTTGAAACTATTTAACATGTTGTAGCAAACCTTTCAGAAAAGTGTGCCATGATGCTTACCTACAGCATGCACTTAGCTGAGGAATTCAGATATAAAGACAGTCACAGAGAGAGCGTCATACCTCTCAACATTTTAGCACAAGAAATCTGGACAAAACCTAAATTAATGAGGGGACAAAGGCCCAAAAATAGGGACAGATTTTAGATACTGCTTGTATAAGTTGGTAGAATAGCAGGAATTGTGTTACTATCCATTTTCTGAAAGATACCAAGTTTGAAACTCAAATGTATGTCATTATTTAATGATTTCAGTCCTCAGTGATTTGTCAGAAAACAAAAAATGTTATGAAGAACTAAGGAAAAGTATGAGGAGACAAAAATCTGGACAGCTGAGATGTAGAACTTTAATTTAATGTACTGTTTGTCACTGCATGAGTGTAAATGTGATGGAAGAGGCTAAAACATGAATCCATTCACCCAGAAACATTTTTTTCTCAGAAAATCTTTGACTTTTTTAAACTTTGTTTTATTGATGCATCCAATTCACAAACAGCATTATGACACAAGATTTTCTTGTATTTTTTAATCAAGAAACAATGTTTCAAAAAGAAGCACTCACTTGGAACACATTGTACTTTCTAACATGTTACACCTTTTTTCCAGATTTTTGTTGTGGACTCATAATGCATATAATGGACTTCTTTATATATATATATATATTTTCTCATTTACTAATTGACAGTTGAACAATCAGAAATATTTTGTCTTAAGATATACTGTTTCCTGAACTTGCATAAAACAGCAAAAAGCTGGGCATGCAGTGGGACAGTATGAAGGGTTTCTCAACCACTTCTACAACTGATATTGACTTTCAAAAGCCCCATCCTTTATAGATGGATGTTTGTTTCATATCTCTGGTCTTTAGCAGGGATTTAGAGGTGGTGCTTATATCCCAGCACACGTGCCCCAACTTGCCTCCTAAAGTGAGATATAAACAGGCTCAATTTTGTCATTCTTCCAACTCCAAGGATGCTAATTAAAATTAATTAAACCTGGGTCATCCTGATCAAAGTCAGGGCTCCACCCCTCTATGCCATGGTGCCAACACACACACTAGTTACTTTGTAGTTCTATTTAGTCCAAGGTTTTTACATTATTTATTTTTAATTTAAACAGCACAATTCCTATCTATTTGTTTCATCGCCTTATTTACATGACAGTAAGCTACTACTCTTTATTACTCAAAGATAATTGTTAAAAGTCTTTCAGTTCTGGAATAAGTGTTTACTGTAGACCCATATTTCTGTCTGAAGCTAGTATTTATTTCTTTAAATGCAGAGGTTGGGCTTAATTTAGTTTTATGAAATAAGTGAATATTTGTACTCATTGCTTGGGAACTAATGCATTTAAACAGTTGTCTTGTTTCTATAAAGACATTATAGAAACATTGCAGTTTTTTTTGGTTAATTAATACATGTTCTGTGTGATTTCCTTCAATTTAAAGCTATGCTACACCAGTTACTTTCAGTATTTTAAAATGTTTATTGTATAGGTTGCAAGTAAATTCTACATTTTTCTTGCCTCTAAACATTATGAGTTTAGTCAATTCTTTACCATAGCTGGACCTCATTTATGATACTCTTATATGCCCACTTATTTAATTTGTTATTTCCTTAACTTTGTATATAGCACAATATATTACACTAATGTGGGATATTAACATTTTAAGTTAGGGTTACCACCTGTTCCACTTTGTGAGGGACAGTCCCTCTTTGGTCAGTTGTGTCCTGCAAAAAAATTAAAAAAAATGACAAATGTCCTGAGATTTTAGGACAAAAATATTTCCTAGATTTTATGTAATAGTTGCATAAAACAGTCATTCTGTATCTGAAACACCTAAATGTTATAAGAAACAGAATAAGCAACTAAAATGCTACAACAATAAGCTTTTATTTAGGCAAAAAACTGAAGTTCTATCCTTTGTACTGGCTGTGGGTATGTTTTTCCCTACAAAATCTGACGTTTGTACCTGAAATGTCCCACTTTGGGCATTTGAAAAGGTGGCAACCCTATTTTAAGTAGTTACTCTAATGCTCAGTGCATTAATAATGTTGCCCACTGGTTTAAACTAGTCTGATGACCATTACCCCAAGAAACAGTACTAGGGATTCTGCCCAGATGGCATCATTTACTGTGGCACTGGCTAGTCCCAAAGAAGATAATGCAGTTATATCTAAGCATACATACTACAGTAGTAGCTCTTTGAGTTTCATTCAGTATAATTCTAAAGTCATCCACCCAATACCTCAGAATTTAATTTTTAAAACTATCTACATAATATCATCCAGTTTTTGTATATGAAGATTGTCTTCCTGCTGTGGATTACTAGCAAGGGAAGTCTTTTTCAAGATTTATCTTGCATGATTTGGTGGGAATGTTGTGCTTACTGAACCCTCAGAATAAATCTTCAGAATTTCATTATGCAATACTGTTTTTTATTATGGTTATCCCATTGAGATTTTAATTATTTTACAGAACATAAATCAGTCTTTCCTTCACAATCAAGTGTTTCTACAAATAGTTATTGCACATTTATATCTTTACATGCAGTTGTCTCTGCATATAGTTACTGCATATGTGTGTGTGTGTGTGTGTGTGTGTGTGTGTGTGTGTGTGTGTGTGTGTGTGTGTGTGTGTGTGTGTGTGTGTGTGTGTGCCCCCCACTTTATTTTGCGTTTTTTTTTAATGGATCAGCAATTTTTTTCCCCTGGGGAAAAAAATCACTGATCTGTTTGTTCGACATTTTCTTTTTTCTGTGTTAGTGGGTCGATGATATAGCATTTGCAATTTAGTGCATTCGCTTATATAAAATAGTCTCTCTCTCTCTATATATATATATATATATGCATGTATGTGTGTATATACTATTTCTATTTCAGTTCAGTAATACAGGGCAAGCCATGGTGATACAGCGCTAGCGTTGTTGCTTCACAGCAAGAGTTTCTCCTGTTTGATTCTCTGCTGGAGTGCCTTCTGTGTGGAGTCTGCATGTTCTCCCCACAGTCGAGTGGCCTCCGAAAGACATGCATGAATGGACGTGCCTTTGCTGAAGGTTGGGCGTCGGACTGGCAACTCGGTATCATAAAAACCTACTGCCAATCATTAGCAGACCGGAGTTCCACTGTGGCGACCTATAACCGGGAAAAGGCAAACAACAATAGTTACAGGAATACTTAATTTTTAATCTTTCTATATATACAGGTACTGAACTGTCATAACTATATGTGTGTGTGTGTGTGTGTGTGTGTGTGTGTGTGTATAATATAGATCTAGATATAGATATAGATATAGATATGTATGTATGTTTTATGCATGTTTGCACACACGTGCACACACACACATATATATATATATATATCTGTGTATACACACACACACACACACACACACACACACACGCACACACGCACACACATATATTTATATGTACTACTTCAGCTCAGTAATAACCACAGGAACACTTAATAATTTTTAGAGTCAACATGGGTTTATTTACAGGGGAGGTCATTACAAAACAAGTAGAAACAGAAAACAGTCTTTAAAGTAGTACTTGAGAGTTTTATGGAAAATAACTGTTGAGACGTTGAGATAGCTTTATTTTCATGCAACATAGCCCACACAAAAGTGTGTGTCAATGGTGACCTTAAAATGCCCAAGGCTGAAAAGTACTTCACTTTAGCACTTTCACAGCATAATTAGTAACAGTTCCACAAGTAAGAAAAACTCTCAACAGCTTCCCACACAGTCAGGGTAGACAGCACAGGTATAACAACCTTCTTTTCATAGGTTCATAGGTTCATACTAGGCTATCTGCCCTAGGGCATTTATAAGCCTAGCCAGAGTGTGTTTGGCTTTCGCCACCCATTTTAAATTAATTTTGCTATGCATTTTTTGAGGTTAGTATACTGTGCCTCTGTCTAACAGTGACACAGAAGTGATAGCCAGGGTAAACCTACGATCTCCCATCCACTCATCAAGATTCCTCTTGAAGAGAGTCAATGTGGGACTCTGCCTAACCTGGACTGGGATTTTATTCCAGAGTGAAGGGATCCTCTGGGTTATGAATCTGTCCCTCCAGCATGTCCTATTTATTTCAGTGCTGAGGTTCAAGTCTCTCGTGCGCGTAGCTCGATGGGATTTGGATTTTCTGAGGTGCAGCATGTCCATTAATTCTGGGTTGGACATGGCTTTATACGTCAGGCACAGATCGCCTCTGAGCAGGTGGTATGCCACTGAGTAGAGCTGGAGTTTCTTTAACCGGGCAGCATATGGCATCTGTTTGAGCCCTTTGATCCTCTTGGTGAGGTACTTTTGGGGTCTTTCCAGTTGCTGCAGGTGTCTGGTAAGGTACATCCCAAAAGGGGCATTGTACTCAATTATGGGCCTGATGAGGGATGAGTAAAGATGTACGATGACCTCCCCTGATCTAGATGTGAATCCCTTCATGATTAGGTGGGCTATATAAAATGTTTTTCTAACCACTTTGGCCACGTGGTTGTCAAATGAGAGATTGCTATCAACTTGGGTCCCCAGGTCCCTAATGACTTCTTCTGTACTTAATGGATTACCACCTATGTGGTAATTTGTGGGCACTTTGTTTTTGCCAAAGGGGATGACTATACACTTTTTGGCGTTTAGCTTGAGGCCATGGCTCTGGCACCAGTTGTCTGTTTCTATGAGGCCCTTTTGGAGGATGCTTGTGTCGGCTGGAGAGTTGATTATGGCACCCAGTTTGCAGTCATCTGCGAACTTGGTCAGCCACAGTCTTTCTGTGTTGGCCTGTACCGCCGAGAAATATATACCGAACAAGAGAGGTCCCAGGACTGAGCCTTGTGGGACGCCACTTGTAACTGGTTTGGAGTCTGACATGGCTCCAGCAATTCTAACCATGTGGGTTCTGTCCTTGAGCCAGTTTGCAACCCATCTAGTGACACAGGGGTTTATATTTAAGCTGGTGAGCTTATCTATAATGCCCGAGTGGGGTATTGTATCGAAGGCTTTTGTGAGGTCCAGGTAGGCTGTGTGGACCACCTTCCCTCGTCAATGGCCTTGGTGACTGTTTCAAAGAAATTGACCAGGTTTAAGAGGCAGGATCTGCCCTTAACAAAGCCAAACTGGGTAGGATCCAGTGTCTGTAGGTCCCCAATATCTTTATTTATGAGGTCCATGATGATCCTTTCCATAGCTTTGCAGACCAAGCTAGTCAGGCTTATGGGGCGATAGTTTCCAGGATCTGTTGAGGCACCACCTTTGTGGAGAGGGACCACTGTTGCTGTACGCCACTCTTTGGGTACATATCCTGTAGTAAGGCTAAGATTGAACAGTAGTTTTATGTTTGGGTTTAGCTCTTCTTGGAGTTCATGTAGGACGCAGCCCGGGACACCATCTGGTCCCATTGATGCTGTGTTTTTTGCTTTGGAGAGGGCGGCTCTTACCTGAGCATCTGAGATGTCAGGGGGGCAGCACTCTGTTGGGATAGATATTTGCCCTTTTGGTGGGGAGAGGGGGGAAAAGTTTGCACTGAACCTGTCAGCTAGGATGTTGGCAATGTCTGTGGGCTCGGTGTATTTTTTGTCATTTTGGACTAATTCTGAGCATATCTGGGAATTCCCACCCAGGTTCCTGGCTTTCCATTCTACTAAAGACGCATTCTGCTACTTGAAGAGACTCAGAATCCTCTTTAGAAATCCCTAGGGTTGATGTTCATTCAAAGCCTACTGAGCACAGGCTTAAAATATAGCTGGTTTTACCCTCACATGGTTTACTGCCTGTAAAACTTGTAGTTGTTGCCAGTGACATCCACTAGCAGAAAACGTGGATTCAGTCAGGAGTTTCCTGTCTCACCCTACTCAGCCCCCTAGTGTTTAAGACTGGAAAAGCAACCATTCATTACCTTACTTCTCAGTCATTTATTGTCAGCAATTGATGACTTTGTCTTAGTAGCTGCGATGGTGCAGCAGTAGCATTGTCGCCTCATAACAAGAGGTTCTCCTGTTCAATTTTCAGCTGGAGCACCTTCTGTGTGGAGTCTGCATGTCCTCCCCGTGGTCGAGTGGCATTCGAGAAACATGCGTGAATGGGCATGCCTTAGTTGAAGGTTGGGCATCGGGCTGGCACCTTGGCACCGTAAAAATCAACTGCCAATCATTAGCGGACCGGCGTTTCTCTGTGGTGACCCCTAACCAGGAAAAGCCGGAAGAACAACAACTTGATGACTTTGCCTTATATGTTCCTTTGTTTTATGCTTATGAATGTTAATTTTGTTTTGTTGTTTGCGTAGCTATCAGCCCTTCTTTCTTTTACTAGATTAGTTTACTTTCTGACAACTGATACTTCATTTAATTTTATTTTTCCAGATTTACCATAGTTAATCATTTATAGATACAGGTCTTATATTGAAGTATATTACTTTCATTTAACTTTTCTAAAGTTTTATGATTTGTTTCACTATACAAAGGAAAGGCTATTTCTCTTTTGCATAAATCCTTCTTTGTTAGGAATCTCTGGTTCAAATAACTAAAGAAAAAGTGCACTATCCTAGAATTTAAAATGGACCCACATGCACAAAGTCAAAGATTGTGAACACTGCAGAAAATAAGGCAAGGTAGACACACTCCAACAAGGTCCTGCAATGCAGTTAGGAAAGAAGCTACTGGTTTTGCTGTTTCAGACAATATGAAATATAAGCAATGATGACATAACCACAAATGTCGTGATTTGCTCATATAGTGACTATTACTCAAAGGTCTAATGCTATTCTATACTAACCCATAACTGTATGCATACATATACATATGTATGTCTGTAAATGTGTGTGTGTGTGTGTGTGTGTGTGTGTGTGTGTGTGTGTGTGTGTGTGTGTGTGTGTGTGTGTGTGTGTGTATACTAATAAATTCCAAATGTACTTTTGCTCAGCACTCACAATATTGACCAAAACCCACCAAAACATCAAAGGTTTCGAATGGGCTTTACTATGGGTCCCTACATTATCTTTTGCTGCTTTACATTTTATTCAACATTCCTAGAGCCAACCAAAGCCTGTTCTGCTGCTGCTAATGCACACACACACACACACACACACACACACACACACACACACACACACACACACACACACACACACACACACACACACACAGGTATGTGTGTGTGTGACCATATATTCATGTTCACACATACACAATGCTTTTAAAATGATAAACCAACACCAGTAAGTTCTTCATGACTGCCATTACTGTCCTCATGAAGTTGGTTTTAAACAGTAATGTTTTTATAACTTGCATATACCATCACCGTCAGAGTTGCTTTCCTTCTTTCTTTGTAGTAGAAGACAGTAATATAACAGACCTGCAGATCTACATCACGTACTCACATCATTAGTGTCCTTTAGTATTGTTGTGATGTATCCCTTTTGTAGGGAAAAGACAGGAGAGCAGGCAACAGCATGCTGAAAGGTAGGCACAACTGACAGGGAAGTAAAAGTATCTCTTAAGAAAGCTGACCCTCTTATGTTCATTTTGCCTCTGCATGAAAGTCATACCAGACTTTTAACTCTAGCTTATTGATAAGTGACTTTAGCAGGTTGGTTTTCTTAGTACTTTCTTGATTCCCTATAAAGCCTGAGAAAAATGTCTACTGATTAATTTAACGGATAAGAAAAATGTCTAATTTGCCACTAACCTAAATGCATACTGCTGTCTGCCTATGCAGTGAATACATTGTAATTTTCTTTATCAGTCTCTGGTGTGCATTCTGAGTGAGGCTGAAAAAATCCACCGCACTGCGCAATCAATGCAAAGCTCTCCTTGTCATATCTGAAAATGATTATGTCTAGGATCTTCCTGCCATCTGTCACGATAATATATAACACTGGTTATTCTCTAGGGTTCCTACTGTTATCTACTTTACCCTAAGAATTAATATTTGCTATGGTGGGAGCCCATCACCACTTTTAAACTGACTAAGAAAACAAGTCTGCTTCTTCTCCACAGTGGAACAACAGTCCACAGAATGACTGGCAGTGACGTTTTCCCATTAGGGGTTGCCACAGCAGAACAATGGTCTGTAGAACGATTGGCAGTAAAGTTTTACGGTGTCAAGCTGCCAGCCCAGCACCCAACCTTCCACAGAAGGCACACACCTACGCCTAGGGCCAATTTAGAGTGTCTAATCCACCTAAAGTATGTCTTTGGGATGTGGGAGGAAACCGGAGCACCAGGTGGAAACCCACAAGACTGCAGGGAGGACAGACAGACTTTGCACAGAAGACATCCCAGCCGAGAGTCAAACCGGATCACCTCTTGCTATGAGGTGGCAATGCTATCTGCTGCACCACTTTAGCTGCTCTAAACTGGGAAAACAAGTGATCCTTTTAAATGCATGTTACTGTCTAAACACAGTCCATTAAAACACAATACTCCTAGCTTTTAAAATAACTTTCCTAAAGAAAGTAATACAACATCAACAAACTTAAGAAAAATGGAAGGTTTTTCCTCAAAGGGAACTTACCTGCACAGCAAAGAAAAGCACAAGCTGACCATCGGTCCTAAAAAGCCTAAGAGGTGAGTACTCTTCAGTGGCAGTAAGCTCTGAAGGGCTTCACGCCCAAACGCAGCTTTTAGGCAGCTCAGCTTGAGCTACTTGACAGTTTGGGTGTGTTGAAGGTGCCCTGAAGCTTTAGAAGCTAGCCGACTGTTATATGCTTGGGAGGATATAACCTACAGAGCTAAGGCTACTGCAGCAGTGATTACTATGATGAATATTTATGTTTGCTAGGGTGGAGTCCATCTCTGATTTCATTCCATCATGCAGCATGAGTGTGACTATGTTGAATGAATGTCTCTGCTACAACCACATCAGTTGTATCATCACATTTCACAGATATATCGCCATTGCAGACCATTAGGTTAGTGCCAAGGCATCATGTGTTTTGGATAAGCTAGTACAGGCATAATCTAGTAATTACATGACAAACTGTGCAATGATGTAGCACTACTGAAGTACCTAAAACTGCTGTCCTCTTTACTGTAGCACAAGCCATCCACTAAACACTACTTAGGAAGCAAAGCAGGAAATGTGGCACTATAGATTGTCCTGTCGAGTACTATGCACATCATTCCATTTATTAGTCATATCTTTATGTGGATAACACAGTTGGGTGCATATGTGCATTCTACTTTACAAGGCTGTTATTTTAAAGTATATGTCACCAGTCCTTTATTCCAGTTTGAACTTTAAAATTGTATTGTGGTGAGATCTTTATGAATGGTAACCTCCCACTGCCACTAATATTATCTAACACAAATCAATTAGCACTGTAAAGTACTGCCCCAATGGAAATTGCATATCTTTTAATAGAAATATGGATAGAACATTATTTTATATAACTCCAACTTTGTATTTTAGATTTGTACTCCTCCATTTGTCCCCATTTTATTCCAATTCTTTATTTACCCTTTTTATTTCTGTGATTGTATATGTCCTATTGTATCTTTTCAAAACTACAATTATCGCTCTCTGTTGTTTTCAGATTTAAATAAATACCACTTCTCAAGGGCTGTTTATTGATATGAAATACCTACTTTGTACATGACAGTTAACTTTTGGGTGCTATTAACTGCATTTTGAAATTTAAAAGCACTGCTGTTTGTGACTAACATTGGACAAGTAACCATTTAGAACCATATCAGTTATACTTTACGGCTAAGCTCTTACTTTTTAAGAGCCTGCTAAATTTTATGCTGTATAATTAGGTGTTTGATGTTACCTACTTCCTTACATTTGATATCTTTGTGACTTGGACTTATAGGTTCATAGGTTCATAGGTTTATACTAGGCTATCTGCCCTAAGGCATTTATAAGCCTAGCCCAAATTTTTGTGGCTTACGCCACCCCTTATATGAAAAAATACTGTGCCCATTAGTTTGTTGTGCCTCTGTCCAGCAGTGACACAGAGATGATTCCCGGGGTAAACCTACGATCTCCCATCCACAGGTCTAGATTTCTCTTGAACAGAGTCAGCGAGGTGCTCGGCCTCACATGGACCGGGATTTTATTCCACAGCATAGGGAGTCTCTGAGTGATAAATCTATCCCTCGAGCACGTCCTATTTATATCCGTGCTAAGGTTTAAGTCGCTTGCTCTAGTGGTTTTGGTGGATTTGGATTTTTTGAGGTGGAGCATGTCCATTAATTCCGGGTTGGACATGGCCTTGTATGTCAGGCACATGTCACCTCTGAGCAGACGGTATGCGACTGAATAGAGCTGGAGTTTCTTCAATCTGGCAGCATATGACAGATTTTGGAGTCCCTTTACCCTTTTGGTGAGGAACTTTTGGGGTCTCTCCAATTGCTGCATATGTCGGGTGAGATACATCCCGAATGGGGCATTGTACTCGATCATTGGTCTGATAAGTGAAGAGTACAGGGGAACAATGACCTCACTAGATCTGGATGTGAATCCCTTCATGATCAGGTGGGCAATGTAGAAGGTCATTCTAACCACTTTAGCAATGTGAGTGTCAAAAGAAAGGCCACTGTCAACCTGGGTCCCCAGGTCCCTGATAACCTCTTCTGTGCTTAGTGGATTGCCACCTATATGGTAGCCTGGGGTTACCTTGTTTTTCCCGAAGGGTATGACTATACATTTTTTGGCGTTTAACTTCAGGCCATAGCTCTGGCACCAGTTATCTGTTTCTGTGAGTCCCTTCTGAAGGATATCCGTGTCCGATGCACTTTCCACTATGGCGCCCAGTTTGCAGTCGTCTGCAGACTTTGTCAGCCAAAGTCCTCCCATGTTGGCCTGTACTTCTGAGAAGTAGATGCCAAACAATAACAATGAACACAAGCTGCAGTGCATTATCACCACGTAATTATTTTAAATTTTATCCCAGCAGCTAATGTAGTTTTTCTCAGAAAGTGATACAAACACAGTATGCTTAATATTGTTAATTATTTGAGGCAAAGACATTTAATGAAATCTTGCTATTGACAAGTATCATACTTCTTGTGTGCTGAATTGTTATTCACATTTTTATTCCTGGATTTTATTTTCTTACCAGTATATACCTATGCTTTACACTGAGTCTAATGCCATCATTTGATTTTTATGTGATTTTGTATGAGAACACACATGAGAGGAGTCAATGTCACCAACAATCACCAAATCCAAAAACAAGATGACCAGACAAACTGTGCACTAAACCAACAAATGGTGGGGAGATGAAGTAATACAAAATATAAAATACAAAGTTTTCATATAAGATTTAGCGCTTTCATCCTATTCCAACAGGACTGCATCAGAATAAAAACGACTCGTCACATCCTTCCTTTTATAGTCTTCATCCCAATTAACCAAGATTCATCAAATGGTCAAGTTAACAATTTCCTAAAGATACAACCACAGATAATATTTTAAGGCACATCTTATTCATTTCATATTCAAAATGAAGCTGTTATTATATATACCAGTCTTTTGAACAAAAACTTTATTTTAGAAAATTCTAAATCTCATAAAATTAGTAAGATTTATAAAATGTATACAATTTATATAGGCTAGAATGTGTTCTTAAAACTCATTACAATAAACCCTGTTTACTTAAGAACACACATAAAAACATGCATATAAAAACTGAAAAGCATAGAAACTATGCAGTCTATCTTCTCTGCATTGTAAAAGAGATTGCACCGAGACATAATCATTTAAACCAGGGCTGATAAAGGCATTTAATCTAAACTGCCACAATAATTCATTACACCCCAAAACATTTCCCCAATTGCCTCCTCTAGGATCCAAATCCTTTTGATGGCTTCTAAGTCAAGGGTCACCTGCAAAGCTGTCCTGTATGGGCTGTTTGCTATCAGACCCATAACATTTGGTTAAATGCCTGTTTCCTGAATGGCAAATGATGGAATCCAAATGGTTGAAAGTCCCTTTAATTGAATGACCATTTGATTGAAAGTTTGTTTCAGTGACTGTGGCATTTGTGCACTATTTTTTCACTTCCTCTTCTTGTGCACATACCATAATGTTATGTCTTCTCCAAGTTTAATTTATCTGTAGTTTTCTTCCCCCTGCCCTTTCCATCTAAGTTAATATACTCCATCTATGTCCTACTATTCTTATAACATCTTTGCCAGTAAGTCATTCTCTTTATTTTTTCTATAACAAATATGTTATTCTTTTTGTATGTCTTTCCCAGTAAATCATTGTCTTTGATTTTCTATAGCAACTGCTAATCATATTATTTATCCATTTTACTTATTACTTAAGCCTATGATTGTCTAAATATTGTCTTTACTGGAGCTTTTCTCCCTGGGCTTCCACTAAAAATGGGTACAATTGCCCAGTTGATCTTTCCTGGTGAATGAATGAATGAATGAATGAATGAATGAATGAATTAATTAATTAATTAATTAATTAATTAATAAATACAAGTACTCCCACTCAATAGTTAAGAAGACAAAACCTGTTTCTTCTTCCCTCCCCTGTCAAGCTTTTGCAGCACCTCAGACACTACACAAATTTGGATCAGTAATCAGGGGTTTATCCCTTCTGCCATAGAGCTGGAGCCTTCTGAGGAGCACAGCAAACAAACAAAGTATTTTTGGCCAAGGAACGATTCACAGACTCTTCTTTGTCAAATACTTGAGTCAACAAATGCAGCACTAGCATGATATGCAACCCTCTCCAAGGTGCTAGGACTTAAGAGGTCATATTTAGGTAACGATTGAAGGTTTTCCTTTTCTGCACTAGGACTGGAGACTTTCAAGTGCAATCAGCTTTCTGTGACTAAAGGAGTTTCTGAATGGAATTTGCCGAATTCAGAATTCACTTCATTCATATGCTGAGGACCTACTTTTTCTGCATAATAGTCATGATTGTGAAGGTATTTGTATGTCATGAAGCCTGGCTGGCACATAGTCATGTAGCTTCAACATTTATACATATGCCTTTATAGTTTTAGGGGGTTTAATGACAGAAGCTAAACAGGTGTTTCATTACTTGAGTAACTTGCACATCTGAAACACTTTGCTGAAGAATTCTAAATGTAATTGCAACTCTTAAATATTTTTCTTCTGATAAGTTATGATGCATCAAAAAGAACAGAAAGTAAAGGGGATGTAGAGTTCCAAGCAGGTAAGTCTAAGAGCAAGACCTTCCATGACTTTATTATGAAATTCTAGGTATGATGTGTGTGTTTGTGTGTGTGTGTGTGTGTGTGTGTGTGTGTGTGTGTGTGTTTGTGTGTGTCTGTGTGTGTGTGTGTGTGTGTGTGTGTGTGTGTGTGTGTGTGTGTGTGTGTGTGTGTGTGTAGATACACTATAGCATGTGGGGATTTGTGGTAGTACAACACTCCTGTTTCCTTTAAGAATAAAGTGATACCAGCACCAGACCTTTTGAAAAACAGAAGAAATGAGAATGATAACAGAAACAAGGTGGCTGTGCCAAAACAATCTCCGGGCTTGTCCACAGAGGTAGGATAGCATGATGAGGTAATGAGATTTAATTCTGAGTGTTGTATATTCGGAGTTTTGAATAGGAAACATTAATGAGCACATACCCTGTGAATTATTAACTTAAGTAAAATGGCAGACTGCCTAGAATTAAGTCATAAATCACTGTGCAATACAAGTGGTTTCATGAAGATGAATATCTTGCTAACAGATTCTGTCTTTAATAAGACGTTTCATCACTCAGACAGTTTTAGGCCAGCAAATATTAATAAAGAGATCTGCTGATTTAGGTACCATTGCCCTGAAATAGGTGGCAACTATATTTTTCATTTAAAAAAACAACTTAAATGTGTTACTTACAGAGATGAAATATTGTACTTATTGCTGAACCATAAGGACATGAACTCATTGTGGTTATTCTAATATGCTTATTTTACATGTTGAAGGATAAGGTATTCTATAAATGAGAGAGAAGTTTTCTTCCTCTAAATGGGTGAACTGTTACATAAACCTTTATACCTGCATCAAACAGGCAGATACATAAATCATCTGAAGATGTGACATTTTCCCATTCTGCAGAGAGAAGAATGCTGTACCTTGATGTTCACGTGCTTTCCCTAAGCTGTCACAGACAGCTGTTTACATCATGGTACATAGATGTCTGATCTCCCCCTCACTCATTCTGATGTGTGATAAAACATTAAGCTTCGACCCTTTAGCCTGTTTCAGGAGGAATTCCCTTTGAAGAAGTCTGAAGTTTCTGAAGATACATTTGCTCATTTTAACAACACGGAATACACAAGAGGAAATGCAATCCCAAATATTCCACCATTAGGAAAAAATAGAAAATGGACTTTTAGATCCACCAGAAAGTGAAGAGAATCTAACACAGTGGGACCAAACTATGTTTGAGTGAAAATCAGAATGAACAGTGAAATGAAAAGTACTGCATGTACTTCATGGCATGATCAGTGATTTGTCATGATCTTAAATGAATGTGGAGATGCCCAAACATGGGGTGCCAAGTCTGTAATGCAGCACCACTGTAACATAGTCAATAACTGGGGCATTGCCTATGTTATAATGACAGCCAGACAAAGCTTATTTCAGTAGGACTGGTTCCAACTTAAATGACTGATCAAACAGACTGGTGTCAAGTTTAAGAAATCCGTACAAGGATTGGAAGAGAAGAGTATTAGTAACTGATAAAGATAAAAATAATTGCCTGAAAAAGTGAAAACATGACAGTTTCGAGTGATGGCTGATTCATGCAATCATCATTATTCAGTGAAATGGTTTGCACATGTCCCAGATTCTCACCTTCTGGCCTGTTTGGGGCAAACTCACTGTAGATATGAGGCAGGCTTTTCTGTACAGCAAAGTGACTTTATACTACCTGGGATTCATCCCCCTCCCTTAAATCAAAGTGAATTAAAGACATGTTTTGTGGCTGTGCATAAAGGCGAAAATAATATGACAATGCGGGGCTATGTTTGTGGTACAGCACTGGAGTGTCTGATTCTTTGTTGCCTAAATTGGAGTTAGCTTATTTAGTTGAGACAGACATACCAAGCAGCACACAAGGAATGTGGGTTGGGAAAAGGTGACTAGCTGAGCCTTCTTGTGACTTCCATGTCAGGAAGTCATCTGAAATTTGGTGGAAGAACTTACATATTCATATCACAGATATGTTTACTCATTATATTCCAGTCAGTGCTTGGATGGCTACCTCTCAACTGTACAGAGTTTCGCAGAATATGCACATTTTTGCCTCATATTTTTGGTCCATTGTTCATAAAATTGTGGTTTTCTGTCAAATTAATGGCAAAACATTAAACACTGAAGTTAGAAAATAATGACAGACATTTGAGTTTCAGACTTCATACTCTTCAGAAAACTCATGCTAATGCAAAACCTGTTATTCAATCAACTTTCTAAGTTTGTAAGAGCAATATTTAAAAATTGTCCCTATTTTTGGGCCTTTGTACCACTTTATTTATTGCTTTGTCCAGATTTCTTGCTCTAAGAGGTTGAGAGGTGTGCAAAGTTGGATGTAGTGGCAAAATGCAGGCTATGATCACTGTCATCTCTGTTTCTGCCCTTGTGTTATGATGTGGTAAGTGCATAATATACTTATTTACAACTGGGAGTATGTGTAAGGAGACAACTGTAGTTCTGAAAGCATTACATTATGGCTGTGAGTGAGGTGTTGTAGTCATGTCATTAATTATTATAAGACTGCAGGAGTAAAAGCTGTAGGAAGCAAACCTCTGAGCATGACATAGGTACCGATTGCCTAGACAAGTATTTTTGCTTTCACAGATATAAAATTTGTGCTGTAAAAGTCTTGCCTTTTAGAATACAATTGTGAAAATAATCAACTACTCACAAAAAATAATAGGGAAAAATTAAAAAGATGTCTTGTAACGGGGAAAAGCAACTTGTCCATTAAGCAACATCTCTTACCCTTTATTTTCAGCAATGCCATGATTCAGCAGAAACATTAGCTAAGTAAATCAATAATGTAACTCTCCCAAGCCTCTCCAGAAGTAATTGTGAGAGATAACACTGTGTAACCTAATCTTGAAGCAGGATGTCAAGAGTTAATTATTAAGACATTAAAACAAAATTACTTAAAAAAAAAAAAAAAAAAAACAAGTGAGCCAATTTATGTGCTAAGTCATCCACACTAACTAGCAGTAGTTAATGTTTTGCCATTGGAACAGATCATGCAAGACAAATTAAATAAAAAGTTGGCATTGCATTACAGTGTACTGTAATATGCTACTATTTTTCTGCATTCCTGAAAACCTGTAAATGTGTGGGAATGAGTCTGATCATGAAGGTCATTACCACACTGAAGGGCAATGCCATAGAAACACAGTGAGAATTACTGCTGGACAACAAATGAAGTGTGACAAGCTGAAAGTAGAAGCCTGTGATCCCTTACCAGCCAGCAGGCACAGTGTGTGAGATGGAAACGACTGACACTTTTGGGCTCTTCATGTGCCAGAAACTGCTAGTAGTCAGATTAACTAAAAAAACAGGGGTCCAGAGAAGTAAATAGTGCGGGAAGAAATAGCCAGGGGATTGTTATGGCTAGGCTTGTATAGGCCCTAGGCCCTAGGACCAATAGCCTAGTACCAACCTATGAAAAAAAAATTATGCATTTCCTTGACAGCTATTAAAATAATGGCTCCCTGCTAGAAATGAGAGACTTGATACTATAAGTTCTGGTACTTGAAGTGAAATTCACACACAAAAATTGTGAATTGCAAAGCTCACCGTTATATTTTAAGCATTTTTGCGGTGGTGGGGGGTTCTGTGCCCCCTGTACCCCAATCCCCAGCAACATACATATATACTAAGAGCAGGAGGAATACTCCATAATATTTGACTCTTGAAATTAGTATTTATAACCCCATTCAAACTTTTGGGCACCTTCCATATGTTCTGTATATCCAAGGAAGCAAGAGTCATATGCTGGTATTGAAGAAGATGTAAAAGTACCAAAATTCAGAACTTTCTTGTCATTGAAGAGTCAGTCAGGTGGTTGCCTTTTCTGCAACTTTACTTTTCAATGGTCGGCTCTTATATCAGCTTTTAGGCAGATAAGTTTTCATCAATGTTCTTCCTTTTAATGTCTTAACTAAATTTTGTGCCAAGAATTTTTCTTATGTCTAGCAGAAAAAGGAAATGCCAATATGGTAGACAATCCCTTACAAGGACTCCCACACGGCCTTTTTTTTTGTTTAAGAGTGCCCCATAATGTGTGTTCATGTGAGATTATAGTTCATTCGTCCATGAGACAATATGCAGTCATCATAAAAGCCTTGATATATTTCAGAAGAGCACATACTTAAAAGCTCTCACTTGGTTCAAAATTGAAACCAGTTCTCCTTTGACCGACATCACCCTTCAGGTAAGAAAGAAGTAAAGACCTTCCAAAGCAAATCCCAGTAGCTTCTCTGCCTTTAGCTTCTTTTTCCTGGTCACAGTCTGAAGAATCTGTGGATGTAATCAATTCCTCTGACAGTCAGTCTAATGTTCCCATCCCCTCAAGTGTTATTTCATGGGATACCACCAAGAGTCAGCAACATGGTAAGACTGGACATCTGATTGTTGCTGAGAAGGGAGAACACTGCTTTCTTTTATCTGAAGAGTCAGACAAAATACCTCAAGTAAGGGAAGAGGTAGCTGTTTGGATTACAGAGGTTGGGACATCTGAAATGTCCAAAACAGTCAAATTAGATGCTCTAATAATAAAATAAATAAATAAATAAATAAAAATCACCTCCTTCCACTCCATCTACTGTAAAGGGGTCAGAGGATGAATGGTACAGTTTTGCTAAAGTGCTTTTCAGACTATTGCAGTCTCTTCAATTATATGGCAGGGGAGCAACAATACAAAAAGAAATGGCAAAAGGGATACTGAGAAAAAGGAAATGGCAGAGGGATACTGAGAAAAAGGAAATGGCAGAGGGATACTGAGAAAAAGGAAATGGCAGAGGGATACTGAGAAAAAGGAAATGGCAGAGGGATACTGAGAAAAGGAAATGGCAGAGGGATACTGAGAAAAGGAAATGGCAGAGGGATACTGAGAAAAAGGAAATGGCAGAGGGATACTGAGAAAAAGGAAATGGCAGAGGGATACTGAGAAAAAGGAAATGGCAGAGGGATACTGAGAAAAGGAAATGGCAGAGGGATACTGAGAAAAGGAAATGGCAGAGGGATACTGAGAAAAAGGAAATGGCAGAGGGATACTGAGAAAAAGGAAATGGCAGAGGGATACTGAGAAAAAGGAAATGGCAGAGGGATACTGAGAAAAAGGAAATGGCAGAGGGATACTGAGAAAAAGGAAATGGCAGAGGGATACTGAGAAAAAGGAAATGGCTCCCAAAGCCCTGCTGAAAGAAAAGTGCATGAGTCTGTAAGCACTCCTTCCTACCCCTCCCCCATCCCCACCCCAGCCACCTTTACCAAATAACAGAAAATCTATCCCTTTCCCTAACATTTTGGAAACAAATGACAACAAATGCTTGGGTAATAGGAATAATCCAGCAGATCTACAAATGTCAGTGGAACTCCTACCCTCCAAAGTCAGGAGTTGCACATCATTATAAAAAATAATACATTTGTTTCTTCTCATTCTGTCAGAAATGCTGACACAAGGGGTGATAGAACCAGTGCCCAGATCTCAGCAGGGCAAAGGATTTTACTCCACAATATTTCTACTACCCTAGAAAGAAGGCACAAGGAAACCACTGTTAGACCCTCCCATTCTACACATATTCCTAAAAATTCCAAAGTTCAAAATGCTTATCCTCCAGACTCTGTTTCACCTCATTCCTCCCTACCACTTTCCAGTTAGTTTAGATCTCAAAGATGATCAAGTACCAAACCACAAAGATTTCAGACCTTATTTAAGATTTTTTTTTCTATCTGGATTACATTTTCAATTTGCATCCTTAGTCTTTGGACTTTTCCACAGCTCCACAGGTATTCATAAAATGCCTGACTCCAGAAATTGCCTTTGGCAGAATGCCAGGAATTCACATGTATCCCTGTTTGGATGATACCTTTTCTGACATGTCTGTTAGGCACTTCTCTCATGATGCCCTATCTTCCAACAGAAAATGTTTCCTTTTATCATATTCAGTTCTAGACATAGCTCACTGCCAATGACCACAGCAAGGAATATTGCAAAATTCTAAGCTATATGGCTTCAACTTTTCTAACACTTTCCTTAGACAGAAAGAGTTTCAGTGGTCCCTCAAATTAGTCTGGAAGCTGCACAACCATCCTCTGTCCTTTACTGTCCCAGTCTTTGTAAAAATGAATACTTGTGGTTGGCAAATCACAACCAACCCTTCGTCCTTTCTCCCTTCATTCCACCTCGGTTTGCAGCATCCTATACATCAGACTTTGCTTGGGGAAACAGTATCCAAGGGATTGAAAGTCTGATCTACATTTCAAAAATAAACACATCAACCTCAAGGAAATGATGGTCATCATGATGATGTGGGGTAATGCTAGCTATGCCAGGAGATGCAGGGCAGTGGATGTGTAACATATGCCAGCAAAGCTAACTGGAGTTTTGTAAAGAATTGTATGTCATTTGTATATCAAAAATGTACCATCAGTGGGTCTTGCTGGACAGAAAAAAATATATACCTGTATGTCAGACTGTATTATGACTGTTGAAATTAATATTGTGACAGAGGATACTGGAAGACAAAAGCTTAATCTCAGTCCAGCTAACTTTTAGAAAAAATCCTGAAATTAAATTACCTGGTTTAGGCCATAAAGATTGTATCCTGCAGTTCTGAATGCAGCCAGAGAGAAAAAGTCTGTATTAGGAAGCCTTCTGTATTGTCCTTAGTAGTGATCTAATTGCTGCCTGGAAGTGTGGATGTGTTGAAATGTAGGGCAGTGGATGCATAACTTTGAATTGCCTATAATTACTGCTAATACAAATCAGCATTTCCTGCGTTAAGCACCTTGGGTGGCCCATGTGTCGTGGAGGCACAGCCACTGCCCTTTTACTCTCCCACAGAGGCTCACACATTCAAACAGACACACACATACCCAGATATGCGCATACATACACACACACACACACACACACACACACACACACACACACACACCAGCACACCTCCTACCTGTTTCTGAGTTAACAAAGCATCCCTGATGTATCATCTTATTTTTGTCTCTGCTCTCATTCATCACAGATCCTTACAGTTAGTCAATAATGCCAGGCATTAGAGTTTCACTCATCTTAAAGCATCTTACTGCTCTGTTAACTTTTAAAGTGAGTCCAAGTAACAGATTAAAACTAGAATACTCCTGTTGTTGTTGTCTCCAATAACATACAAACCATTGCAGGTAGTGAATAACAGACATTATAATGCCATACTTCTTACAATGTAAAAAATACACTCCAATACCATCCAAAGTTAGTGCGGAGAGTTAAGGCTCTAGTCTTGATAAGCCTTTTTTCTGTGCCAAAGCTGCAGGGTTTGAAACTCCTTTCGTCCAAATTTTTTTTACTTTAATTTGTTTTACTTTTTCAAAGACTTTAGATAATATTTTATCAAATATGCCCAGTGTCTACTGGTGGTGCAGACATCTGCCATAATAAAATATATAATCATTAAACATAGAAATAATAGTGCCTTTGTCAGTCACAACTATAAATCATAAAATGAATAGTGATGATTCTGTCATGCAGTGCAAAACACAAACCTGAAATACAGCAGTTATTGTTTAGTAATATTTGGCAAGCAGCCAAGATACATTTTGGGAGGAAAGTGTACACTAAAATCCCATATTCTCTGAGCAATAATCAGAATACATTTCTGAAATAAATTCCTGTCCTTAGAGTAAACACAACTTCACCTCCATTCTGAGACTCCCATAGCATCATATTCTACTTAGCTCACATAATAAATGTTCATTTTAATAACTGTATACAGATGTTACATTCTTACTCACAATGTAGAAGCCCATACTGTCTTGTGATTTGTTAAAACTCATACCCAGTCTGGCTAACCTTTCATTTTAATGCTTCCTATTCATCTAACACAAGATATCTTCCAGGATGTTAAAGCATGTTAACCAAACAAGATTACTGCATCTGCATACCCCTCAGTCAAAGTTGTCGAATCATCGATGAACACTATGCTAACTGTCCTAAAAGAACATTTTAAGCCTAATCGTGTTATCTTATTAAGTGATCAAAATACCCTTACCATGATTGTTTTTCTTATACCTCCCTTTTGCAAATAAATGTTTCTTGAATCATACTACTGCATATTGAAAGGAGACCCTCGGCAGGACACGGCATGTAGGCATTGCCTCTCTTCGTTAGTACCACAGAGGTCAGTCCTGGAGTAAATTTCCTTATTCCTATCCATTGACTTAAGTTGCATTCGAATAGGGACAGGGCTAAGCTATGTTTTACATGGGTATACTGGTACCCTCTGGGATATGTACTGACCATTCTGTTTAGGTTGCAGAAAAGGTTAAAGTTTAAGGCTTGGGTACTTCTGATTTGACTGTTCTACCCACAATACAATAAAATCCAACTCACATATGCCCTTTGGAAAAAAGACAGATTTCTGACCAGATAATCAGCTGCGTAGTTGTGTGTATGTGGTCACATGTACTAAAATACAGAAGTAACTTGACTTGTGCTATGCTGGGGTTATTTGCCTAGCCCTGCTAGTAGACAAGAATAAAGGGTTTCCTCTTGTTAAAGGATTTTAAGCAAATTTCATGGCAGACAGCACTGCCAGGGATAAAAGAGTAAACGAAATCAAATAGTATTTGTACTAACTCAAAGATAGGGCACAAATGTCTGATTGCTAATAAAGTTTCACCTTTAAAATGAATCTTAAAGAATTATATTGTTAATATTAGGGAGTGGATGGGTATTTGGTATTCTAAATGTCAAAATGAGGGGGTGGGGGGGGTAACCAACCAACCTTTTTAAATGTGAATAAAACGTTTTTAGATGTGTTTCTGAGATTAATGTGAGATCATACCTGTTGTAATCAAGCATTATAAAGGGAAAGGGCCGGGCAGATGATAGAAGTCATGTTAGACTAGACCAAAATTCTAACACGTTTGCCAAAAGCCTCAGCTTCCACAGCAAGATCGACAACATCTGCTACTCTCACAGATTCATAATCCAATGTATTTCCTACTTTTGTGATTAACTCCCTCTCCACATTAAACAAAGTAACAGACTTTCTACTTTCAAAACTAGACTTGTAAATTGGAGACTATAAATTCGTGTCTGGGTCATGTGGAAATAATCTTCCTAAGACGGATAACTAATATGCTTCCAAAACCAAAGGGTGTCACACTTAAGGTTCTTGAAAGTGCTTTGTTTATAAGCTTAGCATGAACCTATGAAACTGTAGTAAAAAAGATGGAATATTAAGAAAGTAGTTTTACTCATGTTTAGTGATGGAAAACTGAAAACAAAACAGTCTGTGTGCATGTGTGTGTGTGTGTGTGTGTGTGTGTGTGTGTTTAAGGGAATCTCAGAATGGAGACTTGAGGGAGTCCCTAACACTGAAGGCCGGCACCATCATTTAGTGATTTTTTTAATTTACCCCCCCCCAAATTCTACAGGAGGGGAATGAGATATCACACAGCTGGTTATCCATTACAGTAAGTGTTGGAAGGATGATGTGGTGTCATTGGAATGGAACAGGGCAACTGTGACTGTCCTTCGCAAAAGCAGGAGACTAAAAGAAACAGTATGGAAAAAATGTTATTGTGACTGCATTGGTAAGTGGGAAATAGTTAAATAATTGCTGAAAAAGTAATTGATATCCTAAAGTTTGTACAAATTCATAAGAAAACCCTAATGTTGGGTAAATGATAAAATTCTGTCTGAAAAACCAGAGCTGAAGATAAGGGAGGGGTGGTATAATTTATTTATTTTAAGTTTATTTACCGGGGTAGTGCAATGATCTTAGTGGACCATTAACAGAATACAGGATAAACAACACTGAATCATATGAATTCACCAAAATAACTTTTTAAAATGACAAAGTAACATGTTTTAGTCATCATCTGAGCTTTCTACTTGAAATTGTTACTCAATAGTTAGTAAGTGTTCTACATTTTGATTTGTTCCACATTAGGATATATAGTGTTCCACTTTTTGGAGCTGGAATGTTAAAGGCTATGAGTTGGTATTTTCTATGTTCAGTTCTAAAATCTGTGTATGAGGGGAATTCTCTGTAGATAGGTTTGTAGTGTCTCCCAAAGTTTAGGGGCTGGTGTGGAGAAAGCATGACTGGTGCAGTTTACTTTAGATGCAAGTGTGGCCGATTGGGGGTGCACTGTGAGAACAATCTTACCTAGATTTTAGCAATGTACTTTGAACAGTCCTTGCTAAAAGTTTATTAAATAGCTATCCTACTGTCACAGAGGAAGCTTGACTGTTTTTTCTATTAGTGATCTATAGCTGAACACACACACACACACACACACACACACACACACACACACACACACACACACACACACACATTGAAGGACTAGCTTCTTTTGCATAGGTGGACGAACAGATAACTGATATAAGCTGGCTTACATTTGAATTCTTCTGGAGACTGGAAGGAGAATGGGGTAAAGCAGTACATAAATGCTTACAGGAGCTGGATTCTGACAGTTATCCTTAGAATGAATACAAGGTGCAAGAACCTTATGGATGTCTCTGCACATCGAGGCTGAGAGTGGGCTTAAGGCAACAGAATATTCTGAGTTCCACAGTGAAAGACTGCAAACATCTTTCCCTGCTACCTCCAAATAGCTAAAGATGGCAGAGCTGTTGTAGCTTTGATCCTTGGGCTGCATAAGGGAAATTGAACCTTAAAATACAATCATATATTACTTTGTCCAGTGGCTGCTGAACACGTGGTATGCAAGTTGAGGTTAAGGTGGTTCCACAAAGATGGAGAAGCACAGATTAATGAAACTGAGTTGCTACACAGTCTGCAGTATCTCAAAGTAAGTATCTGGCCTGCAGTCTTGTAGATATAAATCATACATTAAGTTTGTTCAGAAGAATGGATGATGATTAATAAGTTAAATGAAGTTATGTTAACCATGTAAGAGATAACAATTTGCTAAGGCTGTGAAGTGTTAATGTGCTATTTGGTTGAATACTAAATATCCCCAACCTTATTCCTCATACTGATCACTGGGGCAGTAGCCTTAGATATATGGGTTATATACTGCAAAGGATATAACAGTCAGACAGCTTCCAAAGTTTCAGGGCAACTTCCACCCACCAAAACCGTCAGTAAGCTGGAGTTGAGCTGTTTAACAAAGACAGGTGTGGCACCAAGCCCTTCAAAGCTTTGATATCACCAAAGACTATCCTCCTCTGAGACTTTTGAGGATCAATGGTCAGCTTGTACTGTTCCTTTGATGGGCATAGAAGTTCCCTTTGGGGAAAAACTCCCATTTAAAAAATATATTTAATAACACTCTCCTTTTCAGGAAAGTTACTTTAAAGCTAGGAGTTTGTGTTTTAATAGACTGTCTCAAAACTCTATTATACTTTTAATAGAGAGCACTCATTTTTTTCTTTTAGTTTGAAAATTGTTTAAAGCATCTGAAAATCATTTCTTCTGGGGCTGAATTTTGTTTGTTTTACTTTTTGGATCTGGCAATGTGTTTTAAAGTACTTTTACAGTGTTTTATGTGAAATAGTGACTTTTAAAATACTTTTTTAGTTTTATTGACTTTTGCTACTTGCTTTCCCTGGGAAAGAGCACAATTTTCAACTTGACCATGGAAAACTGTCAGTCCCACAATCAGTCCTTCTTCCAGCCACAAAAGAAAAAAAAAATTAAGCAAACAGCCTTTACCACCATAGCAGGCTAGCAATTTGCCTCAGCTGCAGATAGGTGACTCTGCTGTGGCCATTAGTTGCACCTCAAATCACTCATCTTTTACCCTGGATCTGTCTGGTGTAGCACCTACAGCCACTATGGACCAGGGGTTTGCCTTATCTTCTGCGGCTGTTAGGGTCCTCTCAGTGGGCAAGGGAGAGGCACTCTTGTTGGTCCTGAGAGAAGAAACAGGGATGGTTTCCCTGTTTTGTCAGAATGTTGTGCCCATCCCTTGGGAAGCTGCTACTGCTGTTAATAACACTGTTGACCTTATTTCCCTGTAAAAAAGAAAGACAAAACTAAACATGTATATGTTCCTCCTCAAATATCCTTAGATAGGAATGCTTTACTGGGTCTGGCTCAGGGTTTAATTCAGGCTATTGATCTTTCTTATAAGATAGTTTATAGTAAAAAAATAAAGGGATACCTCTTTTCCTGAAGAGATTCAAGATTTTCTCCTCAGATTTCTTATTCAGACTCAAGAGGATAGCTCATTTTCTGATTCTCCCTGTGTGGATTTCTCTTTCTCTGAGACTACTTCCAGAATGTGCCAGTGTTTTTAGCGAGAGAACACTGAAGTATTTAAGTCCCTCAGAAAATACTATGAACTGTTACAGAAGGAATTTCCAGAACTTTCACCCATCCCCCAGTTCTGTCAACCTTAAAGGATGTGTGTTAACCACCCTCAGTCTTCCTGATAGCCAGCCAGCAGCCCCAAAAAGGCAGATAAGATGTGCAAAGTTACAGAGAATGATACAGTGTTTATACACTCTTGCAAAACCTGACCTCCAAAGTTACAGAGGATGTTACATTTTTATACACTCTTGCCAAACCTGACCCTGCAGCTATAGCTTTAGTTAATCCTACTACTGCAAAACATGTAGTAAATTCCTGTCCTACTCTTCCTGATAAGGATGGGAAGATTATTGATAAGTATGGGGAATTGTCAAGCTCATATGTTAAAGTTAGTTCTGACTAATTGTGAAAGTATGAGGAATGTTTTGTCAGTAGTTTCCTATTGTGTGGAATATCTGTCTTAAATAATGTAGTTGCTACTATTGTACAAATCACTACTCATTGTTTATAGAGTGTATATGGCCACTGATACCGTTTTGAGAATGTTTGCCTGGCTGCATTCCCAGAACCTCCTTGCTGATGTTAAAAATGATAACTCTTAGAATAGCAAACGTAGATCCCCTGGACTCGAGCCGTGAATCAGAAGCAAACTCGCCTGTTGCTTTTTGTCACACAACTTTATTCGATAACTGCCAGCACCACAAAGTACATCTAGTAAGAATGGTTGAGCGCTTTCATCTGCATTTACCAGATTTCTTCAGAACCATTTCCCCTAACATGTCACTTCCTTTATATACACAAATTTTTGGCGCCAAAAAGTTAATTACATAATTGGTTAAAAACAAAATTGTTAATTAAAAACAAAATCACTCAATTAACATTTGTTGAGAATAAAAATACAATAAAAAGTCACAAAAATATGTATATTAACCACTGTCATAAATGTACTATATACTAGTACTAAAGTGCTTTTATACAGTGCATGATACATTTCATTATTGGGTCCCTTATACTATCTACCTATGCTAAAATTTTGAATTTATAAATTCATAGTAAATATATATAAATAAGTAAAAATATATATTGTGTGTTAATGTATAAAATATATATATAAAATGTACTCGGCTGATGAAATTTCCTTACTCTAACGCCAAAAAAGGCTTGATACTTATATGGTCATTTATACCCGGGGGGGATGTGGCATCTAAACATATCTGCCACTTACTTTCTAACCAAGCTAAATATATTTTCCAATTTCCTCCTCTGTCATTTACCTCTACCTGGTCTATAATAGCAAATTTAAAACTATGTTCACTTCTTGTGCCCCCATTTTTTGCTAATTTGGTTATGCTCGAGTGGGAGAACAAGTACATCTTCCCAAGTGAATATTACAAATACATCGGATTATACACTAGGTTCCTGGACGACATGTTTATTTTATGGAAAGGTCCAGAAGAGAAGATACAAGAGTTCTTAGAGTACCTTAATAACACCACGGAATTCCTCAAATTTACCTACCAGTATGACAAAGTGGGAATAGCATATCTGGACACTTGGATTAGTACTACAGGACAAGGGTTTGAGTCTAGAATATACAGAAAACCCACGTTTTCAAATGACTACATACATTATAGCAGTTGTCATCCTGGCCACATCTTTCGTAATGTAGTTAAAGGCCAATGCATAAGGATAGCCAGAATGTCATCGACTAAGGAGATTATGCAAAGTGAATTAGATACTCTTTTTAAGTTATTTTTAGATAGAGGTTACCCTAAACATATGTTGATCAACATTACGTCTTATGTTAAGAAAGAATGGGGTAGTAAATATGTACCACTACTGGGTACAGGCAGTATGGTGAGTACTAAAGTCCAAATAGACCGAGATAATAGAGTATGCATCATCAGGTTTAACCCCTATACCAACATTATGACAGAAATTTTAAAGAAACATTGGGACATAATTACTAGTAATGTACCTATTAGAAACATACTAGGTACGAAAACCCTCTATAGTATATAAAACAGGTTTGAATTTAAAAAGAATAATAGAGACTAAGAAAAAGGCCTACACAGGAAACAGTAGGAAGGGCACTACGAGTTGTGGTGCATGTAGTCAGTGTAAATATATTAACACAAAATGTAGGATGAGACTTAAGAATATTGTGAAATCTGTAGTATACCCTAAGAAGGGTAATTGCAATACACAGCGTATTGTGTATATTGCTGAGTGTGAGAAATGCGACGTATACTATATAGGAAAGACTGAGAGGAAATTCAAAACTCGTATAAATGAGCACCTGTATAGTATTAGGAAAGGAGATACTAAGAACGCTCTAAGTAGACACATTATAGAAAAGGGAAGTGAACATAGTTTTAAATTTGCTATTATAGACCAGGTAGAGGTAAATGACAGAGGAGGAAATTGGAAAATATATTTAGCTTGGTTAGAAAGTAAGTGGCAGATATGTTTAGATGCCACATCCCCCCCGGGTATAAATGACCATATAAGTATCAAGCCTTTTTGGCGTTAGAGTAAGGAAATTTCATCAGCCGGTACATTTTGTATATATATTTTATACATTAACACACAATATATATTTTTACTTATTTATATATATTTACTATGAATTTATAAATTCAAAATTTTAGCATAGGGTAGATAGTATAAGGGACCCAATAATGAAATGTATCATGCACTGTATAAAAGCACTTTAGTACTAGTATATAGTACATTTATGACAGTGGTTAATATACATATTTTTGTGACTTTTTATTGTATTTTTATTCTCAACAAATGTTAATTGAGTGATTTTGTTTTTAATTAACAATTTTGTTTTTAACCAATTATGTAATTAACTTTTTGGCGCCAAAATTTGTGTATATAAAGGAAGTGACATGTTAGGGGAAATGGTTCTGAAGAAATCTGGTAAATGCAGATGAAAGCGCTCAACCATTCTTACTAGATGTACTTTGTGGTGCTGGCAGTTATCGAATAAAGTTGTGTGACAAAAAGCAACAGGCGAGTTTGCTTCTGATTCACGTCTCGAGTCCAGGGGATCTACGTTTGCTATTCTAAGAGTTATTGTTGTTTTGTTCCACTTTGGTGATGTTAAAAATGAGACTTTAAATTTTCCTTTAGATAGTAATTTAGTTGTTGGCCCCTCTGCTGCAGAGGTGATTGTGATACTGCCAGCCCAGCTATCTGGAAGATTGTAAATAATTCTATGTCATTTGTGAATATTGATATGATTTATAGAGAACTGTATGTTATGTACTGAGCTTCAAGAATGTAACCACAGCATACCCTGCTGAAACATAGAATATTAACTTACAAAACTTCAAGAAAATAAGTTGAAATTATGTGCTTTACGATGTGCAATAAAATTTAGTTTCAATGCAGCAAGAAGACAGGATGTTTAGAGCTAGAAGTTTTTTCTTTTGCCTTGGTGAGAAGCAATTACTAAGTTTAAAATGTAAAGTGTTTTATTGCTATAAGACTTCCTAACAGCTGCACAGTTCTGAAAGATATGTATTTTTCAGAGAGAGACACTAAAAATGCTTGTACTTTCTGACAATGGGGGTAGCTTGGGAACTAAAGTCAGGTGACAAAAAGTGATGTAATTCAAGCTAACCCAGCAGTTGTTGGTTGTCTTTTTGGCTTTTCCCGGTTAGGGGTCGCCACAGCGGAACTCTGCTCCACTAATGACTGGCAGTAGATTTTTTTTTTATGGTGCCGAGTTGCCAGCCCATACTCCCAACCTTCAGCGAAGGCACACCCATTCCCGCATGTCTTTCAAACACCACTTGACCATGAGGAGGCCATGCAGACTCCACACAGAAGGCACTCCAGCCGAGAATCGAACAGGAGAACCTCTTGCTGTGAGGCAACAATGCTACCACTGCACCACTGCGACTATGCATCCAAGCTAACCCAGCAGTAATATTTGATATTAACTTAAGAACCTCTCATTGAGAGACTGGGCATTTTGTATCTTGTCTTGAACCTAACAAGAACCATGCACTCATCATCATGTGCACTTGCCTTGCTCTGTAAGTAAGTTATTTAGGGCATAGTATCTTTTAGATATAGATAGGAATATAGCAAAGATTAGTCTAGATGTTTTCTGTAGTGATTTCAGTCTGTCCTGCAATGTTGTTTTAAAATATTTCCTATGATTCTCCACTCTGTAGTTACTGTGTTGATTGAGTAGTCTTGTTCTTTTATTATTTATTATTAAATATATTTAAACCTATCTTTGTGTCTGATATTTGTGAGACATATTTAAAATCTTTGCGTACTTGCATATGTATTTGGTGACAATGTACAGGCCACTCCTAAGTAGCCTTGCTCTTGGCCACACTTATCATTTGGATAATAGTAACATTACACAGTAGGATTGGTCACATTTTGGTAAAGACCTTAAAGTAGCTGATAAGGGCAGTGGCAGTGATAACTACCTTATAGTCTGGGCATAAGGGGGCATATTTAGTAAACCTGTGCCAGCCTTTCCCAGGTGTGTGTTTGTGTATAAATCAAAAAGTGTGTGTGTTTGTGTCAGCTACTTGGGCAGGGACACAAAGCACTGGTTGGGCAGAGAGAGTGTTGCAAGGACTTAGCTTGGAACCCTGGCTAAGGACTCAACTCTACAGCTGTGCCAGTGGGGAGTCTTATTGGTGATCTGGAGAAAGAGGGAGAAACCAGCCCCAGACTGACTGTAATCTCTGTGTGTTCTTAAGGGAAATTGTATTTTACTGTGTGTGTACTTGTAATCCTCCCAATGTGTATGTCCTTCACTGTTGCCAGTGGTGAGGATTGAGGCTCCTTGATTACTGGGCCAGTGCAGGGGCATCACAGTGATCAAAAAGTGTGATGAAAGGGGTAACTTGATATAGGGAATCTCTTACGACTTTTCAGCCCTCCTTTTTCAAATTTTCTAAGATATTCTCTAACCCCATCATAAAATTTAGGCAAAAAATAAAATAAAATAAACAGTCTCAAGAAAATGCAGGTAAACAGGTATTAGGAAATGGTAAGGGGGTTCCAAAAAAAGAATACTAAAACATCCCAAAACCAAGGATAATGCAACAAGTCAAAATAACTATTTTGGGGATATCTTCCCCCTTTTCACCTCTTTTTCATAATTCAAGTTTCCTGGTAAAAATAGATTTAAATGATGCTTACCATTACATCCCTATCCATCCAGACTTTAGGTGTTTCTTAAGGTTTTGATCATGTGGATCACATTATCAGTTCTCTGCCTTACCCTTTGGACTATCCACTGCACCAAGAGTGTTCACAAAGTGCCTAGCTCTGGCTATAACTCATTGCAGATTACAGGGTATCCATATTCTTCCATATCTGGACAACCTGTTATCTGTGCAGAGTCTTTTTCAAAGTCTCACGAATCACTCACTTTGGTGAGACATCTCTTACATAATCTGGGACTGCAAGAGAACATTCAAAAGCATTTTTTGACACCTTCACACAGGATTGTGTTGCTAGGGTGTCAGCCGGTCACCTCAGTTCAAAGAGATTTTATTCCACACAGAAAGATAGATGTATATTTAGGTCTGTTTCTAAGGTTTTCCACTTAGACTTTGGTCACTGTGAAGGAATACCTCAGGATTTGGTTCTAATAGCATCTATGATTATCATGATATCCCTGGCAACATGAGAAAGATACAGTGGTATCTGAAATCTCTTTGGTCCTAGTACCAACATCCTTTGTAAAATCAAATCCTAGTGCTGGGGTTTGTCAGTAGAGAAATCGCTTGGTGAAGGCAGCAAATATCCTTAAATCCAGGTCTCCCTTTCTCTGTCCCTGTTCCAAAGCAGTCAGTCAGTCAACACAGACATTTTAGGCCTTGCTTGTGGAGCAGTTTCAGGAGGGATTAAGGTGCAAGGTGTTGGACACCAAGGACAGATGCAAGCACATAAATATAAAAGATCAAGGCACCCAACACTCTTAATTATCTTTGGTCCCCAGGACCTCATTAAGTTGTTGCAGACAATATCACAGTCATGTGGTACATCAACAAGCGCATAAATATAAAAGATGTAGGCACCCAGCTCTCTTAATTATCTTTGGTCCCTAGGACCTCTTTAAGTTGTTACAGACAATACCACAGTCATGGGGTACATCAACAAGCAAGATGGAACCAGGTTGTACCCTCTTTGCAAACTAGCTATTCTAGCTTGGGAAAAAACTTCACAGGACATTCCCACAATACAGCCATTCTGCATTCTGTCAGGGAAAACCTATGTGACTGACAAGGTGAGCAAGACAAGGGCAGACCCTCATGAATGAAAACTAGATTAGATGGTCTTCCAAGATTTGATCTATCTGTGGGGAGTTCCTTAAATAGACCTAATTGCCTCCTCTCTGAACAATCCTCTCCTTGACTTCATGAACAATGAACAATTCATGAACAATCTTCTCCTTGTTTGTTCTAGCATAGACTAGATCCAGGCCTGCTGAATCTAGCTTTGTTTATATGCTTGTTGTTTGTTTGCTTGTTATTTCCCTGGAAGCTAATTCCACCTAATACGTGGCTTCTCAGCGCTTCTGTGGATCACTAGTGATATCTGCATTGCTTACTGTACTTATTTCCTTGTTTCACTTGAAAGAAAGTTACTGTTTGTCGTTTTTGCATTTAGTTACTTGTAACACATTGCACTCAAGTTACCTGGCACTTGCTCACTAAAGCAATTATATAAGTCAGCACTAAAAATTAAAAGCACTACACCCTCACTCCTCACTGGCCCTTGTTTTCAATTATTAAGGAATTCCCAATATTATTCTAATATGTCCAAAGGTCAGTTGTCAATCTCCTCTCCGGTCCAGCTGGTGAATCTGGGAATCTTGAGGCAATGTTATAACTGCCTCATGTACACAGACAACCCTCTCCTCCTCCCACATAACACAAATACTTGCGAGAGATGCAGCTATTTAGCCAAACTGGAGGCTGAGCTCTCTCAACTCAGGACTGGCAAGACCAGACAGGAGGAGAAGGCAACTACACACACCACAAAACCAGCCTCACATAATGCTACCACACCACTGAATCAAACACATAAACACACAAAGACATACTCGGAGGATCTGAGTAAAAGTTTACCTAAACAGCAGAGGCCTCCAAAGCAGACACCCAAACAACTGCTACCTCAAGACACCCCACAAGCAACACATAAACCACAAAAGCAGTGTGCAAAGCAGTCACAGCCCTTAAAGACAAATACAACACCAAACATACTTGTCATAGGTGACTCCATAGTCAGACACACTGACGTCCCACTCACCAGGCTGAACAAGGAGAGGGTCACAGTAAGCTGCCTATCGGGCTAGAATCCGCCACATAACACAAGCACTCGGGTCACTCCACGGCAAGTACAAATATGACACAGTCATTGTCCATGCTGGTGTGAACGACCTGAGACGTACCTCCCTGGACTACATGAAAAGAGACATAGAGGAGCTCTCTGATTATGTAGCCCAGACAGGTATGACCCTAACCCTGAGCAGTATCCTTCCTTCACCAAGAATGATGCCACAATATAGAGACAAGATGATCAGCTTTAACAATTGGCTTAATGTCTGGTGTCATTCAAAGGGATCCAGTGTCTGTCTGCCTGGGATGACATGCTTGACAAGCCACGCTGCTTCAAGGGACGGCTTGCACCTGTCACCCTGGGATTCCGGATATTGGCTAAGGCTCTTGCCACCCCTATAGTGCCTTTTTAGGCAAGGCTCAAATTCTAAACCTACCACCCTAGAAAACAAAATGGGAAGAAACTGAGGGTAATGCTGCTCAATGCCAGAAGTCTAAATCTCAAAATGCACGCACTCGAGGCCCTTCTCAGTATGGAGAACATCGATGTCTGTGCTGTAACTGAAACCTGGTTCAAGGCTCCTGAGAGCACCCCGGCACTATTAGGTTTTACCTCATATCATGCATTCCGGCCCCAAAACCCGGACCACACCACAAAAGGAGGGGGTGTATCCATATTCATAAAGGATACCCACACCTCCAGGTTTGTGGCAACGCACAAAGCTTTGGAAACCATCCAGGTGCAACTAACCATAGGCAAAACTGCTCTACAAATTGTAGCATGCTACAGGCCACCCTCTCAAACTCAGGAACACCACACAGCCTTCCTGAAGACACTGGAGGGTATAAATGTATCTCCAAACACCATCATATTGGGTGACTTCAACTACCCGAATATAGACTGGGAACATTACTCAAGCCCTAACTTTCTAGCCCAACGGTTCCTGGAGTTCATAAATTCAAATGCCATGGAACAGCTAGTCACTGTTCCCACGAGAGGAGAAAATATACTAGATCTCATTATCACAAACATGGGGACAAAATGCTTCACACCGGAAGTATATTCCTCATTGGTGAGATCTGATCATAAACTAATCTCACTGGAAATCCACATCCCGCCCCCACCCCAAACAAAAAAGACCACAGTGAAGAACTTCTCTAAAGCAAACTTCACACTACTCAAGACTGGTGTGGTATCCTTCAAGGCCCCTGAGACAGTGGAAACCACAACCCAAGCTGCGGAAGCCCTTACAAATGCCTTCTATGAACACCTCCAGGACTGCATGGATCAGGCAATCCCAAATAAAACCAAGACTCTTTCCACAAAGGGCAAGCGTCCAGTCTGGTGGACCCCAGCCATTAACAAACTTTACAATAAGAAGAGAAAGCTATTACATGATAGAACAAAATCCATAAAAGGAAGTCACCCTGATCATTATTAGTAAAAAATATGAGCACTCATAAAATCAACTAAGGCCAATTTTGAGAGAAAAATTGCCATGGATTCAAAGGACAATCATAAGGCCTTTTTCAGCTATGTTAGGAACCTGGGTGGAAACTCCCAGATATGCTCAGAATTAGTCCAAAATGATACAAAATCACTGAACCCACAGACATTGCCAACATACTGGCAGACAGGTTCAGTGCAAACTTCACCCCTCTCCCCTAAAGGAGAGATAACTATCCCAGCGAGTGTAGCCTCCCAGACATCTCAAATGCGCAGGTGAAAGCTGCTCTCTCTAAAGCTAAAAACACAGCATCAATGGGACCGGATGGTGTCCCTGGCTGTGTGCTACACGAGCTAAATGAGGAATTAAACCCGCACATAAGGCAGCTGTTTAATCTCAGCCTTACCACAGGATACGTGCCCAAGGAGTGGCGTACGGCAACTGTGGTCCCACTCCACAAAGGTGGTGCCTCTACGGACCCTGGTAATTACCGCCCCATAAGCTTAACAAGTCTAGTCTGCAAAGCTATGGAGAGGATCATAATGGAGCTCATAAACAAAGATATAGGGGACTTGCACAAACATTGGACCCGACCCAGTTTGGCTTCGTCAAGGGAAGATCATGCCTTTTGAACTTGGTCGACTTCTTCGAAACAGTCACCAAGGCCATTGATGAGGGAAAGGCAGTCCATACAGCCTACCTTGACCTTGCAAAGGCTTTCGACACAATACCCCAGTCGGGTATTGTAAAAAAACTTACCAGCTTAAATGTAAACCCATATGTCACAAGATGGATTGCAAACTGGCTTAAGGACAGAACCCACAGGGTTAGAGTTGCTGGCACTATGTCAGACTCCAAGCCGGTCACAAGTGGTGTCCCACAGGGCTCGGTCCTTGGCCCCCTATTGTTCGGCATCTACTTCTCAGAAGTACAGGCCAACATGGGAGGTCTTTGGCTGACAAGGTTTGCAGACGACTGCAAACTGGGCGCCATAGTGGAAAGTGCATCGGACACGGATATCCTTCAGAAGGGACTCACAGAAACAGATAGCTGGTGCCAGAGCCATGGCCTGAAGTTAAACGCCAAAAAATGTATAGTCATACCCTTCGGGAAAAACAAGGTAACCCCAAGCTACCATATAGGTGGCAATCCACTAAGCACAGAAGAGGTTATCAGGGACCTGGGGACCCAGGTTGACAGTGGCCTTTCTTTTGACACTCATGTTGCTAAAGTGGTTAGAAAGACCTTCTACATTGCCCACCTGATCATGAAGGGATTCACATCCAGATCTAGTGAGGTCATTGTTCCCCTGTACTCTTCACTTATCAGACCAATGATCGAGTACAATGCCCCATTCGGGATGTATCTCGTCCGACATCTGCAGCAATTGAAGAGACCCCAAAAGTTTCTCACCAAAAGGATAAAGGGACTCCAAAATCTGTCATATGCTGCCAGATTGAAGAAACTCCAGCTCTATTCAGTCGCATACCGTCTGCTCAGAGGTGACATGTGCCTGACATACAAGGCCATGTCCAACCCAGAATTAATGGACATGCTCCACCTCAAAAAATCCAAATCCACCAAAACCACTAGAGCAAGCGACTTAAACCTTAGCACGGATATAAATATGACGTGCTGGAGGGATAGATTTATCACTCAGAGACTCCCTATGCTGTGGAATAGAGTCCCGGTCCAGAGCACCTCGCTGGCTCTGTTCAAGAGAAATCTTGACCTGTGGATGGGAGATCGTAGGTTTACCCCGGGAATCATCTCTGTGTCACTGCTGGACAGAGGCACAACAAACTAATGGGTACAGTATTTTTTCATATAAGGGGTGGCGTAAGCCACAAAAATTCAGGCTAGGCTTATAAATGCCTTGGGGCAGATAGCCTAGTATAAACCTATGAACCTATGAACCTATGAACCTATGAAAGAAGACTTGGAAGACAGATACCTTTTCTTTTCCTTGTGCAGGA